>NC_056691.1:11735000-12085000 GCF_018350215.1 Panthera leo
TCCAACAATTAAAAATCAGTAAATTGCATGTACCCCAAATCATCCCGATTTCGGTCTCCTGTTGGAATCTCTGTCCACAGTAGGCCTGCATTCCCACAGGACACCATTCCGCTGCAACGAGTTGCAGTCACAACTTACGGTGAGCATTTTCTCGGCACTCCCCAGTCCTCCCCACCCTCCCCACCGTCACCAGGCACAGGACCAATGACGCTGCTGCTTACCATCCTGCGTGTGCTGTGGGTGTTCCTACATCAGGGTCAACAGAAGCCCAACACTGCCGTGTCCCAGCAGAAGCAGAAAGGAAAGGCAGTCAAGAGGGCCGTGCATTTCAAAGGGCGGCCGCCCACTTCAGGTACCCACCCAGCCCCTCCAGCTTAGGGGTATGTGCCCTTGATTGTTTTCCCAGCAAGAGCACCAAGACGCTTCATAGCCTATATAACAAAAACCTAAGTGAGAGATCCCAGCTGTAATTATCTTAATAATTAGCTCTCTAATACAAAAAACAAAACAACAACAACAAAAAAAAAACCGCTGCGTTAAACAAGTAAGAAAAATAGGGTTCACAATGGCTCCAGAGAGGGAACCCCAGAAGTGAGGAACTCCAGGAAGTTTGAGGAAATTTGTATTCAATGTAAGGGACAAAGGGAGCTGAAGCCAAACCTGACGTGTGAGGTACAGAAGCACCAACCTAAGGAGGGGAGGGGAGTTGAAGAGAAGGGAGGAGAGGAATGGGGAGGAGAGAGGAGGGGAGGGGAGGGGAAGAGAGGAGAGGAGACAGGAGGGGAGGAGAGAGGAAGAGAGGAGAAGAGGGGGGAGGGGAGGGAAGGAGAGGAGAGGAGGGAGGAGGGGAGGGGGAGAGAGGGGAGGAGAGATTACTACTTTAGAGGTGGAGTGCAGCCTTCCTCCCCAGGAGTTGGGGCCCAATACAGCCAAGCTTGATTTTACTTGAAAAAAGTAAAGGCTGCCTTTTCAAGGCTACCTACCATTGGTACTTTCCAGATTTGGCTTCTGGGGCTGTGCATACTCTCCTCTCAGCCTGCTCTCTTTCCTCCCTGCTCTCATCTGTTGGGCCAGCTCTTCATGAGGTCAGGCTCCAAGGACTCATGCCCTCACAGTCCTCCCCTCACCAATGGCGGTGGCGGGGCAGGGAGGGGGGGGGGGTTGCTGGGACACTCTCATGTGCTCCTACAGTGCCCTAGAATTACCCTATCACAGCACTTAGGTGGCTTTTGTAGGTACTTTTAAATTATCTCTCTCCTCCCAAAAATCAACTCAAAATGGATTCAAGACTTAAATGTAAGACCTGAAAGTAAAACTCGTAGAAGAAAACAGGAGAAAAGCTTCATGACATTTGCCTTGACCATGATTTCTTGAACAGGACACCAAAAGGCACGAGCAACAAAAGCAAAAAGTAGACAAGTGGGACTACATCAAACTAAAAAGCTTCTGCACAGCAAGGGACACCATCAACAGAGTGAAAAGGCCGTCCACGGAATGGGAGAAGATATTTGCAAACCAGATGTCTGCTAAGGAATGGATTAATATCCAAAATGTATAAGAAACTCCTACAACTCAAAAGCAAAAAATAAATAAAAACAGACAAAAACAAGTAACCCAATTAAGAAATACACCAAAGACGTGAATAGGCAGTTCTCCAAAGAAGAAGATCTACAAATGGTTAACAGATACATGAAAAAGATGCTCATCATCACTCATCAGAAACATGCAAAACAAGGGGCACCTGGATGGCTCAGTCAGTTAAGCCTCCGACTCTTGATTTCAGCTCAGGTCATGATCTCACACTTTGTGGTTTCCTGTGATTGAGCCCCGTGTTGGGCTCTCTGCTGACCATGTGGAGCCTGATAATCCCTCTCTCTCTGCCTCTCCCCTGCTCTCTCCCTCTCTCTCAAAAAAAACCCTTAAAAAAAAAAAAAAAGAAAAATGCAAATCAAAACCACTATGAAATATCACCTCACACCTCCTGTCAGGAGGGCAATTATCAAAAAATCAAAAGACAACTGTAAGTGAAGATACAGAGAAAAGGGACTCTTATGCACTGTTCATGAGGATGTAAACTGATGCACTCTCTATAAAGAACAGTATAGAGGTTTCCCAAAAAAATAAAAATAGGATTTCCATATGATCCAGAAGTCCAGTTCTGGATACATATATTTAAAAATTGAAATGGGGATCTTGAAGAGATATCCGTACTTCACAATAGTCAAGCTATGGAAACAACCTAAATATCCATCGATGGATAAGTAGACAGTGATAATGTGCTCTATACATACAATGGAATACTATTCAGCCATTAAAAAGAAGGAAATCCTGCCATAGGTACAACATTGGATGAACCTGGATAGCATTATACTAAGTGAAACAAACCAGCCACAGTGCACAATCCCACTTACGTGTGTTATCTAAAATAATCAAACTCATGGAAATAGTAGAATGGTGCTAGGAGCTGGGGGAGGGAGAAAAGGGGAGTTGCTGTTCAGCGGGGATATGGTTTCGGTTATGCACGATTAGTAAGTTCTGGCAACCTGCTGTATAACATTCTGCCTATAATTAACAATACTGTACTACCATGCAGTTAAAATTTGTCAAGAGGATAGATCTCATCTTAAAAGTTCTCACAATAAAACAATTTGGGGGGTGCCTCGATGCCTCAGTCGGCTAAGCATCCGACTCTCGATTTTGGCTCAAGTCATGATCTCACAGTTTGTGGGTTCAAGCCCTGCAGTGGGCATTGCAGAGCCTGCTTGGATTCTCTCTCTCTCTCTCTCTCTCTCTCTCTCTCTCTCTCTCTCTCTGTGCCCCTCCCGCATTGGTACATGCACTCTCTATCCCTCTCAAAATAAATTTTGCAAAAAAAATTCTCTCTCTCCTGCAGGAGCTGCATGAGAACCTGTTTGTTATCAATCTTGTTTACCACTCTGAAGTACAACCATGGTGCAATAAATAATGATGGATGGATGGATGGATGGCTGCAGACATAAATGAGGCAAACATGGAACTGGAGGGGAGAACATGAGTGAGACAGAGGAAGTGGAGATTCTTACTCAGAGAGCAGGATCTTGTAGTTGAGATTTAAGGAAGAACCATTTAAAATGACAGTCAAGTCCAGGGTATAAACTTAGATATTACTCAGGATCCCGACTGAAAAAGGAAACCTCGCTGAGGCAATCCATAGAGAAAATTAATCCGGGGAGCTCACTGGAAAGGTGACAGAAGAGCTGAAAGAGCTCCTGGGAGAAATGACACAAGCTCTGGATTAGAAAATGCAGAAAGCGCAGACCTCATCAAAATAAAAAGCTTCTGCACAGCAAAGGAAACAACAAAACTAAAAGGCAACCGATGGAATGGGAGAAGATATTTGCAAATGACATATCAGATAGTTAGTATCCAAAATCTACAAAGCACTTATGAAACTCAACACCCAAAAAAACAAATAATCCAGTGAAGAAATGAGCAAAAGACATGAATAGACACTTCTCCAAAGAAGACATCCAGATGGCCAACTGACACATGAAAAAATGCTCAACATCACCCATCATCAGGGAAATACAAACCAAAACCACAATGAGACACCACCTCACACCTGTCAGAATGGCAAACGTCAACAACTCAGGCAACAACAGATGTTGGCGAGGATGCGGAGAAAGAGGATCTCTTTTGCAGGAATGCAAACTGGTGGGGCCACTCTGGAGAACAGTGCGGAGGTTCCTCCAAAAATTAAAAATAGAACTACCCCACGATCCAGCAATTGCACTACTAGGAATTTATCCAAAGGTTAAAATGCTGTTTCGAAGGGACACATGCACCCCCATGTTTATAGCAGCACCATCGACAATAGCCAAAGTATGGAAAGAGCCCAAATGTCCATCGACGGATGAATGGATAAAGATGTGTTGTATATGTAGATACAATGGAGTATGGCTTGACGATAAAAAAGAATGAAATCCTGCCATGTGCAACAATGTAGACGGAACTAGAGTGTATTACGCTAAGCAAAATAAGTCCGTAAGGAAAAGATAGATATATGATTTCACTCATATGTGGAATTTGAGAAACACAACAGATGAACACATGGGAAGGAAGGAAAAATAAGATAAAAACAGAGAGGGAGGTAAACCGTAAGAGACTTCTGAATACGGAGAACAAACTGAGGGTTGCCGGAGGGGTGGTGGGGTGGGGGATGGGCTAGATGTGTGATGGGCATTAAGGAGGGCACTTGTTGGATGAGCACTGGGTGTCATATGTAAGAGACGAATCACTGGGTTCTACCCCTGGAGCCAAGACTACACTGTACGTTAACTAATGTGATGGTGACTCACGATCCACACACATGAGTTCACTAATTGTTCGTGGAGCTTCACATCAGAAATGGTTCCTATTAGTTCCCATGGCTTTCACTCAGGCAGGACAAGCGTGCTGGAAGGAAAGGGGGTGGGGCGGCACCAGGAAACCTCTGATGCAATTCTTCGTTGTCCGGAGACTGTTTCCTTTCCCTCTTCCTCTGGCAAGGCCCTGTCCAGAGCCCCAAGGCCAGGCTGTCTCTCAGTTGGTGTTTTACAAGCAGGGAACGGGGAGCAGTTGTCCCCACCTTAAGCTGAGCCAGCTCTGAACTCTCCCACAATTAAAAATAAATTACCACAGCGTAACCACAGGCGCCTGGGTGGCTTAGTCAGTTAAGCATCTGACTCTTGGTTGCAACTCAGGTCATGATCTCACGGTTTCGAGAGTTCAAGCCCCACATCGGACTCCATGCTGACAGTGAGGAGGCTGCTCGGGATTCTCCGTCTTTCTCTCTCTCTCTGCCCCTCTCCCACGCATGGTGTCTCTGTCTCTCTCAAAAATAAATAAACATTAAAAAAAATTTTTTTTTAATTTTTAAGTTTATTTATTTTTGAGAGAGAGAGAGAGCGTGAGCAGGGAAGGGGCAGAGAGAGAGGGAGACACAGAATCCGAAGAAGGCTCCAGGCTCCAAGCTGTCAGCACAGAGCCCTATGGCTAGAACCCACGAACCGCAAGATCATGACCTGAGCTGAAATTGGAGGCTTAACCGACTGAGCCACCCCAGCGTCCCCCAAGAAATTTTTTTTAATAATAAAAAAAAATACCACAAATTTAGCAGCTAAAAAAAGGAAAGGAAAGGAGAGGAGAGGAGAGGAGAGAAGAGAAGAGAAGAGAAGAGAAGAGAAAAGAAAAGAAAAGAAAAGAAAAGAAAAGAAAAGAAAATGAAACCCCAGCATAACCCCTTCTGGGTCCCAGGGTCCTAGGCAGGGGTGCCTCCTGCTGGACACTGGAGAGATCTGGACTAGTTTTCTTCAGGAACGTCTCCTTCAGGGAGGGGGGTCAGGACCATCAAAACTCCCTTTCCCTCAACTCCTACCTCAGCATAATATATTTTAACAACACACATAAATTCATTTCAGTTCATCAACAAGTTCACCTCTGAAAAACAGAAGTAGAAGGAGAACAAAGGTGCCAATTACTTTCATCTGGAAGTCCTGACCTTATATACTCAGGCTCTTGCCTAAGGCTGAGGAGAGAGAGCAAGGAGGGCCCTGTGTCCCACAGAAAGTACTGGAGGGGGTGACAAGTGCATCAGGCTGGGGGAGAGGAGAGAGCTGGCACGCTGTGATGGCCAAGGGTAAAGAAAGGGTAACCCCCTCTTCTTTCCCCTTTTGCCAGACCACCCACTCCTCTGCCCTGCCTGAGTGGTAAGGGGAAGCACCTAGATCAGCTGGAGGGACCCAGCTTCTCAATGATCCTGCAGTCCCCTGAGACACAGACCATTGTCGGTTCTCTGCAAGCCAAAGTGGTCCCAGGGTGCTCTCTGCCCTTGGGGGCCACAGGTGTATGAACATAACTTTTTTTTTTTTTAACATTTATTTAATATTGAGAGACAGAGAGACACAGAGCATGAGCAGGGAAGGGGCAGAGAGAGAGGGAGACACAGAATCGGAAGCAGGCTCCAGGCTCTGAGCTGTCAGCACAGAGCCCGACGCGGGGGCTCGAACTCACAGACTGTGAGATCATGACCTGAGCTGAAGTCAGACACTCAACCAACTGAGCCATCCAGTCACCCCTGAATAGAACTCTTAACTAAAGGCAGCATGGCCTACCATGAGGCCAAGCGTGTGACTCGAGTTTGCTAACGGCTGTGTTTGGCACATAGAGTTTCACTTAATCCTCAGGGAAACCTCCAAGGGAAAGGTGTATTCATCCGGTTTTACAGATGAAGAAAACAAACTCAAAGGTTAAAAACTAGGCCAAGGACACATAGCCAGGGGCAGAGCAGGGACCTGAATGCAAAAATAAGGCTTTGGGTCTTTAATTCAAACTTACACTAGAACAGTGATAATTCTGTCTCCCTCTAGGGACATTTGGCAACTTCTGGAAACATTTTTGTCACAACTGGATGGGGGAACACGTACTACTGCCATCTAGTGGGCAGAGACCAGGTATGCCGCTGAACTTCAAATGCACAGGACAACCCCCACAACAAAACTGTCCTGTCCACAATGTTAGTAGTGCTGCTATTGAGGGACTCTGCTCTATGACAGTGATTACGTTTGACTTGTTAGTTGTTATTAATTATATCTCAAGAATGTAACCTGGGAGAAAAGTCATAAGATGCAAATGATTCTTGTCTAGGAAGGTAACCCAGACGCCATAGATGCACATGTCTGAAGGACTCTAATTGATTGTGTGTCTGACTTCACAATCTTGTTCCAGATCAGTCTTCCATCCTCTTTAAACCACCTTCGCCTTCCTGCTGGTTCCGCATTTCTCTAGGGTGGCCATTAAAAAAAATGCGACACAGTAGGCTGGCCTACACAACAGAAATATATCTCAGTTCTTGAGGCTCGAAGTCCAAGATCAAGGTGTTGGTATAGGTGTCGGTTGGTTTCTTGAGGCCTCTCTTCTTGGCTTAACAGGTGGCTCTTGTACTGCCTTTTCACATGGTCTTTCCTCTGTGCTTACGGGGCCTTGGTGTCTCTTCCTCATCCTTTAAAGAAATCAGTTATATTGGATTAGGACCCCATCTTCATTACCTCATTTAATCTTAGTTACCTCTGTAAAAGCTCTATCTTTAGGGGAATCTGGGTGGTGTGGTTGGTTAAGCGTCCGATCTTGGCTCAGGTCATGATCTCACAGTTTGTGAGTTCGAGCCCTGCATCAGGCTCTGTGCTGACAGTGCAGAGCCTGCTTGGGATTCCCTCTCTGCCCCTCCCCCCCTTTCTCTCTCAAAATAACTAAACTTTTTAAAAAATGAAATAAAAGCTCTGTCTCCAAATCCAGTCACATTCTGGAGTACCAGAGGTTAGAATGGCATCATATGAGTTTTGAAGCACAGTTCAGTCCATAACACTTGTCTAATTAATCTGAAACATATATAAGAATTATGTTTAGAGAAAGAATGAAATATGGCCTTTTGTAGCAAGGTGGATGGAACTGGAGAGTGTTATGCTAAGCGAAATAAGTCATACAGAGAAAGACAGATACCATATGCTTTCACTCTTATGTGGATCCTGAGAAACTTAACAGAAACCCATGGGGGAAGGGAAGAAAAAAAAAAAAAAGAGGTTAGAGTGGAAGACAGCCAAAGCATAAGAGACTCTTAAAAACTGAGAACAAACTCAGGGTTGATGGGGGGTGGGAGGGAGGGGAAAGTGGGTGATGGGCATTGAGGAGGGCACCTGTTGGGATGAGCACTGGGTATTGTATGAAAACCAATTTGACAATAAATTTCATATTTAAAAAAAAGAATTATGTTTAAATATGTTAATGTATTTGCCTTGCAAATACATCTGAATCCACAAAACCCACGTTTCTACTGCATCAGGCTGCTTCCTTGAAGGCTATTGGTGTATCAACACTAATTCAACAAGAAGAATGACTCTCTAAAGGAATACTTCAGATATATCACATGCTTCTCTCCTCTGTCCCCTCAACCAGCCTCCACTAAAAGTGTTTTGTACAGTGAGAGGTCTCTGCCTGAAGCTTTCTTCATTTGTCAACTCAAGGTTCAAACACAATCACGCATGGCCCCAAGGGACCCTGCAGGGACACTTTCTTAGCATATAAATCCAAACCTCCTTTTTTCTGGCTACTGAAAGTGTCGATAATTAGCATATTACTTAACTAATTTACAAGTTTCTTACGTATTGTCAAAAATATTTTGGAATTACTGATTAATTTGTTGACTATCTTATGAACTTAATCTCTTTTAAGCTCAGAGTCGTGTATCAAATTGCATTCCAGAACTTGGATTCACATTCTGGTCCCATAGTCAGTCTCTTGAGACAAACTGCTATTTCTCATCCATCATTGTAGAAAAATTTGCCCTGGGCAACTGTCGGAGAAGAACATCCTGGGCAATTTCTCTTATCAATCAATCCAAGCAAATGCAACGGACTGGCTTTTCCCCAGAGCTGAAGTCACCTCCCGGCGGTAAATTCAGTGTTAGGCTCTAAGACAGAGCACGAAGGTGAAGCCCGAGGCCAGGCAAGGAGTGAGAAGTTGGAGACAAGTTTTTATTATCGACGGCGCACGGAGGTAGCGCTTATTTCCCAGCTCCCTGGCAAACTCCCACGCCCTCTGTCTAATATGCCCTGCCCCCTGTCAGCTGACCAATCAGCTTAGCCCACCCCCTTAGCAACAGCGATTGCTCCAAGGGGCGGGCCTATGATCCCACCAGAGCCAATCAGAGCCTTTCCTGGGACTGACGTCCCCAAACCAGGGAAATTGCGGCTGTAAACAGCCTGTAGAGCAAGAGCACTGGGCCAGAAAACAGGAGGCCTGGCTTCCCCTGGCAGTCGTCTGGCTCCTCAAATTCTGACGTGCTCTCAGAGTGAAGAGATGCAGATGTTGTGCAAACTCTCAAACTTGCACAGTTCAAGAAGACCCGCCAAGTGATTTTCGAAACCGGCTGGATCTGGAAGAAATTAAACCGAGGACAAACCCCTGTCCCCTCCCAAGTCTTTAGGGTAGGGCATTCTCTTTCCTAGTCTACGTAAAGCTCAGCCAGATCATTCCGGCTCCTGTGTTGACACAGAACCTAAGAGTATCTCGGCCACTGGAGATCTTAGAACGTAAGTTCCATGAGACCAAGGAGTCTTGCTTATTTTGTGCATCGCCATACTCCAGCATTAGAACAGTGTGCAGGCATCAATAAAATCCTCGATGGAATAAACTCTGACGTCTCAAAGGTTCAATGACTAGCCCAAGGTTGCCCCCAGCACGTCACAGTTGAGCCTAAGACTCAGTGACAGAGAAAGGGAAGAGTAACCGTTGAGATCGCACTACGAGCCAAGTACCATTACCACAAAATCTGTACGCTATTTCATTTACTTCACACCACACCGTGTGCCGGGTACCCCCAGTATCCCTATTCTGCAGGTGAAGCTCAGCTAGCAGGTCACAGAGCAGGGTTATCCATCCATTCCAGGCAAACAGTAACTGAGCACCTGCTACTTACCCAGCACCGTGCCTAGCGCTGGGGAAACCAGAGGTGAAGAGAACAGACGCGGAGCTTGCATGGTAGTGTGGCGAACGTTCAGTTAGCAGGTAACACGTGAACAAGCAATGGATTTGCCATTTGGGAGGCGTGCTGTGGAGGAAATCAATGGAGGGGAGTGACGGAGGGAAACGGGACAGAGGGAGAAATCTCCTTTAGGTACAGTGGTCCGAGAGAGGCTCTTTAAGGACGGCACATGCAGACTGAGGCCTGCAGAGAAGGGGCCCCCTGTGATCAGCTGGAGGAAGAGAGCTTCAGCC
Organism: Panthera leo; assembly: GCF_018350215.1. Lineage (NCBI taxonomy): Eukaryota > Metazoa > Chordata > Mammalia > Carnivora > Felidae > Panthera > Panthera leo. The sequence goes on from NC_056691.1 coordinate 11,744,790, forward strand.
AGAACAGCAAGAGCAAAGGCGTAAGGCACAGCAGGGCAAGGCAAGGTTAAAGACCAGGAAGTGTGGCAAGAGGGTACAGGATGACTTTGAAGGGGTAAGCAGAGGTCAGCTCTCTTTCCCCAAGAAATATATATATTTATATATAATTCTATCATATTGATTATATAGTTGATGTTAATTAATAGCTACATACCAATTATCGAACACTATGTTCATATAATAACTATATAATGCTGATTCTACTAGAGTGATTATATAATTATATATAACTTATCTATATTTCCAATACATATTACATCATAAAATACACATATAAGGGTATATTGATAATACAAACCATGAAATTTATATAAGATATATTTATATGAAAGCACATAGATAAAATGTATATGCAATATACACACATTAGCATATCAGTCACTGTATATAAATTCTTTAGGTGTTATCTATAAAATATATAAAATTTAATAAATGTATATAAAATTTTAAATTAAAGAATGAATTATATAAATTATAATTCTCTCTTAAAATAAATAAACTTAAAAAAAATTTTTTAGTGTAGTTAACAATGTTACATTAGTTTCAAGTGTACAACACAGTGATTCCAAGAGCTTAAACGTCACGCTGTGCTCACCACTGCCCCTACCGTCTGTCCCCATATATCGCTATCACAGTACCACCGACTCCATTCCCGGTGCTGTGCCTTTTATTCTGGTAACTTATTTCATTACTGGAGGCCTGGATCTTCCTCTCCCTCTCACCCATTCTGCCCATCCCTCCACCTCCACCCCCCCCCCACCCTGCCCCTCAGTTAGTTCTCTGTGTTTACAGGTCTGATTCTGATTATTTATTCGTTGGGTTTGTTTGTTGAGATTCCTCATATGAGCAAAATCATAGGTGTCCTTTTCTCAGTCTGACCTCAGCACAGATTGTGAGGCCTTCATGTTCTCTGCTCTGCTACCCGGAGCCTGCTTCCTTGGCTGCAAAGACAGGGCAGTGACATCCGCTTTGCAGGGAGCAAAACTTGGGAGCACGTGCCGGGGTCTCCCGTATGCCAGAACATGCTAAGCACACTGGTGAATACTAGTGCCAACTCCCCAAGTATGTAATAAAGTTGTGAGGGTATGAGAAAGGCCCCACTATCAGTGCAACAGCGGCTGGCGCTGGGGCTACTAACCAAAACACTTCCCTTCGCTCTAGTGAGGGCTTCTCAGCCCTGGCACCATTACCATTCTGAACTGGATAATTCTGTGTTGCATGGGGCCATCCTCTCAGTAGCATGTTATCAAACAGCATCCCTGGGCTCTACCCACTAGATGCCAGCACACACCCCCCCCAACCCTCACTTCGTTTTAACTATCAAATGTATCTGCAGATCATTTACAGGGGGGACATGGCCTCTCCACGCCTGGAATAGGCATAACAGGTGCTCAATAAAGGACTTACAGTTAACTGAAGGAAAGACAATATCTCTCATCCAAAAGAATGTCCTGGACAACCTCTCTGATAGCCTGTCAGATCCCACCCCTCCTATTTTTCAAGGCCCAGTGCAAATGCCACTTCCTCCATGAAGGCTTCCTTGATTGTCCCCACCCCTGCTTGTATACACTCTCCCATTCAATGCTGATATCCGATAGTTTGGGTTCCTCTTTGAACCTTGTCATTTAGTGTCCCACACATTTACACGTGTTTTACCTCCACTATTCACAAAGTACCAAGGAGGCTTTGGAAAAACTTTAGCGCCAACTATCGATCTCCTCTGCCCACTATCTTCCCCATAAAAATGACATTCTCTGGTATGCGCACTTGCCATTTTCTCAAGCATATATAAGCTATGAAAGAAACGTTCACAATCTGTATTCCTTTGCAACATACTAAAGTAAAAATGTCTTTTAAGGTGTATTAACAACTTAATATTTACCATACGCTTAGCAGGGTCTAGGGCTTGTCCCCCCACAAAAAAACACTTTACATAGATGAACTCACTTTACCCTTAAAATAACCCTAAGAAGTAGAAACTTTAATAAACTCCATTTTACAGATGAGGCACAGAGAAGTTAATGAGCCTGCGCACTGGTCACATCGCCGGGAAGTACAGAGTTCGCTTTTAAACCAGGCGATCCCTCTCCTGTCTGCCCGCTCCTAACTGCTATAACCTGCTATGGGCAAGCGGCTTCAAGACCTGCACCCCATCCAGTTCGTGGCAAGACTGCAGCTCTCAAATCCTTCCTGGCTAGAAATCAGCAGCAGGTCACTTGGTCTCCGACACCAGGGACCTTGGTTACGCATTCACTGTGTTGCCTAAGGGGTAAGCTGTGTGCTCTGCAAGAAGCGCGCTCTCCATTTGCGTGAAACAGAGGTAGTACCGCGCTGGGAAGTTCTTCCTGAGGTCTAACCTTGGGCCATTTCCCACAGCCAACAGAAGAGGGGACCTGAGCGCCCGGCCGAGCCGCGATGCCTTCCACCGGCGACCACCAGATGTCGCCGCGGCGTCCCCCGAGCGGGAGGGCGGAGCGGCCGCGGACTGCGGGAGCAGCATGTGGACGCTCGGGCGCCGCGCCGCCGCCGGCCTCCTGGCCCGCTCGGCGCCCGGGGGCTCAGCCCGGGCCCGCGCGGGGGCCCCGGCGCCGAAGAGGGACGCCCCGCTCTACGGCCGCCGGGGTCTGAGAGTCCGGACGGCCGCAGCCCACGTACCCAGCCACGCTGTGAGTACCCGCGCCGCGCAGCCTTCAGGGCCGCACGCCGGAGGGGGGAGGCCGCGCACGCTGAGGACGCTGCGGGCACGCGCGCCGGGCACGCGCGCCCCGTCCGCTCCGGAGGAACCGCGGGCCGGGGACGCGCTCGGCGGGGGTCGGGGGGGGGGGCCGGACGGCGGCGGAGCGCGCGGCTCCGGCTGCCCAGGGCGGTGCCGCCCGCTCAGCCTTCTGTTTCCCGGGGTCGCATTTGCACCGGCTTCTGCTTTCGGGTGGAAGGGGCAGTATCCTGCCATGCAACTGCGGGGGAACGCAACGCAGGGGGCCGCAGATCCGTTTTCGGAGGCCGTGGTTGTCTCCAAGCTCGCCACTTTGCTTTTCGAGAACAATTTAAGCGATACTAGATACTGTACTGGATGCTGTAATGTACCTATATATGTGTGTGACATACAACATCAGTATGGCACATAAATATATATAAATAAAATAAAATAGTACAGGGGTGCCTGGGTGGCTCAGTCGGTGGCCCACTCTTGATACGGTCATGATCTCTCGGTTTGTGAGTTCCCGCCCCACATCCGGCTCCTTTCTTAACATCGCAGAGCCTGCTTGGGATTCTCGCTATCTCCCTCTCTCTCTGCCCCTCAACTGCTCCTCCCTTTCTCTCTCAAATAAATTTAAAAAAATAATCAGTACAGTATAATAGTACCAATATAATAATATGTATACACACACACAATTAGAGCGATGTTTTCAAGCACGGGCTTTTCCGAAAGAAATGCTTCCTCAAGCGAGGTGGAAATGTCAAGGCTGCGGAGTACAGTAGCTAGAGCAGCAAAGCTTTTGGAAAATGACTGGGCCTGCGTTCCAAATTCTGGTTCGATTCACCGGAGCTGTGTGACCACTGCGGATCTGGAACCTCTCTGAGGATTGGCTTCCTTTTCTGTGAAGAGATTTAAAGGGTAAAGCCCATTTGGCCTAACTGGTGTAAGGATTACTTTGGATTAACATATATAAAGTCTTCAGCCCTGAAAGTTAATTCCCCTGGGGAATGCAAAGGAGCGTCTGACCCAGTAACTCCCCAGACTTGAAAGGAGGAAGCTGAAAGAATGGCTGTGGGGTTGAGGAAGACTGCAGGGCAGGATGGACACGGTGTTTAATCAGGGTCTTGAAGATGGCCAGGGAGGGAGGGGGGCGTATTCGCGCAGGAGAACCTGCCTGCCTGGGGGAGGAAAGCAGACGGACATCCGCTCTGAGTGGCTGGTAATGCCGGGTGGGTTGTCCACGCGGACGGAGGCAGGTGAAATCCAACTCAGATTGCCTGTGGAGCTCTGGAATTTGGACTTTATTTTTTAAATTTTATTTATTTTGAGAGAGATCGAGCGTGAGCAGGGAAGGGGCAGCGAGAGAGGGAGAGAGACCGTCAGAAGCAGGTCCAGAGCTGTCAGAGCAGAGCCAGAGAGAGGGCTTGAACTCACCAACCGTGAAATCATGACCTGAGCCGATATCAGGAGTCCAGTACTTAACCCACTGAGCCACTCAGTCGCCCTTGGAATTTGGACTTCAGACTTAAACTTCCCACCGCCCTACTATTTGGCCGTGTTTGAAGACAAGTTAGGATTGGTTGCCAATGTTCAGAGTTGGGACCTTGATACTGGGTTCCCAGGACTCTCAGGAAAAATAGGCGGTTATGGCCAGGCTGGTCCCACGATGCCCCAGCGCAGAACACAGACACTTGTTACCCCTCTCCTTCTATGCCGCTCCCACGGGGAGCTGCCCTAGCTTGTACTTGGACCCCTGCTGGTGTGGGCCAAGGGTTGCCAGCAGTTTTTCATTTAGGACAGTGACAACATACGGCATGGTCTTTTGGGTGGCATTTAGTGGCTGAAGGGCTGCTGACTCAGCAGCGTGCCCAACTCACAGCCAGCACCCAGGAGGCAGGCACTGGCACACACTGGGATTGGGGGTAACTGGGAGGTTGGGAGGTAGTTAGCTCCCTGGGTCACCCATTAGGCCTCCTCTGCCACAGTCACTTAATCGGGTTTGCTGAACTTGTCTATCACGCGGCTCCCTCATCCATTCCTAGTACTTGAAGAGTTGGCTCAATGACGGTGGCAACTGGGACCGCCATGTTTAATTTTGTCAAGGTGTTAACTGTCCCCAGGTTGGCCCCGAAAGTCCCCATGCACTCCAGAATCCATCAGGACCTGGCTTCCTTCTGGGGGCCTCTTCCCATCCTTATTTTCTCTACTGCCATTCCTACTTCTCCAGCACTGTCCAAAAGACATGGAAGGGGAGCCACATGTGTAATCCTAAATTTTCTAGAAGCCATATGGAAAAAGTAAAAACAAGCAGGTGAGATTAATTACAGCAACACAAAGTGGCACCTGACTGGCTCCGTCAGTGGAGCGTGTGACTCTTGATCTCAGGGTCATGAGTTCAAGCCCCATGTTGGGCATAGAGCTTACTTTTTTAAAAAAAAATGTCAACAACACATTCATGTAATCTAGCTTTTCACGGTATCATTTCAACATTTAATCAATACTGAAAAGTCATTGAATTACTTAGCATTCTTTTTTAGTACTCATTCTGACAAATTCAGCTTGCACACTTCAGCACCTGCCAGCTCAGATCTTAAGCTGAATTGCTTGTGGAAATGTTTCATTTCCATTTCTCAGAGTTCACTATTGAAAAACAAAGTCACACACTCGAGCTGTTCCAAACATGTTTTCAGTTTTCCAGAAACTTGACTCAAGTATCATTTTTAAATGACGATCGTGTAAGGTTTACACTCCAGGTCCTTGGTCCCACCAGCCACGTTCCAGGCGCCCCATGGCCACGTGTGTGTGGCTCGCGGCTTCTGCACACACACAGCTCTGGAGTAGAGCGTGTTAAGCTTCTGATTGTCGGTTCTTAGCTCTGGCTGCTCGTCAGAAGCCAGGATCCCCAGAAATGCCTTCCATCTAAGTGTGTGGCTCCGTGGCCCAGGGCTGCCTCTGGTTCCATCATGCAGCCCCTGACCCTACTGAGAATGAGAGTGGGACGGAGCTGGTCCTCCAGCCTTTTCTTTGTCACACAGGAGGCCCCTCCAAGGAGGAGATGATGTCATCACCTCTGACCTAACTTCATAAGCCCCTGCTGCAGCCCTTGCTGCACACCTTGGAAGGCTTATAGACATTAATTTTTGTAGAGGGACAAGATCCTCACCTATGATCCCATGATCTTTTGACCTTAGGCCTGGCAAGCAGGTTATGCCCTAATTAACTTTGTTTTGTTTTTTTTCTTTTTTATTTATTTTTATTTATTTATTTTGAGAGAAAGAAAGAGCACATGGCAAGGGGCAGAGAGAGGGAGACAGAGAATCCCAAGCAGGCTCTGCACTCTCAGCGTAGAGCCCGACAAGAGGCTTGATCTCACGAATGATGAGGTCATGACCTGAGCTGAAATCATGAGTTGGATATTTAACAGACCGAGTCACCCAGGCGCCCCGCTTTATTTAGGTTTATTTGATTTATTTTGAGAGAAAGAAAGTGCGAGTGGGGGAGGGGCAGAGAGAGAGGTAAAGAGAGAATCCCAAGCAGTCTCCGCACCGTCAGCATGGAGCCCCATGTGGGGCTCAAACTCACAAACCCATAAAATCATGACCTGAGCTGACGCTGGATGCTTAACTTGCTGAGCCACCCAGGGGCTGCATCCCTAATTCACTTTAAATTCATTTTTATTGTCTTCCACAGACAATGTATGTGCGTTTATACATACAACAGTGTATATAAAACATCTATCTTGTTTAAAGGTTAATAACAAACTCCCATGTTTTCACCACCAGATGAAGAGAGTGAATATTGCTGGGGCGCCTGGGTGGCTCAGTCGGTTAAGCGTCCGACTTCGGCTCAGGTCATGATCTCATGGTTCATGAGTTCGAGCCCCGCGTCAGGCTCTGTGCTGATGGCTCAGAGCCTGAAGCCTGTTTCACATTCTGTGTCTCCCTCTCTCCCTGCCCCTTCCCTGCTTGTGCACACTCTCTCCCTCACTCTCTCTCTCTCTCTCTCTCTCTCTCTCTCTCTCAAAAATAAATTAACGAAAAACATTTTAAAAAAAACGAGAGAGAGATTAGAATATTGCTTGTTCCTTGAAAGCTCTCCCCGCTCCCCCCAGTCCTTCCTGAAGGGAATCTGCTCTCCTGAATTCTGTCAGGCATCCCCTCCTTTTCTTAGAGTTTCACCCCCTACATATGTCTCCCTAAAAAACATTTTGCTGCGTTTATTCCGCTGTGACTTCTTCCTTGCATTCAGGGTTGTTTCTGAGCCTCATCGATACTGATGTGCACAGTTGTCATTTATTCGTTTTCTCTGCCGGGTAGTAGCCCATTGGGTGAGTACATCACACTCTGTCCAGTCTCCTTCTGGTGACATCCGGGTGATCCCGCCGTGGCGCTGCTGGCACGGATTGTGCTGTTGTGGGCGTTCCTGGCCACGGACAGAGGCCCTTTTTGGATGAATTCCCGAGAATGGCATTGGCTACGTGAGGAGCCAGCAAATGTTCAACTCACTTGATGCCACAGTGGTTACACCAGTCCACGCTCCCCGGCGGTGGATGAGAACTGTGTCACTCTTCCAGTGTTGTGCTCTGCCGCGGGGGGCCCCCGGAGTGAGGGCTGTCCTCCCTGCTAGCCCCCCAGGCCGGGCCTCACCGGGGCTGGTCCTCCATTGGGTCGTGCGGTTCCAGGGCTGGAGCCGGAGACTGTAGGCCTAGCAACCATCCCGGATCTCCTCAGATGCCTCCCGTGCTGAGCTCAGGGACCGACTGAACCCTGGAGACTCAGGCTTAGCAGACCCATCACAGGGCAATAGTCCAAGGGCTCCAGGTGGCTTGGAAGCAGGGAGGGCAGCTGCCGGGAGGCTGCACGGGGGAGCACCCCTAACACAGCCCTCAGCGCTGCAGATTCCATCTGCCTCCCTCTAGCAGAGCGGGGCTTCTTCCCTGATCCCTGCCTCCTGAGGAGGAAACAGAGGGTCTGAATGGTTAAGCAGGTACCCGGGGAATGTTGGGTTGGGGAGAACAGGTAAGAGACCAGCAAGATGTTTCTGGCAACAGTCCCTTCGATGATTACACACAGCCGAGTGTAGACTTCCACTCCTGGCTGTTGAGTAACTTGCATTAGCCCGAACCTCCCACCAAGGACAGCCATCAGAGATACAAAAAGCAGAGCCAGGAATGAAAAGAGAAAAGAAGGCTGTGTGAAGGTATCAGAGAGACATGACAGGACTTGAGAGGACCCTGGAGAGGAGGGAAATTCTGAGCCCCTAGTCTCAGACTTCCCTTACATGCCTGAAACTCTGTACGGTTCCCAGGCGTACGATTCTTTCCTTTGTGGCCCGGACCCTAGGGCCAGACAGCTTTGGGTTCAAATCCCAGCTCCTGCGCTTGTCTCTGAGTCTTCGTGTGACTTTGCTCAGTTTCCTCATCTGTGAAATACAAATACAGTCTCATCTTCATTTTTCATGGGTCCTGTACTTGTGAATTCACCCACTCAATAAAATGTATCTGTAACCCCCAAATCTATACCCAGGGTGATTCTGCAGTCACGCTTGGGCGCACGCAGAGCAGCAAAACACTGGAGGCGCCCCCCCCCTTGCATGTTCCCACCCCGGGTCAAACAGGGTGACTCCCTGCTTTGTCTCTCAGCCCCCACACTGTAAACAAGTGTCCTATTCACCGGCTACTCAGTGGCGCGTTGTTTGCATTGTGATTTTGTTGCTGATTTCACCGTTTAAAATGGCCCCCAGCCTAGTGCTGAAGTGCCGTCTAAGCCCAAGAAGGCTGTTACGTGCCTCGCGAAGAAGACAAGTGCCCCGGATCGGCCCCATTCACGCCTGAGTTACGGTGCCATTGGCCCCGAGCACAGTGTTCATGAATCAAAAATATATATTAAACAGGATGTCTTTAAAATTTTTTTAGGGTTTATTGCTTTTGAGAGAGAGACAGAGAGAGAAGACAGTGCAAGCAGGGGAGGGGCAGAGAGAGGAGACACAGAATCGGAAGCAGGCTCCAAGCTCTGAGCTGTCAGCACAGAGCCCGATGCGGGGCTTGAACCCACGAACCCTGAGATCACGACCTGAGTGAAGTCAGATGCTCAACCAACTGAGCCACGCAGGTGCCCCTTAAACAAGATGCCTTGAAACAGAAGCACATGTAAAACAAGGTTATGTATTGATCGGTTGGTCAAATGTGACCTGAGGCCAGCAGTACCCTAAGCCTGTATTTCCCTTAGGAGCAGCTCACTAATCTAGCATTCTTGGTGACTTTATAGAGCATAACTGTCGCGAATCACCACTATAATAATAGTACTTGCCTCACAGGATCGTAATGAGGACTAACCACGTCCATTTCTATCAACACCAAGGGGACGGTGAACACTCTAGAATGTGTGGCTATCACGCCGGTTCTCTCACTTCTTCAGAGCCAACCTTTTAAAATCATGCCCACTTTGGGGCACCTGGGTGGCTCAGTTAAGCATCCAACTTCAGCTTGGGTCACGATCTTGCAGTATGTGGGTTCGAGCCCCGCATCAGGCTCTGTGCTGACAGATCAGAGCCTGGAGCCTCCTTCAGGTTCTTTGTCTCCCTCTCTCTGTGCCCCTTCCCTGCTTGCACTCTGTCTCTCTCTCTCTCTCTCAAAAATAAACATTAAAAAAAATTAGTTAAAACCATGCCGTCTGGGAGCGCCTGGGTGGCTCAGTTAGTTAAGCATCCAACTTCGCTTCAGGTCATGATCTCACAGTTCATGCGTTCGAGCCCCACATAGGGCTCTCTGCTGTAAGTACAGAGCCTGCTTCAGATCTTCTGTCTTCCTCTCTCTCTGCCCCTCCCCTGTTTACATGCACACATACTCTCTCTCTCAAAAGTAACATTAAAAAGTAATAAAAAATCAAATCAAATCATGCCCTCTGTGCTCTGCATTTCTGTTTCCCCCTTGTCTGCTCACTTCTCAGCCCCATGCCCTCTGTCTTTTCCTTTCCGAGTTTGCCAAGGACATTGATGGCTCATGAGAATAACAGCTTTGAGCCGTGCTCCAGAGTGACCTTTGGAGAATGTGAGTCTTGCCACGAAGCCCCTCAAGCCCTTGGATGTCTTCCCAGGATGAGGTCCAGCTGAGTGCCGTCACAAGGCCCTGTGGCCCCTTCTCCATCATCTCCACTCCAGATGTATCACTTTTCTCTCCCTTTATAGGCTCCATCCCCTCCCACACTGGGGCAGGTCCCTTAGCCGGGGTCCCCTCTGGTGTCTGTCACTCTCCTCTGGTTATGTCATCTGGCTCTCCAGCTGATCAGTAGCGTTGGCTGCTTCAGAGATAGGAGCCTGGACACTCAGTCGTTATGGACTGGGATCAATCAACAGGTCCCATGGTCTCCTGCAGATCGTGTTAATGAGACCTGCCTGTCTGAGGTCCGATCCTCTCTTCTGGACATCAGCAGACATCTGCCTCTTACTGTTCATTGTTGCTTGTGTTCGTCAGACTCCAGGAGCTTTGCTGATGCCTCCTTGCCTGGCCTGTGCTAGTCGCCTAGAGCAATGCTGCCCAGTAGAGCTTCCTGTGGTGGTGACTGTGTTCTGTGTGCCACTAGCCACACGAGACCTCAGGACGCTTGACACGTGGCCAGTTCAACTGAGAAACTGACTTCTTAAATTTTATTCCAATAAATTTAAATGTAAATAGCTGCCTGTGGCTCAGAATTATTATTTTGAGCAGCACAGGCTTAGAGAGAGCCTGAGAGAACTCCAGGTAATGTATGTACGTAAAGAACGTGAAAACATTTCCTAAGAAACACTCCTGGAGGAGCCCCATGGTTGGCTCCATCGGGAGAGTGGGCAACTCTTGATCTCGGGGTCAGGAGTTTGAGGCCCACGTTGGGTTACTCAAATAAATTAAAAAAAAAAAAAAAAAGAAAAGAGAAGAGAAGAAAGAAAGAACTACTCCTGGAAAACTTGAATGTGGTTATTCTCGAATGTAGGAGTGGTGAAACCATGCATTCACGGACTGTAATACACTGAAAAATGGTAACGTTCTTCTTAACTTTGGCTTTTAGAGTTTGTGCGGCCACCGCCTCGGTCAGACTGTGAAGGTCAAAAACCAGAGTGTCTGTCTGATGAACATGAGGACAGCGGGAACTTTGGGCGACCCTGGGTAAGATAAAGCACCTTGCACATCAGAGACCTCTTCCCCTGTGCCCTCCCTCTCTCTCAATACACGACATAGGCCTACGTGCACATATTATCTTTTTTTTAATTTTTTCCTTTTCTCTTACCATTTTTTTACCAAAAAAAAAAAAAAAAAAAAAAAAAAAAGAAGCCCATCCCATACAAAGCCTGTTATCTCCCTTAGCGGCAGCATTCATAAGCATCTTTCCACGTCACCACCTACCTACCACATTATTTTTAAGGAAATAATATGAAGCTTTCTGGATACACCGACCATCGTTCACTTAACCCATCCCCTGTTGCTGGACATTTAGGTTGTCTCCAGAGTTTTGTTATCATTCTCTTGGGTGACTTAGCAATTAGGGTAGGCCAAGCCTCAGTAACAAAGAGACCCAAACCTGTAACAGCTCAAGCCAGTGGTCTGTGTCCCTGTGTGCAGACATCCCAGGGTGGGCATGCCTCTGTGCAGTGATTCGGTCAGCCAGGCTATTCCACCCTCCTGTGACTTGTCAGTACCTTACTGTCCCCTGCACGGTGGAGGCTGGTCACCCCGCCCATCCCACAGAAAGGGACAAGGGCATGGAAGCCCTGGAAATGGCTTATCACCCACTCACATTTTAGTGGGAAGGACATGGGCACATGGCCACAGCTATTTGCAGGGGACGCTGGGAAATACAGCCCAATGGGTAGGAGGACGCAGTGGCTTCTGGTGCAAAGCTCCCCAGCACTGCTCCAGTCTGCCCCCCGCCACTGGTGTCCGCATGGACCCTCCTTTCACACGAGCGCACACACACAAACACACACATACACACACCCAATGGAGAGGGGCTGGTTCGCTTCCTCATCAACTCTTGATATTTCCTGTCTCTTCTATTTTAACCATCATTCTGGTGGCATCTCGTTGTGATTTTTCTTTTTAACGTTTATTGATTATTAAGAGACAGAGAGACACAGAGCGTGAGCAGGGGAGGGGCAGAGAGAGGGGGAGTCACAGAATCTGAAGCAGGCTCCAGTCTCCGAGCTGTCAGCACAGAGCCCGACGCGGACTCGAACTCACAATCTGCGAGATCATGACTTGAGCCGAAGCCAGTCGCCCAACCAACTGAGCCACCCAGGCACCCCTCATTGTGATTTTTTTTTAATGTATATTTTCCTGAAGATCGATAAAGTTATATACCTTGTCATATGTGCACTGGCCATTTGGATATCTTTCTAAAAATGATTCCCGTTCAAAGTTTTTTTACCCTTTTTTTCTATTGGGTTTTCTTTTTCTTATCGACTTGTAGTTCTTTCTATATTGTGGAAATAAGCCCTTTGTCAGATACATGTAGTGCAAATAATTTTCTCCCACTTTGTGGTTTGCCCAGTATAAATCTTAATAACAAAAGCAATGGAAATAAGCACAATGTCCGGCTGAAGGAGTCAGGTTCAATAAATAACATAAAATACCATGAAAATCTGTATGGGCTAATATGGAACAATTTCCAGAATATATTAAATAAAAACTGCACAGTGCTTCATTTATGTATTAAAAAGAATATAAAGGGGTGCCTGGGTGGTTCAGTCGGTTAAGCATCCAACTTCAGCTCAAGTCATGATCTTGCGGTTCAGGAGTTCGAGTCTCGCATCAGGCTCTGTGCTGACGGCTCAGAGCCTGGAGTCTGCTTCGGATTCTGTGTCTCCCTCTGTCTCTGCTCTTCCCCTGTTCATGCTCTGTCTCTGTCTCTTTCAAAAATAAGTAAATGTTGGGGCGCCTGGGTGGCGCAGTCGGTTAAGCGTCCGACTTCAGCCAGGTCACGATCTCGCGGTCCGTGAGTTCGAGCCCCGCGTCAGGCTCTGGGCTGATGGCTCGGAGCCTGGAGCCTGTTTCCGATTCTGTGTCTCCCTCTCTCTCTGCGCCTCCCCCGGTCATGCTCTGTCTCTCTCTGTCCCAAAAATAAAAAAAAATAAAAAATAAAAAAAAATTAAAAAAATAAGTAAATGTTAATAGTAGACCCTCCCTAAGGTCTTTTAAAAAAAAAGAGAATATAAAATTCTGGACAGATACAGAAGAGACTGTTACTCGTAGTTGACCATGGATGGGGCTGCTTATTTGGGAAAAAAAGTTTTCTTCCTTATAAACTTTTTCATGTTGACTAACTTTTTACACTGTACATGTTAACTATTTTCCGTGTATTTTTTAATTTAAGGAAAAAATAAATATGTCGGGGCGTCTGACTTGCTCAGTCAGTGGAGCATGTGACTCTTGAATCTCGTGAGTTCAAGCCCCATGCTGGAGGTAAAGCTTACAGTGAATGGATCAATCAATCAATCAGCCAGTACAATGAATCAGTCAATCAATGAATCCATCAGCCAGGTTGACATTAATAGAATGGAGCTGTTTAGGAAGCATGTGTTTTGTGTTTCCCCTGCAGCTCTCTGGATGAGACCACCTACGAAAGACTGGCAGAGAGGACACTGGACTCCTTGGCAGAGTTTTTTGAAGACCTCGCGGACAAACCTTACACACTGAAAGACTATGATGTCTCATTTGGGGTACCTCTTAGCTCATTTTCTTTTTCTTTTCTTTCTTTTTTTTTTTAATAACTTTTTTTCAATGTTTATTTTTGAGAGAGAGAGAGGCAGAGCATGAGCAGGGGAGGGGGAGAGAGAGAGGGAGGCACAGAATCAGAAGCAGGCTCCAGGCTCTGAGCTGTCAGCACAGAGCCCGACGCGGGGCTTGAACCCGTGAACCGCCAGATCATGACCTGAGCTGAAGTCGGATGCCTAACTGACTGAGCCATGCAGGCGCCCCTTTGCTTATTTTCATTATTCTGCTTCTTCCCTAAGAATTCTAGCTCACTAAAATAAAGAATTCCCCTCTAGGGGAGCCAAGCATCCAGCAGCGTGTGGTTACGTGTCGGACCGAAAGATTGGAGACGGTGTTGGAGCCTTGCTCCACCAGGCTTGTGACCTTGGGCAAGTCACAGCCTCTGTTTCTCCTTAAGTCCTATTTCTTCTTGCAAACAGTGGTTCTCAAGCTCCACTCAATACCTATAAAGGTAAATGGGAGAAGAACCCAGGCGTATGTTTGTCTAGCAAGAGGCCTCTGATGCAGGCCTGGGGAAGCCTGAGCTAGACTTCTGCTTAAGCAGGATGTGTTCAGAGCACGCAGACCTGGGTCCCACTCCTGGAGATTCTGATTCATAGGTCAGGGTGTACTCTCAGGAAGCAAATTCTTGAAAAGCTCACCTGGGATTCTAATGTGCACCCTGGGTCCCACCCCTAGAGATTTTTATCTGGGAGTATGTCCCAAGCAAGGCACGGGAGCTTTTTAACGTTTTTATAATCAGGGCACCTGGGTGGCTTAGTCTCTTGAGCATCTGACTCTTGATTGCAGCTCAGGTCGTGGTCCCAGGGTGGTGGGATTGAGCCCTATGTCAGGCTCTATGCTGATCATGGAGCCTGCTTAAGATTCTCTCTCTCCCTCTTCCCCTCTCCCCTGCTCGCCAGTGCTCTCTCTCTTTCTAAACAAACCAACAACAATAAAGTTCTGTAATCAGTCCCCAGATAATCCTAATAGGCAGCTGGCGTGAGCCCCAGATCCCGGAAGCCAAGGCAGTGCTGCTGTGCACCGACTGACCACCGGGTGGCAGACTTGAGTAAGGGGCCACCTTTGGATTTACAATTCTGTTGAGGCCTTAGGGACCAGCTCCCTCTTGGCCAGGAGAAAATCCCCCACGGAGGTTAATCCTCTTGACAGCAGTTAATTAATAGTTGGAAGTGTCATGAAGTGTGCATTTTGGATTAAACCATGGAATTATTTAGGACGACCAGCTGTCAGGCGTAAGTGATAGAAATGGTGTTGGATATTGCCGTGGAAACAGAAAAGGGACTCCACCGGATGGAGTAGGTAGCAGAGTCTGGAAGATTTCAAGCCTGGTTGTAAGGATAGGGAGGGACTTCGCGGTCAAAACAGAGGCAACGGGGCGAGACAGGATTGGATGCCTTCCAGGCGATTTCGGTCAGCTCAAAACGCAGCATCTTCCGGGTAGGGCTCTAGAAATGCCTGTGCGGACAGCCTCAGAAGGCAAGTTGCTCGGGAACCATTACAGACTGGCCTCCCCAGCTTGACTGCCTGTGGGCTGATGGAGCTGGGGCGTTAACAGCTCTCCTCTCCCCCGGCCTCCCCATCAGGGGCTGGCTGGACTTAGAGGGAAACCGAGTCTCGGGCTGACCTCGGCCTTACATACAAACATTCATTGACATTGGATAAGCGTCCAACTTTGGCTCAGGTCGTGATCTCATGGTTTGTGAGTTTGAGCCCTGCGTCGGGCTCTGCACTGACAGGGAGGAGCCTGCTTGGGATTCTCTCTGCCCCTCCCCGCCCCTCTCAAAAGCAATACAATTTTTTTTTAAATGGCACAGAAACAGTCCCACCACTCATTCTTATCAGATTAGTGAGATTACTTAGTGACTCGGGTATTTTGCACGAGTGTTTTCATTAGAAGCACGTGGGGCAGTATTCTTGGAGCGGGATTCTGTTCACCTCCCTGAATCAGGCAGCCAATGTTCCTGGTCAGTGGTGGGCCACAGGACCTTCCTGAATCTTCCCTGCGGAGTCTCTCTCTGAAGAGTGACCCAGCTGCTGGGCTTTCTGTAAACCATTCCAGTAAGGGAGGCACCTGTGTTTTTCTGGCCAGAAAAACCTTCAGTATCACTCTCCTCACCAGGGGAAAATTACTTCTAACAAATCATTTGCTAATTACGAAATTCTCTAGTATAGATGTAGAAACTAAAGGCTTATATAGTAGCTGCCTCTGTTGTTGGGACTTCTGATAAAGAACTTTGAAATGCTGGGGTGCCTGGGTGTCTCAGTCGGTTAAGTGTCCGACTTCGGCTCAGGTCACGATCTCACGGTTCATGAGTTCGAGCCCGCCATAAGGCTGTCTGCCGTGAGCACAGAGCCCGCTTCAGATCCTCTTTCTACCTCTCTCTGCCCCTCCTCATTCCCTCTCTATCTCTGTCAAAAATAAACAAACATTAAAGATGAAAAGAAAAGAAAAGACACTTAAAAAAAAAAAAGAAGAAGAACTTTGAAATGCTATCTACCCTGGGGTGTGAATTCCTGATTAGTCTCCCAGGCGCTACCTAACTTATATATTCCACATATAAATCTATTGAAACTACATTGTAGGCAATAGAACACCTGTAACACTATTACTTGAGCTTTGTTGGGGTGCCATCTTTCCCTGTCCCCAGGGTCCGGTTGGGCATCACCTCCCCTGGGAAGTCCTCCTAGATGCTCCAGGCAGATACCGCCCTTACCTTCTTGCCCAGCACGCTGAGAAGGACTCCACCGATCGCCCCGTGTTCTGTCTATTTACACATCAGCTCCCATGGCTAGACCAAGCGCCTCGGCAGCCAGGACACCGTCCATTCTGGGTGTCCCCAGCACCCGCAACACGGCCAAGTTACATGACAGGGATTTAACAAGTGTCGATTCAGTACGTACATGGAACGGCGCCCACTTACTTTAACAAAACACACTTCCACTGATGCCGGTCAGCATCATCGGTATTTTCCCAACTTGCTACTGGCCGAGTGGACAGATCAAAGTGGTAATCCAGACAGGCATAAGAATACGTTCGTTCTGTTTGCTCCCTGTGCAGTAGGAGACGTGAGCAGCTCCTGACTGTTGCGTCTTCCTGTCCGTGGGGTGGGTAATGTTGGGGGTCAGTGTCTGGGTCCAGGCCTCACCCCCACCGGCACTGCCATTAGAGGGGACACCACCAGAGCGGAAAGTACCGCCCGTCCCTAGGCCTCCGTGGCGTCTGCTGCTCGTGACCGGCGAAATCTGACCAGAGAGCACCCTGCTCTCTGAGGGGTTGATTCCAAGCCACCTTCCTTTTGTGCCTGCTGGAGCCCTGGCCCCTGACATTTTGATGAGAATTGGTTTGCAGTCATGTTCTTTACTCACTAAGCTGTTGGCATATCGCAGCCAGACATTTCTTAACCTTTTCTGGGCCTTCTCCGGAGAAAACCTTCCCCGAACACCTATGAGTACAATTTCAGCTTTGCAGCGGGGGCTTTCGCAGACACCTGAACACCACCTCTGGGTCCCAGGTCACGGACCCTTGCTCAGAGGCAGCATTTTATTGGATATGGAGACAAAGCATCTAGCTTCTCATCCTGGATTTGTATTTTCTTTCCAAGAGTCCTTTAAAAAAATTTGTTTTAACTGTTTATTTATTTATTTTGAGAGAGAGAGAGAGAGAGAGAGAGAATCCTAAGCAGGCTCTATGCTGTCAGTGCAGAGCCCAACGCAGGGCTCGAACCCACTAACCATGTGATCATGACCTAAGCTGAAATCAAGAGTTGGATGCTTAACCCACGGAGCCACCCAGATGCCCCTGGCGAGCGAGCGGCCTTAAGCGAATGAGCTTAACTCCTGGGAGTGGCAGGTTCTTCAGCTGTAGAGTCAGTGACATCCCTCCACCTCTCCGATTTCTATTAGGGACTGATTTTTTAAAATGCTACACGCTCATTATTCTTACTCTTTAAGAGGAAGTTGGTATCTGTATTTGGAGTATGGGAAGCCACGTACACATGAAATCGCCTGACTCTGCCTGCCATTCCCTGTGTGTCTGTTGCTACAAAGTGAGCGAGCGACAGCGGAAATTGCTCCTTTTGCCGCCATATGTGGAGGGCTGATACTGACTGGCAGGAATAAGCCGCCACCCGCTGCGGCCAAGGGCTCTTCTGATTGTGTGGTGCCCGGGTCAGCAGCGACAGACTGTTTCAACTCTCTCCCCACTTCCCCTGCCCTCCTCTGCGTTTAAGTCGGCCCACACTCCCAAAGCAGTCTCCGATTGCCCCTTAAGGAATAATGCTAATGAACAAAAAGCCCGCCTCATCTGGTCTCCTTGGGGCCGGTTCTGAAAGCATTAAAACTCCTGGTGACCCAGTAAGGCAGCTTAGTTTCCTTCCGCTCCTTCCCTCCTCTTGCCAGTTTCCTCTGGAAACAGCCGCTGGCTCCACAGGGGAAAAGTACTGACACACAAAGAACAGGAGGAGGGTGGGGACTAAGTGCTGAGACCTCCTGCCTTGTGTAACCTGGCCCTTAACGTCACGCACGTTATCACCGTGCCTGGTCACCCTCCGCTCCGTTCCCGCCTCCGCCGATGTAGGTTTGCGTCCATCCGGTATTTTGCACAGAGAACGGATGTGCTGCACACTGAGGGCGCTTGGGTGAAGAGACAAATCGGGGCGCCTGGGTGGCTCAGTCCGTTAAGCACCGGACTTTTAGCTCAGGTCATGATCTCACTGTTCGTGGGTTCGAACCCCGCGTCAGGCTCTGTGCTGACAGCTCAGGGCCTGGAGCCTGCTTCGGATTCCTGTTTCCCTCTCTTTGCCCCTCCCCAACTCGGGCTTTTTTTTTGTCTCTCTCTCTCTCTCTCTCTCAAAAATAAATAAACATAAAAAAAAAAAAGAAAAGACAAATCTGCACTCAAGGTGCTTGAAGTGGTGGAGGAGAGGGGGTCTGTGCCCGGCTAACAGGCGGGTGGCTCAGATGCAAGGAGGAAGGCACAGAAGGGCTGTGGGGGCACCCACGCACAGGCTCTGGCCCCAGCTGCGGGGTGTCAGGGTAACCACGCCAGAAGTGCCTCAGCTGGGGCTGCTGGTCTTGGGGGTGGGGGGGGAAGGGGTGCTGCAGAGAAGCTGCTGGGGCCCGCAGGGGGCGGGGAGGTGGTGGGAGACAGCTTGCAGCCTGTGCATCTGGAAGAAATCTCACAGTTGCTTTATGAATATGCTCTTTGTGAAGGAGCAGCCAGTTCCCTGGAATCATTGCAGAAGATTTTGAGTTGGAAGGGGCGCCTGGGTGGCTCGGTCGGTTAAGCGTCCAACTTCGGCTCAGGTCATGATCTCACGGTTCATGAGTTCAAGCCTCGCATCGGCCCTCCGAGGTCAGCACAGAGCCTGCTTAGGCTCTGTCTCCCTCTCTCTCTGCCCACCCCCCTGCTCACGCACGTGCTCGCTCTCTCTCTCAATGAAACAAGAAAAAAAAAAAAGGTTCTGAGTTGGAAAGAGATGATTTTGGCTTTGAGCAAATAGGATCTGCCACCCCTGACTGGTCTCCTGTTCTAAGGCACAACAGTGATCAGGGGTGTGCACAGGGAGCACCCACGCCCCTCCATCGGTGCACGGAGTCTCTGAAGGAGGCAGCACAGATGTTGTCCTGAGGAAGGGGGCAGGGCTGAGACTCGGACCCCACTCTCTGTTCTCTCCTCTGCACCTACCCCTCCTTCATCGTGGGGGACAAGGAGGCACGACGGGGCATTGAAGGACCAGATAGGTCACACTGGAAGCAGTGAACATCTTGAACCCCTGAGCCCGGTATCTCATGAAAGAATAAGCCATGAAAGTATGTACGGGGCGAGAAGGAATGGGGAATGACTGCTTTTGGCTGCGGGGTTTCTCTTTGGGGTGATGGAAATAGTCTAGAATTAATGATGTTTGCACACGTTATGAAATACTAAATGAAATGAAAATGAAAAACACGTTGTGAAATACTAAAAACTACTAAATTGTACAGTTTTTTTTTTTTTAATGTTTATTGATTTATTTATTTTGAGAGAAAGAGAGCGGGGGGAGGGTTAGAGAGAGAAAATCGCAAGCACGTTCCACTCGGTCAGTGCAGAGCCTGACGTGGGGCTCAAACCCACGAACCGTGAAATCATGACCTGAGCCAAAATCAAGAGTCAGACACTTAACTAACCGAGCCACCCAGGAGCCCCCGAATTGTACCGTTTTAAGACACATGTAAGTAAATGAAAGGTGGTAGTTCTACCAAAATAGTAAAGGTGGGTTTCAAGAAAAAAAATTTTACAAGACGTACTTATGGGGCACCTGGCTGGCTCAGTGAGTGGAGCATGTGATTCTTGATCTTGGGGTCACGAGTTCAAGCCCCACACTGAGTGTACAGATGATTTAGAAAATAAAAAATAAACTTTAAAAACAAACTTATGTACCCTTTGCTCCCAGCCCTTTTCAGAATGCATTTAAAAACTGGCAGACATGCCTGAGAGGGAACAGCTTATATCCGTGGTTCATGGGATTGAGAGAGCACTTCGTGTTATGTAAGGAACAACCTGTTTTGGACCCACACAGACCTGGACTTAAGATCAGCTCTCTCAGTTCCTACGTAGTCCTTATTCCCCGGTCCCTGTGTCCCTCACCTGTAAAACTGGAATAACGATTCCCATCTCTGATGGTTACGATCACGGTGGAAACACTTTTACACAAAATGCCAAACACCGAGCCTGGCACAGAGTGGGGTACTAGACGTTAGTGGTTACTACTTTTATTGATGTTTTCATTTTATTTACACTCTCTGTATTCCTGATGTCTGTGCGATTTTTGTTTCTTTTTTAATCAGAAAAAATGTTATTGAAAATAGCCTGGGTGGCTCAGTCGGTTAAGCATCTGACTGCGGCTCAGGTCATGAACTCACAGCTCGTGGGTTCGAGCCCCACATCGGGCTCTGTGCTGACAGCTCGGAGCCTGGAGCTGGTTTTGGATTCTGTGTCTCCCTCTCTCTCTGCCCCTTCCCTGCTCGCACTCTGTCTCTCAAAAATAAACATTAAAAAAAAAAAAAAAGATAAAATATATATATATAGCCCAATAGAGTCCTCCTCATCCCTTGCCCATCAGTTAAATTATTATTATTATTATTATTGTTATTATTATTACTGTGGTCTACCTTTTTAATAGCTCTTTGTGTTTGAGAACCAAACACAAAGTGTTCTCAGAAGCATTCGGGGCCTCTTGATTGGACAGGGGCTCTAGAAGCCCAGAGAAGGGTGGCCGTGTGTTTGCACGGGTTATGCCTCGGGCGGGGAGCCTTGAGAGAGCCTCCCTCCTGCACAGCAGCTCCAGTAAAGGGAACTGAGCTGTGTAGCTGCTGCTATAAGATCCTGCACATTCTAAAGAGACCTCAGACCTTGGGAGTAAAGGGCCCCTTTGTTGAAAGAGTGTTTTCAAATTTAAATGAGCACTTATTGAGTGAAGATGGACCAACTCGTTTTTTAAAGAATTCAGGCCTCTTGTAGGGGAAAATAAAGCCCTTGAGAGCAGCCTGTGAGATGTGTGGGAAGGGTCTGAGAATAAAACTAGCCTGGAGTGTCAGCCTTCTACTAGCAGAGCAAACGTTATCACTCTTTTTTTTTTTAATGTTTATTTATTTTTGAGAGAGAGAGAGAGCAGGAAAGAGGCGGGGGGGGGGGGGGACAGAGTTTTTGAAGCAGGCTCTGTGTTGACAGCAGAGAGCCCAACGTGGGGCTCAAACTCACGAACCACGAGATCATGACCTGAGCCAAAGTCCGATGATTAACCGAGGGAGCCACCCTGGCACCCCTAAGATTGCTCTTGTAAGACAAGCAAAGCAGGTAGTTTACTTCTTTCTTTCTTGCATTTTTTCCTTGTTTTGGTAATGAACTTGTCCTGTCCGATGTTTGGGCTGACATGGCTCTCTGGTGGAGTTGGTGTCTGCCTTTTTTTTTTAAGTAGGCTCCATGCTCAACGTGGGTCTTGAACTCTCAACCCTGAGATCAAGAGTCAGATGCTCCACCGCCTGAGCCAGCCAGGCGCCCCGGTGTCTGCATTTTTTAAAGGCCTCTTGTGTGTTCTGGCTGGTAGTTAAGGGAACCAAGGTAGCAGGCGGGATTCGGGGCCTCCCATTTGCCAGCTGTAAGACCTCAGACAAGCTGCGGCTGTGTCCTCACCTCGAAAGGGGAATAATGATAATTCTTGCCTTGCTGGCCTCGCAGGGAGTAAGAGAAAGCAGGATGAGGTCCAAGGATTATTGTGATTAATCACAGTCTTGCCCGGAGAGCAGTGTGCTTTCCACATGACCTGCCGATTCTATACACGAAAGACGTCTCTTCAGGGTGTATATATATTGTGTGCTTGTATAAATGGACCGTATCCAGGTCTGAAGCAATTGTGCCCAAGAGCCAACTTTGTCTTTTATTTTCCTCCTGATCCACTAGAGTGGTGTTTTAACAGTTAAACTGGGTGGAGATCTAGGAACCTACGTGATCAACAAGCAGACCCCAAACAAGCAGATCTGGCTGTCTTCACCATCCAGGTAGGTCCCGAAGTCGAAGCCTGGCGGTGTTCAGCTCGCGTGCGATGTGGCGTCGCGGACCCTTTAAAGGGGGTGCCACTTTGTGGGCGGGCGCTTGTAAGCACACCTCTCCCGATGCTTCGCGCTCCCCCCATCCTTGTAGGATGGTCAACTCTGCTTCTGTACCTTCTGTCTGCCAATCATCTGGCGGATGTTGAGATCCTGAGATGCTGGCGGATATTGAGATGTCCGTGAGATCGGAAGCAAAACAGTTTAGAACTTTTCAGAACCTGGCCCGGACTGTCTTTCTCTATTAAATCATTGCCCCGCCTTTTGAAAAGCCAACTTGTGATACTGCAGCATTGGAAGGAGTTACCCTTCGTCTAAAGAGCAGGTTAAAGTTTGACCTCTAGCTTGTTCTGAGCATCTCCGCTAGAGGTCGGTTGAATTCCCTCCACGGAATTAGGCGGCTTGGCCTGTGGAGGTGGGAGAGCCTCTTAAGCTTCGACTCCAGGGCATTGAATCCCTCCTGCCTCTCCCACTGACCTTTTTCAGTCCAGTGGAATAAAAGATTGTGTTGTAGGCCCCCCGCCCATGCTGCATCTCAAGGCCTGAGAACGTGCACGGAGAGAGGGTCCCTCATCCGTCTGGATCCATCTGGATCCGTCTGGGTGGTTGTTAGAGAGTTATAGAGAGACACTCACAAAAAGCTCTCAGACCAGCCTTCCTGGGCCATTCGTTAGCACTTCCAAAGAGAGCACACACTGTGAATTGGGAAAGGTCCAAATATAACCAGGACGGAGTTCTTTGAAAGCCCAGTAGTATTTGCATTAAAAAAAAAATTGTAACTGTTCTCCTGTCCCAACGTTCACATAATTTTTAGGCAGTTAATATTATACTGTTTATCATGCAAGGGTGTGTAATTATCGGTTCAAAATAAGTAAAGCGTTGTGCCTCCTTCACCCCAACCTCATCGAGGAAGTAGGTTATAATTTAACAAAAACAATCCCAGAAATCACTCATTTCTAGCAAGGCCCCTTACAGATTGCATTGGTTTTTTAGACCCAGCCAGTTTATTTGAAGTTGGATGTTTTACCCTGTGTGGGCCAATCACACTGTTCTCTTTGGCCTCAAACAGTTGTCCCAACCCCCACCAGAGTGGTGATAACTGTCCATGCTTACCTTCACCCCCGGAGGAACTGGACGAGAAACTGGGTGGACCAATTCAAACACAGCCATCACCTTTGGGGACCGGTGGCTGTATAAATACCGGGCAGGCCACCGGATCCCCCGGTGATGGCTCAGTTCCCTCCGTGTTGTATCTGGAGGCTGAAAAAGCCCGCCTCGTGTTTGGACACACCTGCCAGTGATGGGCTCCTAGCCCAGGCTAGTTTAGACTCTCATTCTTGATGGGAATCTGGAAAGAAAATCTGCCAAGGAGCCACATACTATCACAGGTGCTGTGTTCCCCAAGGAAAAAAAGGGTTATTTTCCACTGGACTTTTCACGCCCAAAATAATCTTTCATGGGGCTGCATTTCTGATATTTTGGGGGCTTTTTTCAGATGACAGCTTTTTGGGGGGTGTAGAAACATTGGCCTTCCCCGGCCACCCTGCCCACTCGGGGAAGTTGTAGGACGGGATACAGCAGAGGCCTGGGTGGGCACCGGGATGCCAGTGTCTTGACTCCAAGCCCTGGGGGGCAGTGGAGGGGTCTGGGGGGTTCTCACGGTCTACCTGGCACTCCGGCAGCAAATCAGACACCGGGGCCAAGCGTGTGTTCCGTGGATTTGGTCCAGACTGTCAGCTCTTGGTATGTGGCCCAGATACTTTGTATGTAGCAGGTTGTGCATATTGAACCAAGCCCTCTGTCCTTTTGGCTTACCCCTCTCATCTCCATTATTAGGCAAGGTTCAAACCCCAGAATTTGGTTGATAATACAGAGACCTTTCATGTTTTTATAGCCCCCAAAGATGCTCCCCTTCTAAGCGTCCCTTCTTCCCTGGCAAACTCCTCCCAGTCGACTTCGGGAGATCTCTGCCTGAGTGTGCAGGTGAACCCAGCGCCCCTTCTCGTGGGCCCCCGGGGTTCTCTGCTTCACCCCCATTGGGGCATCACGGTGGACCAGCACTGTCTGCTGGCTTGCCCACCCCCCCCCACCCCCTGCACTAGGCCGAGAGGAGGCAGGACTGATGGGCACAGTTCTGCACCTCTGGAATGACACCACACGTCAAAACCCAAGCTCGCCCAGGCCCCACAGATGCTGCATCCCAGCATGAATGGATGGATGGATACTCTTGTTCCCTGGGTGAGCTTGAGGTGGAGGAACTCTCCCATTTCGTTGGCTTAAAATTGAATTAAGGAAGGGGCGCCTGGGTGGCTCAGTCGGTTAAGCGTCCAACTTCGGCTCAGGTCATGATCTCGCTGTCCGTGGGTTCGAGCCCCGCGTCGGGCTCTGTACTGACAGCTCAGAGCCTGGAGCCTGTTTCAGATTCTGTGTCTCCCTCTTTCTCTGACCCTCCCCTGTTCATGCTCTCTCTCTCTCTCTCTCTGTCTCAAAAGTAAATAAACGTTAAAAAAAATTGAATTAAGGAAAAAAATATATTTTTTTAAATAGTTTAGATGTTTGCCAAGGGCTGGGGAGAGGATTGTGAGGGAGTAACTGCTCAATGGATACACAGTTCCCTTTTGCGGGGTGAAGGGTTTTGGTAGATAGAGGTCGTGGTTGCACATGTTATGAAGGTACTAAAATAATAGTAAGAAGAAGAATATTGGTAAGGGCAAATCATGCCAGTGGTACACAAATGGCCATAATTTTAAAAAACACTCTGGGGGCGCCTGGGTGGCTCAGTCGGTTAAGCATCTGACTTCAGCTCAGGTCATGATCTCGTGGTTCGTGAGTTCAAGCCCCACGTCAGGCTCTGTGCTGACTGCTCAGAGCCTGGAGCCTGTTTCAGATTCTGTGTCTCCCTCTCTCTCTGACCCTCCCCCATTCATGCTCTGTCTCTCTCTGTCTCAAAAATAAATAAACGTTAAAAAAATTTTTTTAAATACATAAATAAAATAAAAAACACTCTGGAGTGCCTAGGAGGCTCAGTCAGTTAAGTGTCCAACTTCAGCTCAGGTCATGATCTCATAGTTCGTGGGTTCAAGCCCCGCATCGGGCTCTGTGCTGTTCAGAGACTGGAGCCTGTTTCGGATTCTGTGTCTCCCTCTCACTCTTTGCCCCTCCCCCTCACACACTCTGTCTGTCTCTCTCTCTCTCTCTCTCTCTCTCAAAAAGAATAAAGTAAACTTTAAAGAAAAAAAAACCCACCGCCTCTGACATAGCACATATCCTACGTGAGTTGGGAAAAGCAAAAGCTCAGAATGTCATCTGCAGACTCATGGAGAGGGTTCAGACGTTTTCAGGACTCGTGAATCGTTCCGGAGGGTTCACTGTGTACTTGGTCTTAGAAAGAAAGACCCCGAGACAAGACAGGCGTCTGCCTTGTGAAATGTACTAGCTGGAGCGTCAGTGCGGCCGGTGTCTGGGTGGCCGCGTGTGGGGGTCAGCATCTCTCCGCGCAGACCCTCTGAGGATCTGTTGTGTCTTGCAGTGGGCCGAAGCGCTACGACTGGACCGGGGAGAGCTGGGTGTACGCCCACGATGGCGTGTCCCTCCACCAACTGCTGACCACCGAGCTGACGGAAGCCTTGAAAACCAAATTGGACTTATCTTCTCTGGCCTATTCCGGGAAAGGCACCTGACGCCCAGCCCAATTCCAAAGACGTTAAGAGCTGTGATGCCAAGACCCCTCCTTCGTCCTGCCGCCGAGTGTCTGGTTTTTTTCCATTGCCACCTTTGAGGACACTTGCGTTGCTGGGAATGGCGCCCTAGAAAGAATGCGTGGCCTCCCACCCTCCCCCAGGTTCGGATGTTTAATTTCCACAGTTTGTTTTTGGATTTATTGTCCGGTTTCCTCCCTCACAGGATATCACTTCTCTTTTATAATCGTCCATATGCTCCTACATTTGTATGTAGCCTTACAACCAGGAAAAATCAGAAGGGAAACTTCCAGGAGAAAAGTGACTTGATTTCACTATTCATTCTTTGAAGGACTCAACTGCAAAAAGCCACGTGAAAAGCAGCTGGCCGGCCTCATCTTTCTGTCCCCAAATGAGCCTCATTAAAGAGTTGCCTATAAATGCTCCCTGCCACGCGTCTTGAAATTGTAAACAGGGGCTCCTGGGTGGCTCCGTCGGTTAAGCATCCGGCTTCAGCTCAGGTCATGATCTCACAGTTTGTGAGTTCGAGCCCCACGTCGGGCTCTGTGCTGACAGCTCAGAGCCTGCAGCCTGCTTCAGATTCCGTGTCTCCCTCTCTCTCTGCCCCTCCTCCGCTCTTGCTCTGTCTCTGTGTCTCAAAAATAAATAAATGTTAAAAAAAAATTAAAAAAAAACAATAAATTGTAAACACTTCTCAGCCCTTTGGACTGAAAGTGTCGTTGACATTCAGGAATTCTCAAACCAAAGGTCATTCTCTCTTTGCACTTTGTGTCTGCCAGGGTGTGGACTGCTAGAGACTCAGGGTGATGTGATGCCTTTTCTTCCACAGAGACACACACACACACGTCCATATGCACACATTTCATTAATTGTGTGTGTGTTTGTATATTTTTTAAATGTTTATTTTATTTTTGAGAGAGCATGAGCAGGGGAGGAGCAGAAAGAGACGGGGACAGAGGATCTGAAGTGGGCTCCATGGTGACAGCAGAGAACCCAACGTGGGGCTCAAACTTACCAACTGTGAGATCATGACCTGAGCCAAAGTTGGATGCTTTAGTTGACTGAGCCACCCAGGCGCCCCTGTGCGTGCGTGCGTGCGTGTGTGTGTGTGTGTGTGTGTGTGTGTTTAAGTTAAAGGTGCTTCTAGAATCAGCTGCTATAGCACAGGTCTGAGAATGCAAAGAATCTCCCAAAGACAAGAGGGAAAAAGGAACCATCTTCATAAGCTCGTGGGTGTAGTATTATAAGCTAGGTCAGTAGTATAATCAGCTAGGTCACGGGGGTGAGGAGGTGCTTTGTAAATTATGAAGAACCACATAAATAAAAAGATGTTCATGTTAACGTAAGGAGCCCCTGTCCTTCCCTTGGCTCAGGTCACCCTCTTCTTGGGAAAGAAATGTTTCTCAATGACAAGTATGTGCAAACCTGTGGCATCATGGTTGTCTGTCTCTGGGTGGGTTTCACAAGCTCCCTGGACCTCGGTTTCCCCTTGTGTTAAATGAGAGGGTAGAACCGCATAGAATATAGTCGTATAGTCACTTCCCTGGGTGGCTCAGTCAGTTAAACGTCCGCTTCGGCTCAGGTCATGATCTCCCAGTTCATGAGTTCCAGCCCCGCTTCAGGCTCTGTGCTGACAGTTGGAGCCTGGAGCCTGATCCGGATTCTGTGACTCCCTCTCTCTCTGCCCCTCCCCTGCTCACACACTTGTCTCTCACTTTCTCAAAAATAAATACACATAAAAGAAAGAAAGAAAGAAAGAAAGAAAGAAAGAAAGAAAAAGAAAGAAAGAAAGAAAGAGAAGAAAGAAAGAAAGAAAGAAAGAAAAGGAAGGAAGAAAGAAAGAAAGAAAGAAAAAAAAAGAAAGAAAGAAAAAAGAAAGAAAGAAAGAATGTAGTCAATTCCCAATCCAGACATTCAGTGGTCCTGTTAACAGGCTGGTTTCATTTCCTTCTGGTAGACAAGGAGATGACAATGAATGATTTTTTTTAAGCTGTAGAGTAAATATGGTTATTGGTTTGCTCTACTTGAACTTCAGTTGAATTCAAGTTCATATAATACCCATCTGATCGTGTCCTTGCCGTTGGCAGCTTGTGCTGTAGACTGAATGTCTGTATTCCCCTGAAATTCCTGCGTTGAATCCCAACCCCCAGTGTGATGGCATTAAGAGGTAGGGGCCTTTGGGAGGTGATTAGGTCATAAGGACAGAGCCTCTTGAATGGAATCTGTGCCCTTATAAAAGAAGCCCCAGGGAGCCCCTCACCCCTCCCACCATGTGAGGACTCAGTGAGAGGACAGTCATCTATGACCCGGGGAGCAGAACTTCACCAGATACTGAATATGCTGGGCCTTGATCTTGGACTTCCCAACATCCAGAACCGTGGGAAATAAATTTCGGTTGTTTATAAGTTACCCAAGGCTATGGTATTCTCTTATAGCAGCCCAAATGGACAAAACACCTGCCACACCATAGGACCTTATTTTAATCTTTACTGATCTGCATGTTAATGTTACACATGAAAAAAACAAAGCTCAGGAATATAAAAAATTACCCAAAGTAACCTGTTTGGTTACTTTTTAAGTTTATTTATTTATTTTGAGAGAGGGAGAGAGAGATCATGAACAGGGGAGGGGCAGAGAAAGAGGGAGAGGGAGAATCCCAAGCAGGCTCTGTGCTGGCAGCAAAGAGCCCAGCTCAGGGGCTTAGGCTCAGGAACTGTGAGATCATGAAAAGAACTTTTTTTTTTTTTTTACGTTTTTATTTATTTATTTTTGACAGAGAGACAAAGAGCGCAGGGAAGGGGCAGAGAGAGAGGGACAGAGAGAGAATCCCAAGCAGGCTCCATGTTGCCAGCACAGAGCCAGATGGGGGCTTAAACTCACAAACTGTGAGATCGTGACCTGAGCCCAAACCACCAGTGGAACACTTAACCGACTAAGCCACCCAGGCGCCCCAAAAAACAACTCTTAACAATAGAACGATATAAACAAATGCTAAATGGATATTTAAAAATTTCCTTTCTTCAAAATAATTTTATTTTTTAGTTTAAGTGTCATAGGTCAGTACCAGTGAGAAAAAAAATAAAATTGTGTGTGTGTGTGTCTATATCTTGCTTTTCATGGAAGTTTCACTATCTTGCTTACTTGAAATTCAGTTAAGTGATGCACTCCCCTATCTGAGACACAACATAAAAAAATATATTTAAGAGGTGCTTGGGTGGCTCAGTCAGTTAAGCGTCCGACTTCGGCTCAGGTCATGATCTCGCTGTTCGTGAGTTCGAGCCCGACACGGGGCTCTGTGCTGACAGCTTAGAGCCTGGAGCCTGTTTCAGATTCTGTGTCTCCCTCTCTCTCTGACCCTACCCCATTCATGCTCTGTCTCTCTCTGTCTCAAAAATAAATAAACGTTTAAAAAAAAAAAAATATATATATATATATATATATTTAATCAGGGTGCTATAACCAAAGAATGTAAATTAGGGGATCTGTGCCTTTTTTTTTTTTGAGATAGGGAGCGGGGAAGGGGCAGAGAGAGAGAATCCCAAGCAAGCTCTGCACTGTCAGACTGGAGCCCAACGTGGGCCTCAATCCCGTGAATCAGGAACCATGAGATGGTGACCTGAGCCAAAATCAAGAGTCACACAGATGGAGTTAGCCACCCACGCGCCCCAGGGGATCTGTGCTCCTAATACTTTCCTTGTGGGCTAGCTCTTCAGACCTATTTACTTTTACTTTACATACAATGCTGACTGTTTTAATTATTTAGGTTCTAAGGCCCTGGGCGATTCCTATCTAAGGTGTGAAAGAACTACAGCCCCAAGAACAGCCACAAGGGAGGAATAAAAACTTTCTCCGAGCAGCAAACTGGAAAAGCACCACAGTGTGAGGCCAGGAGCCTCCCATACCTCAGACCCAGGAACACTATCACGTTTATGGGATCACCCACATTAAGGATGAGTTTTCAGGGAAAAGTTGTAAGTGTTCAGTATTACATGTTAAAGGAGGCAAGAAAATATGCGATATGGGGCGCCTGGGTGGCTCGGTCGGTTAAGTGTCCGACTTCGGCTCAGGTCATGATCTCACGGTCCGTGAGTTTGAGCCCCGCGTTGGGCTCTGTGCTGACAGTTCAGAGCCTGGAGCCCGTTTCAGATTCTGTGTCTCCCTCTCTCTCTGCCCCTCCCCTCTTCATGCTCTGTCTCTCTCCATCTCAAAAATAAATAAACGTTAAAAAAAAAATTAAAAAAAAAAAAGAAAATATGCGATATAATTTTAGAAAGTTTTCTATTATGATTAGCTTCAATATACAAAAATCAGTATATAGAGTGGATAGACCCTTGGCCACTTGAAAATGTAACTACCCAGAACGACTTATTTTCCTCTGCTTTGAGGATACAGAGAAACACTGGGGTATGTAAAAGAGAACTTGAAATTTTTTTTATTAGAATTAAAAAAATTTACCCAAACTCTGCTACTGACTTGTTGACATCAGCCTCACATTTCTTACCTGTAAAATGGGGATGTCTAACCTGTGGCACCTGGGCCCACATGCGAAGCACTTAATACATAATAAACACTATCACATGCCCAGCACGATTTCATATTCAAATTTGGGAGTTTCCCCCAAAGTATTATCTATGACATCCTCTACACAGCCTCAGACTTAGTCAAAATGCTCATTTTGGTTACCTTGGTGATAGATTCTGATTTCCTGGAACAATTCTTCCTGCCTCCTTACAATGCTTATGTATATATTTTTAAGTTTATTATTTATTTTTGAGAAAGACAGAGAGAGTGTGAGCAGGGGAGGGGCCGAGAGAGAGGGAGAATCTCAAGCAAGCTCCGTGCTGTCAGCGAAGAGCCTGATGCAGGGCTTGAACTCACGAAACTGTGAGATCATGACCTGAGCCGAAGTCAAGAGTTGACCAACTGAGCCGCCCAGGCGCCCCTACAACACTTATATTTTACTCCATCTTCTGCATAGTTTCTAAAAACAGTTTGGCCAACTTTAATAGATTGTATTAAGTCGTAAGTTTACAATATGTTTCTTAGCCTCTGCCTGCCATCATATGCTACTAAGCCCCATTGCTACATCTAAAGAAGGACCCACACTCCTAAATGTGAAGTTTGCGTGGACTGGCCGTGCAAGCTTGCCGAGGAAACCTGGCTTCACTGCTCCAAGGTATACACCAAGATGAAAATAATTTTAGGTCATGTCCAGTTGAATTCTTGGCATGGATTTATCTTCTGTAAATGAAAATAGTCACATACCAGAAGGGGAAGAAAGGCCTCTGGTATGACTTACATGAATTTTTCCTCTCGTTGAAAACTATGACTTCGTGACTATCTTTCTACATACAGCTATTGTTAGACATTACATCACATTACTGTTAGACATCTTACGACAGTAAGAAGTGCTTTCAAATCCTCAGTTTGACCTCATTATCCATAATATCCTAAAGATCCCAATTAATGGCCCCTTTGGAATATATAAAACTGAGGTCATCATATTCTGATGTCTGCTAACAGAATGTGAGTTCACACAGTCCATCTTTTCTGGATATATTCATTAAGATGTAGACTGTTTTAACTCCCAAGAAACTGGGTAGAGAAGGAGGGGTGCCTGGGTGCTTCAGTCGGTTAAGCAACTGACTCTTGATTTCAGCTCAGGTTGTAATCTCGAGGTTCGTGGGTTCGAGCCCCATGTCAGGCTCTGCGCTGACAGTGCCGGGCCTGCTTAGAATTCTCTCTCTTTCTCTCTCTCTCTATGCCTCCTCTGCTCATGCTCTCTCTCCCAAGAATAGATAGATGATAGATAGATAGATAGATAGATAGATAGATAGATAGATAGATGAAAGGAAGGAAGGAAGGTAGGAAGGAAGGAACGAAGGAAGGAAGGAAGGAAGGGAGGGAAGAGGGAAGGAAGGAACAAAGGAAGGAAGAAGGAAGAAAAAGAAAAAAACTGGGTAGAAAAGGAACATACATCACCATAATAAAGGTCATATATGGCATGCCCACAGCTAACATCATACTCAAAAGTGAAACGCTGAGAGATTTTCCTCTAAGATCAGGAATCAGACAATGATGCCACTCTCACCATTTTTATTCAACACACTATTAGAAGTCGTAGCCAAAGCAAGTAAGCGAGAAAAAGAAACGAAGGAAAGGAAGAGGTAAGACTGTCACTATTTGACTGTCACTATTTGCAAATGACATGACTATACAGAAAACCTTAAAGATTCCAACAAAAAAAGTTTGCAGTTTTAAATAGTTTCTGTAAAGACGCAGGACACAAAGTCAATACACAAGAATCAGTTGTGTTTTCATACAGCAACAGTGAGTTACCTGAAAGACAAATTAAGGAAGCAATCCCACTTACAACATCAGAAGGATTAAATACTTAGGAATGAATTTAACCAACAAAATGAAAGATCTGTACACTGAAAACCAGAAGACATTGATTAAAGAAATTAAAGAAGATACAAATAAACATAAAACTATTCTGTGTGCATGGATGAAAAGAACTAATATTGTTAAAAAGTCCAAACTACACAAGATCTGCAGATTCAGTGAAATCCTTGCAAAATTCCAGTGGCATCTTTCATGGAAGTAGAACAAATAATTGTAAGTTCTGTATGGAGCCACAAAAGGCCCTGAATAGCCAAAGCAATCTTAAGAAAGAAGAACAAAGCAGGAAGCATCACACTTAATCATTTCAAACTATACTCTAAAGTCATAGTAATCAAAACGATGGGGCGCCTGGGTGGTTCAGTCTGTTAAGAGTCCGGCTTCGGCTCAGGTCATAAACTCACAGTTTGTGAGTTCGAGCCCCGCATCGGGCTCTGTGCTGACAACTCAGAGCCTGGAGCTCGTTTCAGGTTCTGTGTCTGTCTCTGTGCCTCTGCCCTGTTCGTGCTCTGTCTCTGTCAAAAATAAATAAACAAAAAAAAAAAAAATTTTTTTTTAAAGTGGTATATTATTGGCATAAAGCAAACACATAGGTGAATGGATGGAATTGAGAGCCCAGAAATAAGCTCACACACATATGGCCAATTAATCTTCAGCGAAGGAGCTAAGAATATACAATTAGGAAACGGATATATCTTAATAAATGTCGGGAAAACTAAACAGCCACATGCAAAAGAGTGAAACTGGGCCCCTTTTTATACCAAACTTAAAAATCAACTTGAAATGGATTAAAAGCTTGAACCTAAGACCTGAAACTATAAAACTCCCAGAAGAAAACACAGGGGTTAGCTCCTTGATATCAGTCTTGGCAATAACTTTTTGGATTTGGCATGAAAAGAAAAGGCAACAAAAGCAAAAATAAACAAGCGGGACTACATCAAAATAAAAAAACTTTTGCACAACAAAGGAAACCATCAACAAAATGAAAAGGAAACTTATAGAATAGAAGGAAATATTTGCAAACCATATATCTGATGAAGGTTTAATAACCAAAATACACAAGAAACTCATAAAACTCAATAGCAAAATAAACAAATAAATAACCCAATTCAAAAAGAGCAAAGGACCTAATGAGACATTTTTCCAAAGAAGATAAGCAAATGGCCAACAGGTACCAAAAAAAAAAAAAAAAAAAATTCAACCTCACTTATCATCAGGAAAATGTAAATCTAAAACCACAGTGAGGTATCATCACCTCACACTATTAGAACAGCCATCATCAAAAAGACAAGAGAAAGGTCACCGGGGTGGCTCAGTGGGTTAAGCATCCAACTTTGGCTCAGGTCATGATCTCGCAGCTCGTGAGTTCGAGCCCCGCATTGGGTTCTGTGCTGACAGCTCAGAGCCTGGAGTCTACTTCAGATTCTGTGTCCAGCTCTCTCTGCCTGTCTCCTGCTCACACTCAAGAGATAACAAGTGTCAGTGAGGATATGGAGAAAGAAAAACCCCTTTGCACTGGCAGTGGGAATGCAAATTGGTGCAGCCACTCTGGAAAACAGTATGGAGGCTCCTCAAGAAATGAAAAATAGAACTACCGTGTGCCCAGCAGTCCCACTTCTGGGTATATATCCAAAGGAAACAAATCCATTATCTTGAAGAGAGAGCTGCATTCTGTGTTCATTGCAGCATTATTCCTAACGGCTAAACTACAGAAACAACGTAAATGTCTGCTGATGGTTGAATGGACAAAGAAAATGTGGTACATATAAGTGTGGGTGTATGTGTGTATATATGTACACACACATATATATATACACACATACACAATGAAATATTATTCAGCCTTTAAAAAGAAGAAAATTCTGTCATTTACAACAACAAGGGTGAGCCTGGAGGGCATCATGCTAAGTGAAATAAACCAGACAGAGGATAACGAATCCTGCGTGGTACCGCTTATGTGTGAAATCTGCAAGTCAACCAATCAAATCAGTATTTTTTTCAAGTCAAATTCACAGAAACAGTAGAAAAGTGGCTGCCTGGGTTTGGGGGGATTGGGGGAAAGAGAAGAAGGCTGGTAAAAGGGTAAAAATGTTCAGTGACAAAAAAAGAAATAGATTGTTTCTATTCTTGTAGAGATAATAAGCCAGAACTAGAGCGTTGACTCCAATAAACCAGAACAGATTTATTGAGCTGTTTACCGAAGACTTGCTTAAGCTGTTGGGTAAAGAGCTTGCACCCAGCAGGAAAATTAGCTCCCAAAGACTTTCTTCTACTCTGAAAAGTCAGGCCCCTTGAGGCTCCATCCAGGTGTAAATAAATATTAATGCAAGACAGGCTGCTACATTTCACTTCTGTTTCTCTGATGTGTGGGAACATTAGTAGCACCATATCTTGATCTCGAAGTTTTTAGCTTTTATTTCTGCCAAGTTAAGTGGAAAAGGTAGCTAAATTGTACGGAAAAATAAGACAATGCCATTGCCCAGTTACTTTTATTTCCTACTCCTCCCTTCAGTGCTGAGATTTTTTCAAAAGAAAGTGGCTTAAAGAAAACCATAAGAAAAAGAAAACTGTAAAATCTTCAAGTTTCAGGGATGCCTGGGTGACTCAGTTGGTTAAGCGTCCCACTCTTCTTTCTTTTCTTTTTTAATGTGTATTTATTTTTGAGAGAGAGCGCAAGTGGGGAAGAGGCAAAGAGAGAAAGAGACATAGAATCTCAAGTGGGCTCCACACTGACAGCGAGAGCCCAATGTGGGGCTCTATCTCACAAACTGAGATCGTGACCTGAGCTGAAGTCAGATGCTTAACTGACTGAGCCACCCAGGAGTCCCCTAAGCGTCCAACTCTTGATTTTGGCTCAGGTCGTGATCCCATAGTCATGAGATTAAGCCCTGCATTGGGCTCCACACTGAACATGGGGTCTGCTTAGGATTCTCTCTCTCCCTCTCTCTCTGCCCCTCCCAACTCACACACATGCTGTTTTTTTCTCTCTCTCTCTCTCTCAAAATAAATATTTTTAAACAATTAAAAAAGAGTATAAAATAAATAAATAAATAAGTAATTAAATGTATAGATAAAATCTCCAAGGTTCAAAATAATAGAAGCAGATGAATTTAGAATCAAAGTTGCTGTGTCAGGCTTCCCAGGCTGTGCACTGCACAAATCTAGGCACTGCTATTCACAGAGATTACAATAACCAGCATGGTGCCACTCAGAGTTGTGCAAACTGTTCAGAGCATATCCCCTGATTGTGCTAGAAGTCATCTCACCAGCCCATAAACAAGTCTCCTCAAATGTTTCACCGAACATTCCTTAAATCTGCCCCTTCTACCTACCCACAATCAGGTCCTCATCATTTCTCACCTATATTATTATTGCAGAAGATATCTTGCTCCCACCTCCCTCCCTTTCTCTCAGCCCATCTTCCATGCTGCCCCCAGAGGGAGCTTTCAAACGTGTAAATATGATCCCTTACCTTTATAAAACCTTAGCAGAACCAGACATGAAGACTGAGCTTCTCTGACCTAACGCTGCATTGACACTGCAGTATAATTATGCCCTTATTGCCTGCAGTCGCAACACTTAAGCTACAATTCCAAACCACCACCTTCCTAAAAGCCGTGCTGTTTCACCCAGCTCTGGACTTGGCCAGCCTTGAACCCACGTTGGTCCTTATTCCCCACTTTTCTGCCTAGGGCATTTGTGTTACCTGAAAAATGTCCCTGGCACAGCCTTGCTGTGCCCTCCTCCACTGAGCCTCTTTACCTGGACCCCCTTCATTGTCCCATACTCTGTCAGTGCTCGGTATTTCTCCTTTCCACTGCTGATGGCAATGGGAAGGAACTAGTCTAGAACATGTCCCTTCTGCTGGATTATACACTCCACGAGGACAGAACTGCGTCTCCCCTGTTTACTGCTGTCCCCCCAGCAGCCAGCACGATTCCTTGTGCACAAAAAAGGGCTCCATAAATGTCAAAACGAATGTGTTGTGATTACATGTTTACCAGTGTAGCCCAAGTAAATTCCAAATAAACCTAGTTCCAAAAGTGTTAACAAGAAATGTAAATTTTATAGAAAAACGGAAGGGAAGGGGGGCACTGTCAATGAAGGGTGCAGGGAAGGGAAAAAAATATTTTTCCTCTACCCATTGGGATTGTCAAGCTGGGGGCTCTATAAATTAGACTGACAAGACAGGGGCACCTGGCTGGGTCAGTCAGGAGAAAATGCAACTCTTGGTCTCGGGGTTTTAAGTTTGAGCCCCACATTGTGTGCAGAGATTACTTAAAAATAAAGTCTTAGGGGCGCCTGGGTGGCTCAGTTGGTTAAGCGTCCGACTTCGGCTCAGGTCATGATCTCACGGTCCGTGAGTTCGAGCCCCGAGTCGGGCTCTGTGCTGACAGCTCAGAGCCTGGAGCCTGCTTCGGATTCTGTGTCTCCCTCTCTCTCTGCCCCTCCCCTGTTCATGCTCTGTCTCTCTCTGTCTCAAAAATAAATAAACGTTAAAAAAAAAATTAAAAAAAAAAATAAAGTCTTAAAAAAAGAAAAGACTGGGGCGCCTGGGTGACTCATTCTGCCAAGCGTCCAACTCCTGGTTTCTGCTCAGGTCATGATTTCATAGTTCGTGAGTTCAAGCCCCGCTGACAGTGGTGTGGAGCCTGCTTGGGATTCTCTCTCTCTCTCTCTCTCTCTCTCTCTGCCCCTCCCCTGCTCACTCTTCTCTCTCTCTCTCTCTCTCTCTCTCTCTCTCTCTTAAATAAATAAATAAATAAATAGTTTGTAGTGCAGATTTTAATTATTGTCCTTTCCACCAATAAGAGTTGTTAAATCCTTTTCCTGGCAAGGGGGAGGGAGATATATCTACAACTGGAAATTTCCTTTAGGAATGTAAATTCCCTTTACAAAAGGAAAACTTGAGTCCTGTTTGTAGAGTTTTTCCTGAGTCTGCTGATTCTCACACTGGCCTTTGGCTCCAAATAATTCATACACCAAAAAGGCATATTTTGGAGTGACATATTCTGGTAACTTTCACTTAAGCCAAACAGTAAAGATGTACAAAACTATAAAATAATGCCAGTTTTTTAAACTCCATGTATTTTGTTGTGTTTTAAAAATACAGTTATCCCGGGGCGCCTGGGTGGCTCAGTCGGTTAAGCGTCCGACTTCAGCTCAGGTCACGATCTCGCGTGAGTCCGAGCCCCGCGTCGGGCTCTGGGCTGATGGCTCAGAGCCTGGAGCCTGCTTCCAATTCTGTGTCTCCCTCTCTCTCTGCCCCTCCCCCGTTCATGCTCTGTCTCTCTCTGTCTCAAGAATAAATAAACGTTAAAATTAAAAAAAAAAATACAGTTATCCTAAAATATGTCATTAATAATAATAGGTAATAATTGCCTTATTGTTCTTTATAAGTAACTGAACTAATACATATTTTTGAAAATTTCTCAGTTTTAACTTTACATGTGGTAAAAATGGATAAATACAGCAAGCACACTGTAGGGGCCAAGGTTAGGCCAACTCAAGATGGGCCACTTTGGCATAAAAATTATCTTGAGTTAAAAAGCAATAGAAACTCGGGAGATCCAGGAAAAACTCCTTACCTCCCCCATCAACTGCCTAAAAAGAATTTAGATATAGCACCTGCTCCAGAGAGAGAGCTCAGCACAGATAACTGTGGTTAATCTGAAACGGGTATGGTGGAGGAAGAACCCAGCAAGACCTTGTCGCATCATCAAAGTCCTTTATGCCCCATTGTTTCTGAGTGGCCCAGCAGGCGTTTGTTTACTAAACGCTTTCTCCATTTCATCTTCCTGTGAATTGCATTCCTTCCCTTTGGGGTCCCAGACCCCTACCCCCTTCTCCTTAGTTCAGAATGACCAGTGTACCTCATGCCCGACTTTCCTCGGGATTTCCCTGTGTGTGTGGATTCCCTGTATCTACCTAATAAATATGATTTTCTCCTGTGAACCTGTGTCATGTCAATTTGACTCTTCATCTAACTAGAAGGACCCTTGAAGAGGACAGGAATTCTTGCTCCCTGACACATACAAATAAAAGCTCTTCAGTGCCCTGTACAGCCTTTTTTTTTTTTTTTTTTTTCTTGAACAGACTATTTTTAGGGCAGTTTTAGGGTCACAGCAAAACTGAGTAGAAAGTAGAGAGGTTCCCCATATGCCCCTTGTCCCCACCCTTCGCACATGGACAGCCTCCCCCATTATCAACATCTCCACTCGGGTGGCTCATTTATTACAATTGATGAACCTACGTTGACATGTCGTAATCACCCAAAGTCCATGGTTTGCATTAGAGTTCAACCTTGCTGTTGTACATTCTATGATTCTGGACAAATGCATGATGACATGTACCCATTATTACAGTGAAGGAGTTGAAGACGACTCAAAATATGCCATTGTGGCATACTGACTATTTTGAGCAGAGAGCACTTGAAAAACAAAATGCCAGGAGAGACTTTCTCTGACCTCCCCTTATCTGCCTCCTTTTGTAGGCAAAAGAAAATTCCCTTGTTATAAATCCCCTCCCTAGGAGTTTGACCATCCTGGGAGGTTTGACTCCTATCTCAGGAGAAGAGACTAGAAGTCAACACCACACCCAGACAGACTTAGTCACACACACAATCTTATCTCCCATTTACTCTTCCAAAGGGCTCGTCCGTCTGTTCTAAAACATATTTACTCTCCCCTAAGTGACCTACATCCCCTCTCTTCTTCCCCAAGATCTTATATAAATTCCAATCTCACTGCTTTTCTTTTGTGATACCTCATGCACATGATAATAAAAATTAATGAATTTATATATATATATATATATATATATATATATATATCCTCCTGGTAATGCACCTGTTGTCAGTTTATGTCATAAACCCAGGCTATTACACCTAGGAAGATAGAGGGAAATCCTTCCTCCCCTAGAATACTATTGTGAAAAAGAAAACCACAGGCCCAAAATGGCATCACTTTGGTCAAGTCACCGAACTGGGGTTGTAACTAATCTAACTGCAGTTTCAGCCTCCCCCGAAATTGTAGTCTTAACTGGTCAGTCAGGAATGTTCTGCTCAGTGAGGCAATCTGCCACAAGGACCCTCCCCATTCCCCAAAGGAAGATGAGGTAATGGGCATGGGTGTGATAAGACCCCTGTTCTCCACCCTGCCTCCCCACCTGCCCCATAAGTGACCACGCCTCCAACAATCCTTTTCTCTTGCTAATAACTTTCTTGCCCCACCCTCCTTCTTATAAGAACCTTCCTTCAGGTACAACTCCTAGGAGCATCCCTCTACTTCCCGCCTGGCATGCTGCCCACTGTTTAATGAAGCCAGTTACAGCTTCAAATGTACTTGGTCGAACTTTGTTTTTAAAGCATCCTACAGAGTACTTCTGCTGCCCCGAAAATCCTCTGTGTTCTGCTTCTATAACTTTTAAGACTTTAAGGGATCCTGAGATTTTTTTTTTTTTAAGTTTGGAACCACTACACCAACCTAACATAGTGATCCCACAATCCGACCCCGGTTTCCTGAGTTTCTAGAATTAGCATGAGACTCCCAATTCTAGACTCTCAAGGGCCTCTGACAGCATCCCCTATGCTGTCACTGAAAACCCTCTCCCTATTTGGGCTTTCTACTTTTTCTTCTGCTCCCTGCTTTTAAGGGCCCTTTGTCCTTTTATCCAGTTTTGTGCATCACCTGCAGGGTCCTGCTTCTTCCAGATCCCATACTAGTCCTTTGAAAGGCAAAGGGACTCTTCCATATGGCACAGGGGATGGATGAGGAAACTGAAGAGCCTTCTCATCGGTCTGCCCGGGGATTGAGCCATCCATAAGATAATGGGAATTTTCCAAGGACCTGACTCCTGTATCCTAGGCCAGGTTTGGCTCCAGTCCAGGAGGAGGAAGTAGGGAGCGGGAAACTGAACCTCCTGCTCCAGGTTGGCAGTGTCGGGATGGGCAGGGGGCTCTCCCCTGCTCTCTGCCTTCACATTACTTACAATAACGGCTTCCTACCTTCATAGGCTCATAGCCCTTAAAGCAAGTGCAGCCCTAGCTGGAGGGGCCTTTCAGGGGTTTTAGAAAAAACTAACAAGGGTAAAGTTTAAAGATTGCAAGACGCCATAAAAACATCACAGTGAATACCCTTTCAGACACTCATTGGAATATAAGTGGGGCTCAGCTTTCTTCCCTTCACAACTGACCTAATCCTCATCTTTGTGGGTTGTGACCACTGTGGTGCCTATATGGGGTGTCTTTCGATTGGGTGGGGGCCCCCAAATGTGGGGCGATGATTGGGTGGAAGCTGGTGGCACTGAAAGGTGAAAGAATCCACCCAAGGCAGAAGGATCCACACACTGAATACACTGCAAGGGAGCGGAGGGCAGGATAACGGAGAGGCTGTCTGCAACAAGGCCTTGGGAGGGGAGTGCTTTTAAGGAGGGAAAGTGAGGAGGTAGGTTGACGTATGGAAATTTCCCTCTTTTGGTAACTGTAAGCCCAATGGTCGGTTAGGACCCGTGGATATTTTGGGGTGGGTCGCCTGATGGGCTTGTCTCTACTCAGCCAGGTGGTCACTGTGGCCCCTTTGGCTTTCCATCGCTCAAGCCTGTGTGCCTGAAAGCGCCCTCCACAACCACCATGTGACTTGGGCGACAAACTCCAGCTTCCTGGTCTGCACCATTGTTTTAAGAACATTTTGCCAGGACCATCTCATGCCCAAAGTAAAACATGCACCCCTCTTAGACCAACTCCCAGCTCCCCAGAGGGATTCCTATAGAAACCAAAATCTGTGTGGCCTCTGCCGAGGCCATACAGATGCTAAATGAGCTTATCTGGAAAATCAGAAGCACCTCCCTCAAGGGAAGTTGGCAGGCTGGGAGGGGAGGGAGGAAGTTGGAACTCCAAGGCTTTACTAATAACCCCTGTCTCTCCCCCAGTCCTTCCCTACTCCCACCCTCCCCATGACCAAGAAAAAGGAGTCCCTGGGGCAGCTTGAAAGGAAGGAGAGATTCCCAGGGGCTTTGGGAAGTGAGGTCAGAGTTGGGAAGGCAGGACATTCCCAGTGGAAAGCATTCAGGACTGCCTTTGGGCTGCAACCCTTCATAAATACATTCTTCTCTAAAATCCCATACATGGGTTTAGAAGACTAGAAGATGGGCCATTAAAGTAAATAGTATTAGTATAAAATTTTTTTTAAATAAATAGTATTACTAATATTAATAATCAAGGGTGTCAGTAGTGTTGAAAATTTTCTGGAACCCTTTCCTGAGTTGCCTAATGCCCAGAGAAGGAAAATAACAGTGTTTAGTCGTAAATTATATGATCAGTGAACATAGCTTTCAAGATGATGTGTCAGGGCTTGTGAACTGGGTTTGTTTTGGTCTAATTAGATGTTTGTCGTGTGTGTGTGTGTGTGTGTGTGTGTGTGTGTGTGTGTGTGTGTGTTTATGGTTTCATCACCTTTTTTTTTTTTTTTTGCCTCTGGCTCTTTCTAATTAAAAAAAAAAAAAAACTTTGGGGCACCTGGGTGGCTCAGTTGGTTGAGCACTGGACTCTTGATTTCAGCTCAAGTCATGATCCCAGCTCATGGGATCCAGCCCTGCATGGGGGCTGTCCTTCTGCCCCTCTTCCCTGATCACGTGCGTGTTCTCTTTCTCTCTAAAATAATAATAATTTTAAAACCACTTTAAAAAGATAGGAAATGAGGGGCACCTGGGTGGCTCAGTCGGTTGAGTCCAACTTCGACTCACGTCTTGCAGTCTGTGAGTTCGAGCCCCACATCAGGCTCTGTGCTGACAGCTCAGAGCCTGGAGCCTGTTTCAGGTTCTGTGTCTGTTTCTCTGCCTCTGCCCTGTTCATGCTCTGTCTCTCTCTGTCTCAAAAATAAATAAAAGATTAAAAAAATGTTTTTTAAAGATAGGAAATGACACACACACGTTTGATGGACCTGTGTTTATGTTAAACAATTGGCTCCCTAAATTTACTGAGACAGGGTAACTGTTAAGGGCAGGGATTTTGCCTTTATCTAAGGATTCATTTACTCAACTGATTTTTATTGATTGCGTATTTGGTCCAGGCCAGGAGCTAGGTTGCTAGGGTGAACAAACACATCCCCTCCCCTCAAATAGAAAAGTAAACAAATAAAATGCACTGGGTAGAGTTCTGATCACTGAAAATTGTAAATAGAGACTGCCTTGTATTTATACAGACATAAGTAAGATACTTTTTAAAGTATAAAAGGTAGTATAGTTTTATATAAAAGGTAGTATATAAATAAAGTTTTTTTTTAAGGTAGTATATATATATAAAGTTTTATATAAAAGGTAGTATAGCTGACCTTTGAACGACACAGGTTTGAACTGCGGGGGTCCACTTACATGCGGATTTTTTACAGTACAGTCCTGGGAATGTATTTTCTCTTCCTTATGATTTTTAAAAAATTTTTTTTTAACATTTATTTATTTTTGAGACAGAGAGAGAGCATGAACAGGGGAGGGTCAGAGAAAGAGGGAGACACAGAATCTGAAACAGGCTCCAGGCTCTGAGCTGTCAGCCCAGAGCCCGACGCAGGGCTCGAACCCACAGACTGTGAGATCATGACCTGAGCCGAAGTCGGACGTTCAACCGACTGAGCCACCCAGGCGCCCCTTCCTTATGATTTTTAAGTTTATTTATTTATTTGGGGGAGAGGGGCAGAGAGAAAGGGAGAGAGAGAGAATCCCAAGGGACAATCCCACTGTCAGAGCAGGGACTCAGTCCCTCGAACCTTGAGATCATGACCTGAGCTGAGATCAAGAGTTAGACGCTTCACTGACTGAGCCACCCGGGCACCCTCCTTCCTTATGATTTTCTTAATGATGTTTTCTACTCTCTCACTTTATTTTACTAATACCCATTTTACTAATACGGTATATAACACACAAAGTATGTGTTAAGCCGCTGTTTATGTTACTGGCAAGGCATGCACTCAGCAGTAGACTATTAGTGGTTACTGGGGAGTCAAAAATGGTACTCAGATTTCGATGGCACAGGGATTGGCGCCCAAGACCCGTGCATTGTTCAAACGGTACACCGTACAAACTGTTCTGCAGCAGGGTTTTTGTTTGTTTGTTTTGTTTTGTTTTTGCTTTTTACTGTGCAATATATCCTGGAGGTCACTCTACCTAGTAGTTGTGCATTTTAAATAGATGCTTTGGCCGTAAGTGAGCGGTAGGCAGGAGGACTGGGGACAGTGGGGAAAGGACTGCTGGATAGCATGTCCATGGCCAGGTGCCTGGTCAGGAGTGGGAGGCATCCAGG
Organism: Panthera leo; assembly: GCF_018350215.1. NCBI lineage: Eukaryota > Metazoa > Chordata > Mammalia > Carnivora > Felidae > Panthera > Panthera leo. The sequence continues at coordinate 11,788,247 of NC_056691.1, forward strand.
CCGGTGCTTCACCTGTTGGAAATTTCACTCACCCTCTTCACTTCTCTACAGCTGCTCTTGTGGAAGAGAAAAGGGTGAAACCTAGAAGCTATTTTATTTACCCTGAAGATATGGTGGGCTAAGCGCTGTGTTCAATAGATCATTACTGGTTTTCCATTATTGTGACAAATGCGATTTATTGTAAGGCTTCAAATCCCGATGTGTAAATCCATAGGAGGATGTTAAGCATCTGTACCCCTGTGACGTAATGCATAGAAAATTTAAGACCTGAAAAATTGTCAATGTCTAGCATTTCCCACCTTTCCTACCTTCAACTCTAGGATTCAATAATTCTAGGCATCCATTGGGTACAACTTTGATTTTGATAGATACGTAAATAAATAATAAAAGCATTGATTTGGAAGAGAGCAGAAAATTAAAATTTGGGGAGAGGACTTCTCTTACCTTAAAATCTTCAGTGCTGGGGCGCCTGGGTGGCTCAGCTGGTGAAGCATCCAACTTCAGCTCAGGTCATGATCTCACGGTTCGGTTCTTGAGCTCAAGCCCCGCTTTGGGCTTTGCACTCTCTCCCCCTCTCTTTCTCTCTCTGCCCCAGTGGGATTCTCTCTCTCCCTCTCTTTCTGCCCCTTGCTCGCTCACTCTCTCTCAAAAAAAATTTTTAAGTGCTTTATCAATGTGACTCACAATGACTATACTATTTATCGGGCAAAGGCTTGCCTTTTCTAATTGAAAGGATGATTTTCTAGGTTCTTCTCCCTGCCAGTACCCATAAATTTGATGAAGAGGTACAGGAATGGCTTTAGGTAACCTAAGCTGGTTTCGTTGCAAATGAAATGGGGGGTGGGGGAGGGGGAAACCAAACCCAAACAGTGGTGAGTTGGGAAATTTGTAACAAGCAGATCTCTGTGGGGGCGATGCCCTAATTTGTATAGTTTGTCAATATCCATGGTGTAAGTACTCCTTCTGCGGCTGAGAGTGTAACCCATTTGTTCCAATTTGCCTAGAACCTTCCCAGTTTCAGCGCTGAAAGTCCTGAGTTCCCGGAAACTTCTCAATTCCCGGGAAACAGGGCGGTTGGTCAGCTGAATGGCTGCTTTCAGGCTCCCCATATGACATCCCTGAACATGGAGTTGGGAAGAGATGTACACATGGTTCAAGGCTTGTGAGGAACAGCCTCCCACATGCCACTGGCGGGGGTTTGCATGGCCAAGTTGTTCTCATTACCTCTCAATTCACCACCACCCCGGCGTGATTTCCTGGAGCTATATGAACAAAGTATGGCATGCTGAGTGGCTTAAGATGCGGAAATGTATTGCCTCACGGTTCTGGAGGCCAGAAGTGTCAAACCAACATGAGGGCAAGTCTATGCTCTTTCTGCGGGCTAGGGGGGAATTTGTTCCGTGCCTTTCTCTTAGCTTCTAATGCCATTCCTTGGCTTGCAGCTGTAAAACTAGAAACACTCCCTTCATTGTCACATGGCATTCTTCCCTCTGTGTCTCTTGTCTTTGCTGGGGCCATCTTCTCACAAGTACCCCAGCCATATTGGATTAGAATGCGATTAAGTACCTCTGTAACCACCCTATTTCCAAATAAGTTCACATTCTGAGGTGCTAGGGGTTAGGAGCACAACATACATTTTTTGAAAGGACACAAGTCTACCCATATCAACCCCCTTCACCAATCTCACAACAACCCCCAATAATAGGTCTGAACTCAAAGTTTTAGAAATACAGCATTCTAAAACTTAAATCTATTTAAAATATTTTGCCATATATATATATATATATATATATATATATATATATGGGGGGTTTTAATGTTTATTCATTTCTTTTCCACAGAGAGAGAGAGAAAGAGAGAGAATGAGTGGGGGAGGGGCAGAGAGAGAGGGAGACACAGAATCCGAAGGAGGTTCCAGGCGCCCCTGCTGTATGTATATTTGTAATTGAATAAATAAATAAAATTTTGCCAATTGTAGAATCCTCGGACTCAATTTTTTGTCTTTTCTTTTTTTTTTTTTTTAAGTAAACTCTGCTCCCAACACGGGGCTGAAACTCAGGACCCCAAGATCAAGAGTCCTATGCTCTAAGGACTGAGCCAGCCCCTCCTCTGATTCAATTTAAAAATGCTTTACTGTGGTGCCTGCTTGGCTCATGGTAGAGCATGCGACGCTTGATCTTGGGGCTGTAAGTTCAAGCCCCATGTTGGGTACAAAGATTACTTAAAAATAATGTCTTTACAAATGTAAAGATAGGGGCTCCTGGGTGGCTCAGTTGGTTAAGCGTCCGACTCTCGATTCCAGTTCAGGTCATGATCTCCACAGTCATGAGGTTGAGCCCCGTGTCAGGCTCCATGCTGGGCAGGGAGCCTGCTTAAAATTCTCTCTCTTTCTCTCTCTCTCTCTCTCTCCCGCAGCCCCTCTCACACTATGTCTCTCTCAGAAAAATAAATAAATAAATAAATAAATAAATAAATACTTTGTTAAAATTGTTTCTCAGTGATGAGAACTGGGGTAAAATTTCATTTTCTTTACTCACACTTTCCTATAGTACCTGTGTTTTTCCCCCCAAAAATAGTCCTATCATTTTTACGTTTTGACAATTAACAACGGATCTATATTTTCAGAGAATGAAGAGAACCCGGTTATTCTATTTGCCCTGGGAAGGTGATCACTGATATCCGAGCTGAGGGGACACAATGGGACATGTGTGAAACGGGGTAGCACACAGTCTGAGAAGTCACCGTGAGGCCAGGCATGCGAAGGGGAAAGAAAGTACTCTCTGAAAGGGAACTCACGGAGTCTTTACTCCAGCATCTTCCCAAGGGAGTCCCGCAAATTCTATGGGAATAAGAATAATTTATGGCCAAGAAAATTGGGGACGCACAGCACTCTGACCCCTCTTGAAAAGTCACAATGCACACATCTGAGGAGTCTTGCAGTATAGAAACCTTTTTAGCCCAGAATTTCCTAGATGTTTGGATTCAGAACCCTTTTGGGGAACACACATTAATCTCCTAGAACTGGTGTTTTCCTATGCCCGAGTCCATCTCTCCCATTTTATAGATAAGAAAATTGAGCCTCAGAGAGGAAAACTGAGGTCACACAACCCATTAAAGGCAAAGCTGGGACAAAAACCTCAGCTTCCTGGCCTCCTGCTCATTCGTTTGTCCCCATCCCCACTGTTTGCTACATTTCCTCTTGCTCAGGGTTGGTGAGATACTCTGTCAGGATTACTGGGGAAGAGGAAGGTGAGGAGGACATCCCCACAGGATTTAGGAGAGAAGGAGTCAAGCAATAGTTGGAGCCATAGAAGTAAATTTGTTTGGGACGGTCGTCGGCTTTTAGGTTTGTCTGGTTTTTGTTTTGGTTTGCTATCTACGATAATTCTCAGATAACTTGAATTTTTTACAGAAATGGTTATTCTCTGAGTTGCTCCTTTGTAATCCACAAATCAGCCAAGTGCTGTGTATGCAAATTGCAGCTTGCACACTGAGCTGAGTCTCCACCTTCTGTCCACCCAATCTTCCACTGGACTTCATAGGACTCTCAAGGGGACAGATGTCCGTGGTGACACAGACCAGACAATGAGCTTTCTTGTGGCTCAGCACTGATTTCTCCCTCCGTGCTGACACAAAGACAAATATCAACACCTCAAAAAATTAAAAACAGAAGTACTCTCCGACCCAGCAATTGCACTACTAGGAATTTATCCGAAGGATACAAAAATGCTGTTTCAATGGGGCACACGCTCCCCCGTGTTTAGAGCAGCGCTATCAACAATGGCCAAAGTATGGAAAGAGCCCAAATGTCCATCAACTGATGAATGGATTAAGAAGATGTGGTATATATACACAATGGAATACCACGTGATGGTGAAAAAGAATGAAATCTTGTCCTTTGCAACAATGTGGATGGAACTGGAGTGCATTATGTTAAGCGAATTAAGTCAGTCAGAGAAAGACCAGTATCATATGATTTCACTTATATGTGGAGTTTGAGAAACTTAACAGATGAACACAGGGGAAGGGAAGGAAAATAAGATAAAAATGGAGAGGGAGGCAAACCATAAGAGACTCTTAAATACAGAGAACAAACTGAGGGTTGATGCGGGGTGGGGAGTGGGTTAAATGGATGATGGGCATTAAGGAGGGCACTTGTTGGGATGAGCCCTGCATGTTGTATGCAAGTGATGAGTCACTGGGTTCTACTCCTGAAGCCGAGACTACACTGTATGTTAGCTAACTTGAGAATTAAAAACCAAAAAAAAAAAAAAACCAAACAAAACCAAAAAAACCCCCAAACACCAACAAAGCTCTGCCTTCTTCAGTTTCAGGACTCACTTACCAAGAGCGCTCTTTTTCCGGTGATGACACACAGTAAACACCCGCCCTGCCAGCTTCCCTCGGAAATTCCACCAGCCCTAAGGGCTCAATCAGGTAAACACAGACAGGGCCAACTCTTCCCTCTGCTGATGGGCACCTGCCATGAAGTCACACTTGGCACCATTGGGTTCTGGCACGGCACGGACACCAGCACCCACCCCTGAAGCTGAGAAACAATAGCCTTAATAAAGGGTCTAGTGGAGGAGAGTATCATGTCCTGGAGGTACACAGTTGATTCTGGCAAACTCACTTTGAGTGCCTATTTTTCCTCTTTTTAAAAATACTGTGTTTTTCTTCTAAACATGGAGACTTTGGGGGTAAGGGAATAAGAAGATCAGAACTATGTCTTTGGGTTTTTTCTTTTCCCCCATCACCTATTTCACCCGTCCCCCCTCCCCCACCTTTCCTCTGGCAACCACCACTTTGTTCTCTATGGTTAATAGTCCTTTCTTTGGTTTGTCTCTTTTTCTCTTTGTTTATTTGTTTTGTTCCTTAAATTCCACACGTGAGTGACATCATATGCTATTTTTCTTTCTCCGACTTATTTCCTTTAGCATTAAACCCTCTAGATGCATCTATATTATTGCAAATGGCAAGATTTCATTCTTTCTTATGGCTAAGTAATATTCCATTATGTATGTATGTATGTATGTATGTGTGCGTGTGTGTGTGTATATATACTTACATACACACACACATCACTTATTCTTTATTCATTCATCTGGAGATAGATACGCTTGAACTGCTTCCATAATTTGGGTATTATAAATAATGCTGCAATAAACATAGGAGTGCATGTATCTTTTCAAGTCAGTGTTTTCATATTTTCTGGGTAAATACCCACTGGTGGGATTACTGGGTCATATGGTAATTCTTAATTTTTTGAGGAACCTCCATACTATTTTTCACAGTGAGTGCACCAGTTTGCATTCCCACCAACAGTGCAGGAGAGTTCCTTTTTCTCCACATCCTTTACCAACACTTGTTTCTTGTGTTTGTGATTCTAGCCATTCTGACAGGTGGGAGGCGATATCTCATTGTGGTTTGATTTGCATTTCCCTGATGATTAATGATGATGAACATCTTTTCTTTTCTTTTCTTTTTTTATTTTTTTTTTAATGTTTATTTATTTTTGAGAGAGAGAGACAGAGTGTGGGCAGGGGAGGGGCAGAGAGAGAGGGAGACACAGAATCGGAAGCAGGCTCCAGGCTCCGAGCTGTCAGCCCGGAGCCCGACGAGGGGCTCGAACTCACAGACTGTGAGGTCATGACCTGAGCTGAAGTCAGACGCTTAACCGACTGAGCCACCCAGGCGCCCCGATGAACATCTTTTCATGTGTCTGTTGGCCATTTATATGTCTTTGGAAAAATGTCTGTTCATGTCTTCTGCTTATTTTTTAATTGGATTATTTATTTTTGGGCTGTGAGTTGTACCAGTTCTTTATATATTTTGCATAATAACCTTTATCAGATATATCATTTGCAAATATCTTCTCCCATTCCAAAGGTTGTCTTTTAGTTCTGTTGATTGTTTCTTTTGCTGTGTAGAAGCTTTTTATTCTGATGTAGTCCAATAGTTTATTTTTTATTTTATTTCCTTTGCCTCAGGAGACATATCTAGAAAACTGTTGCCACGGCCAATGTCAGAAAAATTCTTCCTATGCTCTCTTCTAGGATTTTTATGGTTTCAGGTCTCACATATAGGTCTTTAATCCATTTGGAGCTTATTTTTGTGTATGGTGTAAGAAAGTGGTCCAGTTTCATTCTTTTGAATGTAGCTGTCCAGTTTTCTGAACACCATTTGTTGAAGAGACTGTTTTTTACCCATTGCATATTCTTGCCTCCTTTGTCAAAGATTAACTGACCATATGATCGTGGGTTTATTTCCAGGCTCTCTACTCTGTTTCATTGATCTATGTGTCAAAATCAGACCTATGTTTCAAAAAAAAAATAACCCAGATAACTCTAGAGTCAGTGTTGAGGGTAGACTCGATTGAAAACAAGACATGAGAATACTGGTTTCAGACCTACATTGTTTTTTTGTTTGTTTGTTTTTAAGGCTTTTTTTTTTTTAAGTAATCTCTACACTCAATGTGGGGCTTGAACTCACAACCCTAAGATCAAGAGTCACATGCTCTTCTAACTGAGCCAGTCAGGTGCCCCTGTTTGCTTGCTTTCACTCATTCATTCTGAAAACATTTAGGAGTATCTACAATGTGCCAAGCACTGTTCTGGGCACCACAAATATAGGAATGCACCTGCTTTCCTGGATCTCCCTTTCATCTAGGGGAATATAGATGATAGAAATAGGAATACTACTCAGTGATGGGTAGTAAAAAGTGTGAAGAAGAAAAATAGAGGTGCCAGGCTGGCTCAGTCCATAGGGCATCTGACTCTTGATCTCACGGTCATGAATTTGAGCCCCACGATGGGTGTAGAGATTACTTAAAAAAAAAAAAAAAGGAAAATGAAGGCCTTGAGAAGGCTAGAACATGCTGGGTAGAGTTTTCTCTTCTTCTTTCTTTCTTCTTTCTTTTTCTTTCTTTTTTTTTTTTTTGGTGGTAAAATGTACATAAGATAAAATTTACCATGTTACCCAAAAGTAATTTATTTAGTGGAGAGGCCAATGCAGATCCATGAAGAGAGACAATTCAGTGCTAAGCACAAACTCTTTAATCACAGAGAGGATTTTCATATCTGTATTAAAGAGCATGTGCTTTGTGAATGCAAATTTATGAGGCTGTGATGTCTACTGAGTTTCTGTTTAGAGTTATAGGACTTGCTCCTTTCAGATATGAGTGAGGAGTCATGAGTTTCCTTTGGAAGTTCCATTAGCTTAGGGAAACTGAAGATAGGAAGCCTCATTTAAAATCGAGCTGGGGGCCCCTGGGTGGCTCAGTCAGTTAGGCATCCGGCTCTTGGTTTTGGCTTAGGTCATGATCTCATGGTTTGTGAGTTTGAGTCTTGTGCCATGCTCTGTGCTGACAGTGCGGAGCCTGCTTGGAATTCTCTCTCTTTCCCTCTCTTTCTGCCCCTCCCCTGTTCTCTTTCTCTCTCTCTCAAAATGAATAAACTTAAAAAAAATAATAGAGCTGGAAGGGCACCTGAATAGCTCAGCTGATTGAGCATTAACTCTTGATTTTGTCTTAGGTCATGATCCGAGGGTTGTGGAATGAAGCCCCGTGTCCGGCTCTATACTGAGCATGAAGCCTTCTTAAGATTCTCTCTCTCTCCCTCAGCCCCTCTTCCCAGCTAGTGCTCTCTCTCTCCCAAAAAATAATAATGAAATGAAATGAAATGAAATGAAATGAAATGAAATGAAATGAAATGAAATGAAATGAAATAAAATAAAATAAAATAAAATAAAAAGGAATTGGGAGGCCAGCAGGAAGAGCTCCCATGCCCTATTGCTCATCGTCAAGTGCAGACCCAACCAGAAGAGAAGGACCATGCATTCCCAAAAGGTAGAAGCCTACCTTATGACTGCAGCAGGAGGAAGGAAGAACTCCTTGCCCAACAAGCTCAGCCAGTAAGAAAATACCACAACTCAGCCACCGAGAAAGCATCACCACCTGAACTCTCACTTTCTCCAAAGGACTTTTGTCCAAAGTAGCCCCTCTCAACCTAATCCTTTTCTTTATAAAGTAGCTTTCTCCTCCTTTGATCTTCAGACTTGCCTATGGCTTGTCATAGCTTGCATGTCCCAAATTACAATTCCTCTGCTATCCTCAAATAAACCCACTTTGCTGGGAAAATAACTGGCTGTTTTACTTTTAAGGTCAATAGCTTGTTGGTACATATTTTGCCTATGACAGGAGCAATTAATCTTACATTAATGAGTACATTCCATTTTTCTGGGTACAGAGAACAACACGGAAAGGTCTATGTCTCCTCTAGTTGGTTAACAGAAATAACTTTGTTATTATTATTATTTTATTTTAGAGAAAGTGTGCAAGTTGGGGAGAGGGGTAAAGGGAGAACGAGAGAATTTCAAGCAGGCTCCGTGTTCGGCACAGAGTCAGACATGGGGCCCAATCCCAGGACCCTGGAATCAGGACCTGAGCCAAAAACAAGACACTCAACCAACTGAGCCTCCCAGGGACCCCAACAGAAATAACTTTAGACCTTAATCCATTCACCCAATATGATAATTTTGTCATCCATAAAACCTTCATGTATTCTGCATGATGCACCTAATTCCTGTTCAATCAAAGATCCTGCAGTGGAGGAAAAGAATTTTCTCCTATCTTTCTAAACTCTTGGCTGAGACCCCCTTGTAATAAAAGACAGATTAACAGGAGCACAATAAACAGAAATTTAATGACATGTATACCTGTTGTGTACATGGGAGAGACCCAGGAAAACTGAGTAACTCTCTGAAGTGGTCCAAGCCATCACCTTAAATAATCTCCAGTTAAACACAAAAGAGTTGGCAGATGGGGCAGAAGCAGAGGGTGGGGGTCACCAAGGAAAAGCATCTCAAATAAGGGTAAGGTTGTTTTGTAGGCTTAAATCTTTACCTTCTCCATTGATTAGAATTTCTAGAGATTTAGAGACCTCCTGCTCTTCCTGGCACAGACAGGAAGGCAAGTGTAAACTGCTGTTACAAAACCAAGTAACTCTCTCCTGCCTGCCTTCTCAAAAAAAAAAAAAAAATTATCTTAAACTAATCCTTATGCCAAAGAGACGTATTCTGGGGTGGCAAATTCTGCTTTCCTTCAATCCATCATGAGTTCTGACTTATCTAGATATTTGAGATTAACTTGCTATGATAATACCATGCAGAAGTCACAAAACCAACCCTACCCTACAGCCACACAAAGGAAATTAGAAGATTCATTTAAAAAACCAGGGCGCCTGGGTGGTTCAGTCGGTTAAGCGTCTGTCCTACTCTTGGTTTTGGTTCAGGTCATGATCTCATGATTTCATGAGTTCAAGCCCCACATCGAACCTGCTTGGGATTTTCTCTCTCTCTCTCTCCCCACCCCCTTTGCCCCTCCCCCACTCATGCTGTCTCTGTCTCAAAATAAGTAAATAAATTTAAAAATTTTTTAAAAAGAAAAAGAAGATTCATTTAAAAAACCGAACATGTTCTCCTTTGAGTTGTTCTTCTAATTTGCTTTCCCTGGAAACTTGCAGAGAAACAAGCACATTTGCCCCAGGTGGATGCTTGTTTTCTTACTGATAGGAAAGCTGTAAGAGGAAATGGAGTTGTTTTTCCTGTAAGGAGGGGCAAGCCTTGTAAATATAGGCAGAGCCACTGCAAATTCCTAGGGTAAGAGCTTTGAGGTGTGTACAATGAGTTTGCAAAATTTTCTAGAAGGCTCATAGAGCACACAATAGTTAGGGCTGGATGATCTATGTTTGGGCAGGGAAAGCAGAGACTCAACAGCTTATAAAGATGCAACAACTACACTGTGACCTGCTGAGAACTCGTCAGTAACTGTTCATCTCCAGGAGGTTTATTTTTGCCGTCCGTATCCTTCATCTGAAACATCCGGGCTGTATGTTTTGGAATTCAGAGTTCTTTGGGAATACGGTCTGTATACTGTATAGCATTGCATAATACCTCCAGCAGTCTGGGGCAGTACTCCAATAATTAAACCTATGGATATATCCCCAGGGAGATGTATGATTATTTATACCAAGTAGAATACATAAGGACCATAAAATAGACTTCGATCATCAATTCAGGTCAGATTTTGCTGCCAAATTGTTTAGTACCAAACTTTTGGTTTCAGAGACAAAATTCTAAAATTTCAGAATTGCGGCTAAGGGACTGTGGACCTATAGGACTTTTCACTGCGTAATTCCAATAGCTTGCTTGAACCTATCTCGCGAGTGGTTACGATGCTATGAATCAAGGATCCGGGTCTGGGCAGAGATGAATTGCTCAACATCACACCCTTTCACAAAAAGCGCAAGTCTGTAATGGGAGGTATTTTGTTGAGGGGTATTTAGTGTGTATCATGAGACCTGAAAAAACGCAAGTAAGAACTAAAACACATTTGCTGGGTGCCTTTACCTGGCTCAGCAGAGGGCAGAAGCCCTATGAATCATATTCATCTAGGCAGGTGCAGGCCACAGACAACCGATATCTCCCAAGTGAATTTGAAAGGATCTTATTACCCAGGATCCTAAGAGGGTCGTTGCCTTGTTGCCTTGGGAACCATAGGTAAGGATAATGAAGTCAGGTCCTCATTTTAGTGACTCCTCAGCTCTTGATACAATGTCTTATAGACATGGCTGCCTCACGGTTGCCAGACCCACATTCAGGACGTATTTCTCCCGGACAGTCGACGCTGTGGTACCTGTGGCCGCTTCATCCCTGACAGAGAGCGGGGACCATGCTCTCCATACAGGCCACACGCTGGACTACCTCCGGTTTCTGTCTGCTGGGTTTCAGACTGGCAAGTGGGAGGCAGGGCAACCTGGACAATGTGGTTCATAGGATGGCTCGGGAGCCAGGTAAGTCAGTAGCTTTTGTTTTGTCCCCACTGTGGGTATTCACTATGCAAGGAGCATATAGAACTTTCTGGTGAGGATCGTTTAGTCATATCAAGGCCAGAAATGAAATATTTTACTTCCAATTCATTATTTATATAGGGAATCATACTGTGTTGAAGAGACAATTTAATGTTTCTGCTCAACACATAATATTTATTGAGCACGTATTATGTGTCTCCGTGCCAGATATAAGCTCTGCAGAGTGGAGAGGCTAGGCTGTAGTGTGTGGGGGGGGAGGGTATATGTGTGACTAAGAATAGCCTTAGGAACCCACTTTGACTAATGTAAACAGGAAAGCTCATAGGCAGATTCGGCCAGCGTGGGCTTTTGCCTACACGATGCCCTAGACGCCTGAAGGTAGAGAAATCATCTCCAACCTATGAGGGTCAAAACTCCAGACAAAAATGGCAGAAAGACCGGAAAAGTCTTGTCCTCTGTTTGCATCTCAGAGATGCTGTAGCAGATATTTGTGATGTAAACAAAACAAAACAAAACAAAACACCCCAAAACCCAGAGGTCTATCTTGTTTGGCCACTGTGCTTGAGATTCTGTTCTCTGTACTGATCAAAATTCTGATACACTATCCTAGAACTTTTTTCTCTGCGGGTGTGTATAATTTCTAGCACTAACAACAATCTATGAGGCAGATAATATCATCCTCATTTTTAAAAGAGAAAAGAGGTCGAGTAGGTCTAGTGAGCCTACCTCAGTCACACAACTAGAAAGTGACCACACGGGGACAGATGCCCAGGTCTGGGGACTCCAACACCCAGGCTCTTTCTCCACCTGTACCACGGGCCCCTCTCCAGACTGGCAGAGGAAGAGATTCCTCCAAGTCTCTTTTAAAAGTGCACGACGTTAGAAGATCTTGAACCAACACATTAACAAGCACTTGTTAAAAAGTTAAATGACTGGGGCAACTGGATGGCTCAGTCGGTTAAGTTGATTTTGGCTGAGGTTAGATCCAGCCCTGCGTTGGGCTCCCAGCTGGGCAGGGAGCCTGCTTGAGCTTTTTTCTCCCTTTCCCACTGCCCCTCCCCTGCTCGTGCTCTCTCTCTCTCTCTCAATAAATACATAAATAAGTAAGTAAATAAATAAATGACATGGCTCAGATCCCACCACTTTTCATAATACTTTTTCTTTGTGCACAATTGTTCTCAATCCCTGTTCATTAGCATGCAGAGCTATTCTGTATGTCCTACTTACTATTCTGCGTTTTCCAGCTAATAGTGTTTCTTGATGTTCTTATACATCCCACGATATTTTCAATAAAAAAAAAATTCCGAATGCAACCTGTAAAATGCTGAAAAAGGGCGAGAAATTATCTGTGCTATCCCCAAACAAAACAAATTCACTGCTTGCATTTTGGTTTATTTTGTTCCCGTCCTTCTGCCTGTGGGTTTCAGTTTTGCATAGTTGGCAATCGTGGTATGGAAATTTGTCTTCTGTCATTTATGCTGAATATTACGTTATTATCCACAGACTCCATGAGGCCAAAACCTTCGTTTTTTGTTCATTATTGTATCACCTGAGCATGATAGAGTAAAGCCGGTTCAATAAGCATTTGTTGGTGGAATAAATATTACTACATACTCATTTTTTTTTAAGTTTATTTATTTTTTAATGTTTATTTATTTTTGAGAGAGAGACAGAGCGTGAGCGGGGGGGGGGGGGTGGTCAGAGAGTGGGAGACACAGAATCTGAAGCAGGTTCCAGGCTCTGAGCTGTCAGCACAGAGCCTGACGCGGGGCTTGAACTCACAAACTGTGAGATCATGACCCGAGCTGAAGTCGAATGCTTAATCGACTGAGCCACCCAGGCACCCCAATACTGCTACATATTCTTCAGAGTTAACCTATATATGCCCACATAATTTTCCTTTTGTGGCTATATCATCAATTACTTAATTTTCCCTAATTATTGGATATTTTCATTGTTTTCAATTTTTTGCTCTTACGAATAACGTGTTCATGGAAAGTCTTGTTCATGTAGCTTTCTCTGCATTTATCCTATTGTCTGAAGATGGCAGCCCAGGGTGAAATCACAGGGTCAAATGACTTGAACATTTTTTACGAGTCTTGATGCGTTTCATGAAAACGCCTTTTGAAACGGCGGGAGCAGTTTACAATGGCAATAGCAACGTAGCACCATCACCTGCCCTGGTCTGTGTTGTTTTTAAATTGCTATTGATTTAAGTGGAAGAATCCCTTAATCTGTGCATGCTTGTATAACCTCGCGTTAGTGTTGCAGGCATAGTGTGCCAAATAAGTACTCATTGAAATGTGAGTCCACTGTTTCGCTCAGGTCCCTAATAGCCCCCCTATTTCCCAGTACATTATAAGCACAGGTGCAATTCAACCGTATATCTCTGGTTGGCCTATACATGTAGACACCAGTTATAATGATTACACAACTATTATTTTGTTTACAGGCTTTTTTTTATGGTTTAGTGCTCTTCGAGCATCACAGTAAAAAGAAGATGATTTTTACATTAGATACTATGAGGAATCATGTCCTTTTTCCTACAGAGTTGTTCAATGAATTTATCTCTTTCTGTGTCTCCATGTATTGCTAGTTTCATCTCCCCCCCCCCCCCCTAGAAATTCACAGGCAATCCCACCTCCAGGGATTTTCAATATACTTTTCACATGTGTTTACACTTACTTTTCACCAGGAGCTTAGCTGGAGCTTAACAGTAATCTTTGGACTGTTAACAAGTGATCAACAGAAAGTATTATTTCTTTATGAGCTGTTTGTCAAAGTCCAAAGACTAACATCACTGAGTGCCAGAAAGCAGGCAGTGTTCCAATTACTTAAACTGCTATTTAAAAAAAATTTTTTAACGTTTATTATTGAGAGATAGAGAGACACAGAGAGTGAGAAGGGGAGGGGCAGAGAGAGGGGGAGACACAGAATCTGAACCAGGCTCCAGACTCCGAGCTGTCAGCACAGAGCCCGATGTGGGGCTTAATCCCACAAACCGTGAGATCATGAGCCAAGGTCGGATGCTTTATCAACTGAGCCACCCAGGCACCCAAAAACTGCTATTTTTTTAGAAACAGTTCCCAAAGCTTTGGCCACAGAAAGTATCTAGAGGTAACCCCTGCCTCTCAAGGGAGTTTAGGAAGGACTTAAAATATCATGCCAGGGGCATCTGGGTGGCTCAGTTAAGCGTCTGACTTCAGGTCAGGTCATGATCTCACGGTTTGTGAGTTCGAGCCCCGCAGAGGGCTGTCTGCTGTCAGCACAGAGCCTGCTCAGATCCTCTGTCCCCCATTCTCTTTGCCCCTCCCTCATGCTCGTTCTGTCTCTCAAAAATAAATAAACATTTAAAAATAAAATAAAATATCATGCCAAAATAGAGTGGACTATAAAGTTAAAGGGGCTCAAGGTAACTGTTGCAGGGATTGCTCAGCATGGAGAAGGGATTGGTCTTTGGTTACTCCTTTTGCCTGTCTTCTCAATACCCCGACTTGTAGCTCTACGGGAGGCATTTACCTGCCCCATTTCTGCCTCTGCTTGGGGAGAAGGTGGGGCTGCTGCCTGCCTTGCCCCATGGAGGAGGGACCTGGGATTTCTCCAGACCCAGGAGCAGCCTTGTGTTTAGACCAGACAGGTGTGACTGGGGGTGAGGCTGGGATAAGGAGTGTTGAGAGAGCATTCAGGGGCCACATGGCCCATGCAACTGTGGCCAGGGTGTTTCTGAGAGCTACAGCTGCTTCGTTCAATGTGCGGGACACTCCAGGGCCCCGTGAGTCCCACCACTAGGTCCCACCAAGACAGACATCCTCCTTCCCATTAGGATCCCTACAAGTGCCAGCCAAAAGATACCTGGAAGCTCTTCTAGTTCATTCCATGCATTTATTTTACTTTGCTTTTAATTACACTCAAAACAGTACCCAAAAAAGCAAGACAGAGAGCGAGTGCAGGGGAGGGAGAGACAGAGAATCCCAAGCAGGCAGCACAGAGCCAGATGTGGAGCTTGAACTCACGTGAGATCATGACCTGAGCTGAAATCAAGAGTCTGGTGCTTAACTGACTGAGCCACCTAGGGGCCCTAACATTTTTTCTTTAAAACAAATTTGGGGGTGGGGGTGGGGGCCCTGGATGGCTCAGTCGGTTCAGCCTCTGACTCTTGATGTTGGATTAGGTCATGATCTCCCGGTCCTGGGATGGAGCCTTTCATGGGACTCTGCAGAGCCTGCTTAGGATTCTCTCTCTCCCTCTCTCTCTCTCTCTGCCCCTCCCCTTCTCATGTTCTCCCTCTCTCTCTCTCAAAAATAAACAAACATTGAAAAAATTGTTTTTAACTTAAAAAAATTTTTTTAAGTAAATTACACATGGGGCTTGAACTCATGCAGGCTCCACCGATTAAGCCAGCCAAGGACACCTTTTTCTCTCTGTTTTTAAAAATTGTATCCATATGGGGTGATGGAGGTTAGCTGGACCTATTGTGGCAATCATTTCACAATAGATGTAAATCACACTACCAAGCTGTGCACTTTAAATTTGTACAGTGATGTAAGTCCATTGTTTTGCAGTAAAACTGGACAAAAATGCCAAACATACACAGGCAGCAAAGTCAAGATTAGAAACAAAACTCTTCCTGGGGCTCCATGGCATACCTATTGCCAGGAATGGAAACACTTGTCTTACCAAGGCAAGTGCCCCACTTTAGACTGTGATTTGACCTCTTCCCCATCCTGCCCGTCCAGCCCACAGGTGAAGCACAGTATTGATTTCAGAGCCTCTGGACGCAGAACACAAGAGCTCCCAGTCATGAGAGGCAAGAGAATAGGGCTTTGTCTCCCAGAAAGGCAAGATGGTTTCTGTGGGACTGCCTTGGGGCCCAGGGAGGTGACTCTTTATTTCTCTGAGCAGATTTTGCAATGTGTAGTCTTCCGAGTGGAAATGTGTATTAGTTACTGAAAAGGCTGTTTTGCCGATTACAGGAAAGCGCAGACAAAGGAATACATACAGCATGTACCCAGAATGAAAAGAGTGGGTGGGAAAAGGCAAGATAATGTCAGTTGCCAGCTATGCCAGCCAGAGTCCCTTTCTTCCCTACCTGCACACATTCAAAGAAAATCCAAAATCCAAGTCTTTCAAGTGTTCATTTCAGCTCAGACACGGAAGGAAATTAAACAGGTATTTTAGTGTGTATGTGTGTGTGTGTGTATGTGTATGATAGGTCACCCAAACACATGTAGTACCAACATCAACCCCATATACTAGATTAAATCAGTGGCATGTAATTAAAACGTGTTTTTACTAAGTTAGGGAATATCAAGTTTACCCCAAAAATACCTCATCAATTTTTTTTTTAATTTTTTTTTTTAGCGTTTATTTATTTTTGAGACAGAGAGAGACAGAGCATGAACGGGGGAGGGGCAGAGAGAGAGGGAGACACAGAATCTGAAACAGGCTCCAGGCTCTGAGCTGTCAGCACAGAGCCCGATGCGGGGCTCGAACCCACAGACCGTGAGATCATGACCTGAGCCGAAGTCGGACGCTTAACCGACTGAGCCACCCAGGGGCCCCGCTCATCAATTTTTAGTGGTTGGTGATTTTGAATCAGGGCCCAAATAAGAAATACACACTGTATTTCATTGATACCACTTAAGTCTTTGAATCTATAGGTTTCTTCCCCCTCCATGTTTAAGGACTTGCTACTTGTTGAGGAAATTGGATCCTTCGACTTTTTGAGTTTCTCACATTCTGGATTTTGTTGATTGCACCCTGTAGTAGTGTTGTTTAATGTATTCCTCTCTTCTAGAAATTCTTTTAAACTGGTAGTTGGAGGCTCAGTCAGTCCAGCTTCGGCTCAGGTCATGATCTTGCGGTCTCTGAGTTTGAGCCCCGTGTCGGGCTGACAGTTTGCTTCGGATTCTATGTTTCCCTCTCTCTCTGCCCCTCTCCTGCTCACACTCTGTCTCTCTCTCTCAAGAATAAATAAACATTAAAAAAAATATTTTTTTTTTGTCAGCACAGAGCCTGTCGAGGGGCTCAAACCCGCAAACCGTGAAATCACGACCTGAGCCAAAGCCAGATGCCCAACTGACTGAGCCACCCAGGTGCTCCTAAAAAAATACTTTTTAACTGGTAGTTGGATCTAGAAACTTGGACAGACTCAGGTTTGCTCTTGTTTGGCAAGAATGTGTCATTTTTGGTGTTGTATATTTCCATCAGATGGCACACAATGTCTGGTGACCTTCTCTGTGATGTTAGTGGCCATCGATGACTATTGCCCTGATCCACTATTTTATTAGGGTTTTGGAAGATGCTGGTATTTGTTGCAATTTTCAATCCTTACTTGTTGTTGGCTAGAATAATCTCTTCATCAACTATTTAGTTATCCTGAGATACAGTCTGTACATGTTTTAGCCTGAATTTCCAAGAAGGAAGAGCCTTGAGACATGGGCTTTATTGGGGAATGTGATCCTACAGAAAGAAGTAAGGGGTGGGGAAAGCAGAGAAAGCCAACTAAAGGGAGATTCACCCAGTAGGCTGCTGCTTCAGGCACCCGATTGGTTGATCTGTGTGACTTAATTTCTGAGAAGCAATGCCTACTGAGTCTCAGGATAATTCCTCTTGGGGGGAGAAAGAAAGGAATATTCATACATCAGCTTCTAGCCCTCGCTGATCGCTGATCAAAGGCTAGACGATGAAACACGGGCGCCTGGATAGTTTCCATGAATCCCCACCCTGGCGTTGACAAAGAAGCACTGGGGTAGGAGGGAGGAGATGAGGTTATTTTCAGGTTGTTCCTGCATGAAGCTGGATAGAGACCACCTCGACCTTGTTGCTGCTGCAGTGACTAGAGTAAGAGACACGTGAGACAAAAAGGCAGGTGAAATGTGTTAATTCTTTTATAATTTACCAGCTTTCAAAATAATGAATTAGTTCTATTGCATCTGCAAAGGTAACCAGTTAGAGTTTTTTTGTTTTTGTTTTTGAGTATCATTATGACTTATAGACATATAAGTATTTGATAGGTCTCAATTCATTGCAGGTATGTTTCTTCCTGATGCTTAAAATTTATCACACTTTGGCCGGTGGGTGCTTCCACAAGTTGGCTCTGAATCCCATTTGATGTGAACCTTGGTTTTCGATAGCTTCCTTGCTTTCTTCATTGACAAGATATTCCACGCTTATTTCCGCTCAGGTCATGATCTCACAGTTCGTGGGATAGAGTCCCGGGTCGGGCTCTTCACTGACAGTGCAGAGCCTGCTTGGGATTCTCTCTCTCTCTCTGTCTCTGTGCCTCTTCCCTGCTCATTCTCCATCTCTCTCTCTCAAAATAAATAAATAAACATAAAAAAAAAAACTTTAAAAAAAAGAAAAGAAAGAACTTGTTGATAGGCGATGTGGAAATGCAGTTTGGAACCGAAGGCCAAGAAAGAATTAGGAGTCTTTGGTGCAAAAAGGTGGTTTTATTTATTTTTTATTTTTTTAAAGTTTATTTATTTATTTTGAGAGAAAGAGAGAGTACTCGAGCAGGGGGCAGAGAGAGAGGGAGAGAGAACTCCAAGCAGGCTCCTCACTGTTAGCACCGATTCCAACACGAGGCTCAAACTCACGAACTATGAGATCATGACTTGAGCCAAGATCAAGTTGGATGCTTAACCTACTGAGTCACCCAGGTGTCCCAAAAAGGTGGTTATATTAATGCACAGGGACAGGACTTGTGGGCAGAAAAAGCTGTACTGGGGTTGTGCCGGGTGACTGATTATATACTTCGAGTTGGAGGAGGTTAGGGAGAGCGTATGTCCCTAAGGAATTTTGGAAGGTTTCCAGGACATTGAGGGGGCTAGCTATTGTTAGGAAAAGGTCATTTATTATTGTCTAATAAAACCTTACTTGTGAGACCCTTCAGATGTATATCTGAGGGGCATATGCTTGAAGGATGATTGCGAACATATATTTGAGGGGTAGAGATAAAGGAAGTCTCCAAAGGAATTTCTATACATTTAAAGTAGACTCACAGGACCCTGGGGCGGAGGGGGTGTCTGAATAATGTTACCCTAAGATTGCCTTTTGCCTTTAGCAAAGTGTCAACATGGAGGCAGCTGAGCTCCTAGAGGAAAGTCATTCTTGTCTCAAGGACTTGTCAATGGGTTGTAAGTTGTAAGGAAATTTTTTTTCTTTTGCTTTGTTTCCCCCATCAGTAGGTACCCCCAGAAATCTAAACTAAATGAACTTGATAAGAAGCACTGTCATTCATTCCATTATTCCTGGTAGAGGTTTGGGTGAGAAGGAGACCACGAGGTTTCTCTCTCTCTCTCTCTCTCTCTCTCTGTGTGTGTGTGTGTGTGTGTGTGTTAAAAAACACAATGTAAAATTGACCATTTTAACCATTTTTAAACATACAATTCAGTGGCATTGAGTACAATTCATACTTGTGTGCAACCAATGCCACTATCCCTCTTCAGAACTTTTTCATCATATCAAATTGAAATCTGCACCCATTAAACAATAACTCCCCATCACCTTCCCAGGGTTTTTAACGTGACTAAATGAAAGAAGCACCTGCTTGCCACTTTCAGGCACTACGAAGCTTTCGCCTTCCAGGCCGAGCCGGGATTCATTCCCGTGGTGACTAAGCAGGCTCTCGGGTTAATGCTCCCCACACCTATTGTCCCAGCGGGAGGAACCGGTATTTCCGGATTGGGGCCTCAGACCCTGTGATCCCGGCTAAGGGCGAGGTTCATGGGGGAGGGGAACGGAAGCCGATCATAAAGGTTAACTTTCCACCCACATCACCAACCTGCCTCTCACCCCACTCCACCCCCAAACAGAAACAAAGACCCCCGCGCCACCAAACACCTACAATAATGGCGCACAACCATCCCTCCCGTGCTCTTTTGAAGGGTACTGTGGCTAACCCCTTCCAAGCTCACACCCCCGGGGAGGATCAGAAAGCCGACCAGAGAACGAATCAAGAAAGCAGCACAGCGAATCCCTTTTGCTCTAGGGCCGGAAGAAAGCTCAGTGGCAGTTTTGCGTAGAAGGGAAGAGGCAGGGGAGTGGATTCCCAGGCTGGAGGGACTAGTAGCTCCTGCGGCCGCAGCTCCTGCCCCACCGCTGGGTGGCGCGTGCGAGCCCCCCCGCAACCGTTGCTTACACCCCAAAGTAAAGCTGCAGTAAGCTGCGTTTCCTGCCCTGGCTCGCGCAGCTGGTACCCGTGGGGACTCCAGGAAGGAGGTGACCGCCTCTGCCCACTCTCCTCCCCTCCGCGCCGCGGCTCTCTGGCTCTCTGCTGCCCACTCCCCCTGCCCCCACCCTGGATTTTTTTTTTTTTTTTCTTTCTCCCAAACCTCCAAACAGGAAATAGTTTGAGTCCACAATAGTACACAGGAGCAGCGACCGAGGCCACTCGTGCCCGCCCATTCCCCGGGCAGCGTCCCGCACTCCGACTCCGGCCAGGCGCCGCCAGCTACGAGCGCCGGCAGCGCACCGGACACCCGCCCGGCCGCCGGCACCGCGTCGGAGCGCGCCCCCGCGGCCCCGGGAGCCGCCCTCGCCCCGCGCTGGACCCCGCCGACTGCGGCCACCCCCAGCCCGCAGGCGAGTACCCTCCTCCTCCCTCCCCTGCCCTGCCCTGCCCCCGAGCGCCCGCCGCGCGGCCGCCTGGGCTCGGGCGTCGCCGGGATGCCTCCCTCCAGTCCCAGCCTGGAGAACTAGGGATTTGCGGGGTGTGGCGGGGCGCTGGCGCCCTGGATCGGCGTGCGGGCGGAGGTGAGGGGCAGCGAGAGCACAAGCGAGTTGATTCCC
Source organism: Panthera leo (assembly GCF_018350215.1). NCBI lineage: Eukaryota > Metazoa > Chordata > Mammalia > Carnivora > Felidae > Panthera > Panthera leo. Next base: position 11,808,910 of record NC_056691.1, read on the forward strand.
ACCCCCACCCCCCCGGTCTCCCTGTGGATTCGGTGTGTACTTTACTGGGCCCTGATTGTTTCCTCTCTGGGCGTGCTTAGGGGACTTTTTGCCTCCCCGTCCTGCCGGGGACGATAGCGCATCGTGGGGTTTCTCTTGCGGGACTGTCGGCAAGTGGGCTCGAGTACGCACCCGAGGCGGCTACAGGTGCTTGGGAGTCACCGTCTTTTTCCTACCTGGCCTGGCGCCTTCACCAAGGAATGGGGACTGTTTCACTTTCTGTTGAGCCTCTCTTTAACCAGGTTAAAAGGGCCTCTGAGTTTCTGTTGCCAGCGTTTGCGGTACGTGTAGGGGGGCAGGAGCTGGTGCCTGGAGGCCGAGGGAGGCGCTAGTCAGTTGCAAGCAGGTGGGGACTGCCAGTGGAGTCTCGGTCGAGCCTCAGCTGCGGGGCTTGTAGACCCCGCGCAACCGAGAGCTGGAGTGCACAGTCCCGGAGGTGCCCGCGGGCCAGAGCTACCCGCAGAGCCGCGACCTGTGCCCCTAGCGCCGCAGAGCCCTCGAGGGTTCCCCCGCCCTTCACGTTAACCTGCTGGGCGTTGTCAGTTTTCCAGGCTGCAGGGCTCTTCTATAGGGAACTCCGTCAAAGCGGAGTTGGAGATCTTTATGTTGGATAAAGGCCACCGAATTCCAGGCATTCTTCGAGCTTGGGAAGGGTATTTTTAAGTTTTGAAGGCTGCCCGGAGGCTTTCTGTGAAGTTGCCTCTGTCGACTGCCCTTATCGTGGGTGGCAGATTCCTAGTCCGCGAGATGGGTGGATACACCTGGGAAGCCCCCCCTCTGTCAGGCTTTCTGGCCAAGATTCTCAACGCAGTTTTACAAATGGTGGGTGGTAGGTAATCCACGTCCTTAACCGATTCACTTGAAAGGTGCGACCAACCGTCTTCATGTCCTGGTGAGGAGACCGTGGTTCTAGATGACCATCAGACTGATTGGGCGATGGTCTTTTTACTCGGAAGCACTCTTGGGCCTTGCTGGTTGAAGTGAGGTTCAGGGCAGCAGCTGTATCACCTGGCGGCCTGTTAAAAGTGGACCCAGACCTGCTGATTCAAGATGCCCAGGGGATCGTTTCCATAATAATGTTTGAGAAGCACGGCCTGTTCAATGTGAAGACGTGAATTACAGTACACTTCCATACATTTTCATCAAGTCCTACGTTGGAGCCTTCATTCTGCCAAACTAAGACAATTAAGTTGCATGGGGCACAGCCCCTCCTCCATCCATAGAGTCAGGCTCCTCAGGGACATTTGGATGTGTGGTTAGCATACTAGGCTGTGAATTTTTTGTTTCTGGATACCTTCATTCTTTGATTGTTGCTACTATGGTAAAATATGCATAACACGACATTCACCATTTTAACTGTTTTCACACGTACAATTCAGCGGCATTAAGTATGCTCACATTGTTGTGCACATCATTATTCTCCGTTTCCAGAACCTTTTCATGGTCCCAAACAGAAACCCTACCCATTAGACAATACTCCCTTCTCTCCTCTCCCCAGCCCCGGAACTTCTGGATACTTTAAATGGTATATTTTGTAGGGTAGAGAAAACGTTGAATAGGAATGCAAAGTAAAATCATGTTCACAAAGTATGTATAAACATTTAGAGATTCCTGAGTCACTGTCCTGGTGGACATGGCAGTATAGCTCCAGGTTATTATTACTATTATTAAATTTTTAAATATATTTATCTTTAGGAGAGAGAGAGAGAGAGCGAGCATGAGCAGGGGAGAGGCAGAGTCTGGGAGACACAGAATCGGAAGCAGGCTTCAGGTTCCGAGCTGTCAGCACAGAGCCCAACGTGGGGCTCGAACCCAGGAACAGTAAGATCATGACCTGAGCCGAAGTCCGGCCCTTAACCGGCTGAGCCACCTAGGCACCCCTGAATAGCTTTTTAAAAAGTTAATATTTATTTTTGAGAGAGAGAAAGAGAGTGCATGAGAGGGGAGAGGCAGAGAGAGAGAGAGGGAGACACAGAATTGGAAGCAGGCTCCAGGTTCCAAGCTGTCAGCACAGAGCCTGATGCAGGGCTCGAACCCACGAACCGTGAGATGATGACCTGAGCTGAAGTCGAATGCTTAACTGACTGAGCCCCCCCACCCCTAGCTCCAGGTTTTTAGAGTGCATATGATTTCTTTTAACAGAGACAACCAGAAACCCATGAGGGTTTCCTTTTTGTTTTGGCTGCAAAGGAATGGAGTTACTCGGGGCTCAAGCTGCTGTGATTAGCTAGTGCACATTAAAAACTAGATGCCTGGTGACATTTATCTCTATGCTTCCGTTAACTGACTATTTTAGGTATCCTGTTTATATTGGGTTTATTATTTCTTTTTAACAGTGACTCAAACTCATTTGTGAATGTAGTTGGAATAAACCTTAAGGAAAAAGTTGTTGCTTGGGAAATAGGGGGAGAGGTCACAGCAAGACTTCAGAAAGAAGATTTGAAATAATTTTCCCAAATACCCCACACTATGTATTTTGTCTCTGCTTTCATGTTAAATGAGTCATCTGGTCCCACAACATTATTTCTAGTTGTAAAAATGTTTGTATAATTGAGAAAAGCTTGTAATAATGGAAGTCATTTGCCCGCATCTACTTAAGATTGTCCAGCTTGTGATTTGAGGACACGCTTTTCAGTGAGAACACAAATACGAATTGGCAAACTAATAAAAGTGGTTTCATTCATGAGCTAAGAAAGTCATTGTTATGGATCAAGAATGCGGTTTTGGGGGTGCCTGGCTGGCTCAGTTGGTAGAGCATGCAACTCTTGATCTCGAGTTTCTAAGTTTGATTCCTCGCCCCCCCCCCCCATTGGGTGCAAAGATTACTTAAAAATAATATCTTAAAAAAATGTGGTGTCTAATCCATAAGTGATCAAGGATATTGGGAAGATTTCCTAAATAGCTGAGTAGTGGGAAATCCTTCAAATTCTTCCTAGATTCCTTTTTTTCTTTTTCTTTTTTAAAAAAAATTTTTTTTTTTAACGTTTATTTATTTTTGAGACAGAGAGAGACAGAGCATGAACAGGGGAGGGGCAGAGAGAGAGGGAGACACAGAATCTGAAACAGGCTCCAGGCTCTGAGCTGTCAGCACAGAGCCCGACGCGGGGCTCAAACTCACAGACCGTGAGATCATGACCTGAGCCGAAGTCGGACGCTTAACCAACCAAGCCACCCAGGCGCCCCCCTTTTTTTCTTTTTCTAAGACACTTGACTTTTCCTGTGTTATGACTTTTATCAGAATGAGCCTATTGACTTGTAGGAAGGAACTTACAGCTTCCTTTCGCTGAAAAATTCCTTTGAAATGATGAATGAAAGATAATTCAAATGGGTTAAGATTAGACAAACAATTCTCCCTTTTGAGGAGATTCTTATATTCACAGAAATGCAGATTTTTGTGAATTTTGTAAAGCAAAAGAGAAAAGGTTTCCCTTCCTCACTGTGTTCTCTTCTGAAATAGCAATGTAGTTCAGAGTTTTCTTTGGTGAACAAATGCTGTTTTGTAGTCTACACACGAGGAAAAAAATTCCATAGAACACGTCCAATGAATGGTTTTTTTCAGTGATGCCAGGGGAATCATTTGGGGAGTTTAGTAAAAATGGATGACGTTGGTCATCATTCTCCAGATCTGAGTAGCCTGGGTATTTGGAAGAACCCACCGGTCTCCAGAGGAGAGATCAAGGTGCTGACCTGTTTGATTTAGAGTCCATGCCTATTGTGAATCAGGTATTTTCAGATACATTCTCATTAAATCTTCACCATGACCTTGAGAGAGGTATTTCTTCTTTCCCCTCATTTTACAAATGAGAAAACTGAAGCCAGTTGTGATCTTCCTACTCTAGACCATGGTTCTTTCCACTGGTCTTCTATGTAGCATCGTCTCTACCTATAAATTCCCCTACATCTCCAAGAAACTGTGTATTCATTAATATCTCTTGGAACATGAGGTATTGGGTCCTCAGGCAAGTACGAAGATGAGCCAGTGAAGTAAATTCCAAGATAGCAAAGGATTTAAGAGCAAAGGGTTCTTTTCATGGTACCGCAAGACCCCTGATGAGTGATGAGTTAGATTATACTTGGCTTGAATGTAGCATTATTGTAGCTGGTCTAGCTTCCAGAAAAATCAAGACATGGGCATTCTCCTTATTGAGATTGGCCAGCGTGCTGTCTCTGCATACTGGCCAGCCAGTGTCTATGTGGAACCCTGAGACACTACAGACAGCATAGAAGAAAGGGCACAGGATTTAGGTGTGGGACTAACATGTACCCTGAACAGCCAACTGGGTAGAGTGAACTTCATATACTCAGAGTGTCCACATCCTGAAATATAAAATTAGGGGCATACTTATCTCCCTGTAAGTTTATAACAAGGAATCCAAAGTGCTGGTAAACTGTAAAATGATAGCAGAACCTATTTCATTTTCATTTGGGAGAAATTTATAATGCAAAAAAGACAGAAGAAGCTACATATTTGAGGTACCTAATACTTTTTAGTTCACTGAATCTGTTTGTAATTCTCTTCTCGCTTTAGGCCATTAAAAAAAAATAATTGTATTGAGATATAATTCACATGCCATAGAATTCACCTATTTATGTATGTATGTATGTATGTATGTATGTATGTATGTATGTATTTTTAAATGTTTATTTATGTTTGAGAGAGCGCAAGCTGGGGAGGGGCAGAGCGCGGGGGACTGAAGATCCAAAGCAGTGGGCTCTGTGCTGACAGGCTGACAGCCGCAAGCTTGATGTGGGGCTCAAACTCACTACCCCGAGATCATGACCTGAGCTGAAGTCGGATGCTCAACCACCTGAGCCGCCCAGGTGCCCCGCAATTCACCTATTTAGATCAACGCATTGCTTTTGAGTGTATTCGCAGAGTTGTGCAACCATCACCATGATCAAATTCAGGGCATTTTTATTGCTCTAAAAAGAATGCCACCCCGCCATGAACACTTTCCACCGTTTAGCTGGCACCTCACAATCCCTTACCTCCCCCTCCCTAGGCAACGACCACTCTACTTTCTGTCTACAGATTTGACTATTCAGGACATTTCGTATAAATGAAATTACACATTATGAAAGAAGGCCCTGCACGTTGCCTTCTTTCACTTAGCCTAATGCTTTCATGGTTTATGTACAATGTGGCATATATCAGTGCTTTATTCTTTTTATTGCCAATGAGTGTTCTATTGTGTGTGTCTGCCACATTTGGTTTATCCATTCATCTGTTGATGGACATTTGAGTTGTTTCTACTTTTTGGTTATTAGGGCTAATGCTGCTGTGAACATTCATGTACATATGTTTTTATGGGGGCATCTGTTTTTGTTTCTTTTGGGTACATGCCTACAAGTGAAAACCATATAATAACTCTATATTTAACATTTTCAGGACCTGCCAGACTCCTTTCCAAAGTGGCTGCCCCACGTTACAGTCCCACCAGCAATGTAGGGGGGTTCCAATTTTCCAACACCCTCGTCAGCATTTATTGTTTGTCTTTTTTTTTTTTTTTTTTTTTTTTTTTTAGCCATCCTCTTTGGTGTGGAGTGGTTTCGATTCACTTCTGATGGCTAATGATGTCGAATATCTTTTCACGTGCTTATTTCTCAGGCCATTTGTTCTTGACTTTTTTTTTTCTTTTATTCTTTTTTAAAGGAAAACTAGACGGAGAAAGGAAAATCAGTTTTGAATAGATTCCCTAAGTTCCGTGGTTTATAACGCTGAAAATGTAAATTGAGCCCTTTGCATTTCTGAAATTAATTTCAGTGTTGGGTCATCTATTTATTTGCTGTAGGGCCTCGTGCATGTGGTACCTGATGTTCCAAAGGATTTGAGGGAAGAATTAATGAATACATAGTTTCTCGGAGATGAAGGGGAGTTTAGTAGGCAGGGACTTATTATTCTACATGCTGACTTAATGCTCACTAAAAAATCATGCACCTCTCAAATGTTAATAACGCACCACATGTGTGCATGCCAAACACACCAAGAAAATGCGTTGGTGCCAATGGTGAATGTTTTAACTAAATGATGAATATTTGGGGCGCCTGGGTGGCTCAGTTGGTTGAGCGTCCGACTTCGGCTCAGGTCACGATCTCGTGGTCTGTGAGTTCGAGCCCCGCGTCAGGCTCTGGGCTGATGGCTCAGAGCCTGGAGCCTGCTTCCGATTCTGTGTCTCCCTCTCTCTCTGCCCCTCCCCCGTTCATGCTCTGTCTCTCTCTGTCTCAAAAATAAATAAATGTTAAAAAAAAAATTAAAAAAAAAAGATGAATATTTAACTAAAATATCATTTGATACTGTGTGGGTTAATATTTGCCCAGTCTACTTATGAAAATATACAGTCATAGGCTTTAAAAATCATGTTAACACATTTGTATATATACAAGACATTGTTTATATTTTATTGGGGTGCTCTTCATTTCCATGTACCCCCCCACGGAGGGCACGCTCATGGACGTTTTTGCAGGAGTTCGTTCATTTTGTTCTTTCCTTCTCACGCTGCATGGCAATGCTTTTCTCTGTAGCTATGTGGAGAATTCCCTTCATGCTCTATAGCCACAAATTAATCATGAATTTTCAAAATACCTGTTGCATTTTGGAGGCCCACCGTATGGAACTTGGGTTGTGCTTTTACTTGTGTTACTGGTAAATGTGGGTAGCATGAAGAGAAGCAGGGAATTGGGCTGCATTTGAGACTTGTCTGAGATACCTGCGGGAGTGAGTAGTGCAGGGGATCTCAAACCTTAGCCTGCCCCTGAATGCCTGGAGGGCCTGTTCAGACACATTATCTCCAGCCCCACTCCTTGAGTTTTTGGCTTCTGTAAGCCTGGGGTGGGGCTTGAGAATCTGCATCTCTAACAGGTAATCAGGCGATGCTGCTGCTGGTCTGGGGATTGTGTTTTGAGAACCAGTGGTTTGGAGGCATTTGGAAGTGTCAGCCTGGAGCTGGAGTGAGGGAGGGGACAAAGCTGGAGGTCAGCTGGCACCCTGTGCATACGGGAGCTTGGTAGAGCCAGGGGAGTGGGTACCATCCCAGGGAGGCACACATAAGTGCTGGGAACTGAAACGTAGGAATATGGAGAGGAGAGGTGGGTGGAGAAAGAGAAGCCTCTGGGATCGGGAAGGAAGGGGCAGAAGGCTCAGAGGAGACCAAGGCCAGTTGACGCCCACAAACTCCATTTAAACAGGGGGGTAAGGGCATGTCTGGGGTGTGGGTTGCAGAAGGGGGAGGGTTGGGCTGTCCCTGGCTAGTGGGTGCTGTAGCTGTATGGGCGGGGGGCAGGGGCTGGGGGGGGGGAGGGTGCTGACCTTTCCATCCCTTTCAGAAAGTCCAGCATTACCGGGTAGTGGGGTATGCTGCTTGGGACCGCAGGGTCAAGCGTGAACTTTCCTCGTAAGATCAGGAGCCCCTTTAGTCCTGCAGACCACGTCCTGGAGTCACAACTGACTGCTCTCCCTCTTCTTGCCTGTCACTGCTAATCATCATCAGCCTAGAACCTAGGTGAGCTTTGTCAATAAGAAACAAGAGTCCTGGGGCTCCTGGGTGGCTCTGTCGGTTGAGCATCCCACTTCGGCTCAGGTCATGATCTCGCAGTCCGTGAGTTCGGGACTGGCGTTGGGCTCTGTGCTGACAGCTCAGAGCCTGGAGCCTGCTTGGGATTCTGTGTCTCCCTCTCTCTGTGCCTCTCCCCCACTTGTGCTCTGTCTCTTTCTCTCTCTCTCTCTCTCAAAAAAAGCAAGAGTCCTTTGTGCAGATAGTGACCTTGAAGTTTACTTTTCTTCCTTTCGTGTATTTGCTGGTCAGCTTAATAGCTTTAGGATCTGTGCTACCACATGTCTAGTCTCCTTAGCATGACTGGGTATAAGCCGATTCAGAGAGTGGGTGCTGATAGTCTGTGTTGTGAAGGTCAGGTTTGCTGCAGAAGAGAAATCCAAGAAGGGCCGTGGCAGTCTACCGCGGTCGGGTCTTCTGAAACTTCTGGGACGACCCTTCCTGCTGGTTTCATGCAGCTGAGACAAACATCCCCTATTTTAGTTTACATTTTAGTTTCAAGGAATCTTCATTGTATCTTAGGATGTAGAGCATTTCTCTTGGGTTTGGGAAGGAGGCCAAAGCTTGCCCATGTTGCCATTTGGGGGCATCTGTTGTGAGCAGGGGAGAGGGTTTATCATCTGTAGCTGTGAGCTTGCTGCTCAGCTCTGCCTGGTCGGCCAGGAGCTGAGCGAGCGCCTGTCTACTGCAGGCTCGTCTATCCGCCCCCGGTCCCCCTCAGCCAGTTGCACACTTTTACATTCCTGCCTGGCCCCTGTGGGCTCTGGGTGTGTGAGTCCTGTCACCCACCGGCAAGACTGGACAGGAGGTATTTCACAACTCTGCTCCTGTGCCGAGACAGTGCACCCCAGCTTCAGTGATTTGTAAGAGGACTCACAGGACTTAGCACACAGTTGTCATCGCTATGATTGTTACAGTAATGGACGCAAAGCACAATCGGCAGGGGGAAAAGGTGCACAGAGCAGAGTCTAGGACTTGCTACGTCGGCATCCTCTGCACGGCGCTCACCAGAAGTTCAGGCTCCCAGATGGAAAGCTCGTCTTAGGATAACTTTATGCTGTTTATGCGAACAGTTCAGGGAGAGTGAGCCACTCTTATCAGCCCTGGGAATGGTGGAAGACTTCCCCAAATCCAACTTTCCAGACTCCGGCCAAGGGCCAACCTTGTAAGCAGTCCTTTCAAAGGATGTTGACTATTTTGTGCACCGATGGGGAGGACGATGGAAGGTGAGGGTGGTGACAGAAGCCCCTGTGGCTGGGGAAAGGGTCCGTCCACCAGTCCGTGCAGCTTCGGAGTTCTGGGCTGCGGGAGCCTTCCTCTGTCTGACCAAAGTGGGAGAGGGCGGAAGTGAAGTTGGGGTTTGCACTCAGATCTGGGTTTCGGGATGATAATAACTGGGATTCCTTCACCACAGGGACAAGGAAGGCTGGTAGGACACATCGCAAAAGAATTCAAAGCCCTGTTCATTCATGCGCTCATTCATTCTTTTTATTATAACTTTTTTTTTTTTTAGGTTTTATTTATTTAAGTAATCTCTGGATCCAACATGAGGCTCGAACTCATGACCTTGAGATCAAGAGTCACATGCTTTTCTGATTGAGCCAGCCAGGTGCCCTATAACTATTTTTTTTTTAAAGTAATCTCTACTCCTGGGGCACCCGGGTGGCTTAGTCGGTTAAGCATCCGACGTTGGCTCAGGTCCTGATCTCATGGTTTGTGGGCTCGGCCCCATGTCAGGCTCTGTGCTGACAGCTCAGAGCCTGGAGCCTCCTTCAGAGTCTGTGTCTCCCTCTCTCTGTCCCTCCCCTGCTTGCACTCTGTCTCTCTTTCTCAAAAATAAACATTAAAGAAAAACATTAAAAAAATAATAAAAATTAAAAAAAAGATCTCAACTCCCAGCATGGGACTTGAACTCACAACCCCAAGATCAAGAGTTGCATGCTGTACCTACTGAGCCAGCCAGGCGTGCTCCCCCACCCTGCTCATTTGTTCTTTTTTTAATGTTTATTTATTTTTGAGAGAGCGCAAGTGAACAGGGGAGGGGCAGAGAGAGAGGGAGACAAGATCAGAAGTGGGCTCTGTGCTGACAGCAGAGAGCCAAGGCGGGGCTCGAACTCACAAACCTCGAGACCATGACCTGAGCCGAAGTCGGACGCTCAACCGATTGAGCCACTCAGGCGCCCCTCATTCATACTTAACACATGCTCTTGATGCCTGTACCCTACCAGGCAATGCCCCAGGTGCTGGGGATACCATGGGGAGCACAGCAGAGTCACTGCCCTCATGAGACCCACCCTCTAGAGGGAGACAAATAAGTGGCAATTACATTTCATTATGCTGGTGACACACCAAGGGCCCCGGGGCGCCTACCCAGGCTTAGTGGGTGTAAGAAGGCATGAGTTTTATAATCACACCAACCTGGATAGGAACCACACCTCCACTGCTTATTACCTGTGTGCCCGTGGGCAGATTGCTTCCTCACTGGGTGCCTGAGTGTCTTCCTCTGAAAACGGAGATTTTATGATCATTTCTTAAGGTGCATGTGAAAATCCAACAAGGTGATGCGTGTAGAACACTTATCCCAGTGGCTGGCACGTGGATATGTTGGCTATGTAATGCTTTGGTGACATCTAGGCAAGGGGAAGACTGCGTCAGCTGGAGGGATGGGCGTCTGCCCTTACCCTTACTCTGTGTGGAGTCTGATGCCGGCCTCCCTCCAGCCCTGGGTGCAGAGGTCCTTGCTCTGCTTGCTGGTCTGAGAACATTCTTTGCTGTCTTGCTTTTCTGGTTCTTGGGGATACTTTCCCCTCTGCCCGAGATGCCTCAGATCCCTTTGTCAGCCTAAGGAGTATCTGTGCATATTATTAAGACCTAACCCAAGTAATCACCTTCTCTGTGAAGGTTTTCCCAAGCCAAGATGCTCAGACAAAACCGTCCCGTCTCTCCGTGGTCCCACGGTCACTCACATCCCTGTTACAGCATACAGTTATTTGTCACTCCATTAGACTGGCTGATTCTTGAAGGCAGGGGTGCTTGGGTATTGTAATGGGTCCAGTGTCGATCAGTGTTCCATGGGGGGTGGCTCAGTGGTTGTTCAGGGGGTGAATGAGTGAAAGAGTGTTGGGTTGGACTAGAAAACTCAGTAGGAAATAGACGTAGTGTCAGCAAAATAGGCCTCTGCCCTCAGAGTAGAGCTTACAGTCTAGAGGGGGAGGCAGATGATAAACAGCAATCAAATAATGTAATTAGAGACTGAGAAGTGACACAGGAGAACAGTCTGGCCCAGAGGCAGGTACAAGGGCAGCTGGAACAGAGGGAGAGAGGCGAGGTCCGAATGTTGATGCCCCGAGCAGTGTGCACTCACCTTCTGGAGCCTGGGTGGTGTTGGAGGCTAGAAGGACTGGTCAGGCAGAGGCCACACCAGGAGAGCCAGGAGTCCTCCAGAGGGGAATAGACGGGCAGAGCAAAGACTACCAGCGCATCAGCTGGCAAAGGGCAGGGCCGAGAGGAGAGCTGAGTGGACGCTTGGGAAGTTGAAGAGGTCCACTCCAGAGCACTGAACGTGGGTCGAGGAACTCAAGGTTGATTGAGGAAGTATCACCCATTGAGTTGAGAGATCTGTCAGAGCTGGATCTGGGACCTTGGTCCATTCAGGCTTCCGTAACAGGATACCACAGCCTGGGTGGCTTTGACAGACATTGATTTTTCACAGCTGTGGAGGCTCTGAGCGTGAGATAAGGGTGCCAGCAGGGCGGAGTTCTTGGTGAGGGCCCTCTTCCTGGCTTGCAGAAGGCCGCCTCCTCTCTGTGTGCTCCCATGGTTTTTCCTAGGTGCGTGTGCACAGAGAGAGAGAGAGAGAGAGTGATCTCACTCTTCCTCTTCTAGTGAGGGCACCTACCCAGTCATGAGGATCCCACCTTCCTGACCTCATCTAAACCTAATTTACTTCCCAAACATGCCACATCCAAATAGCATCACACTAGGGATTCGGGCTTCAATTTAAGAACTTTGGAGGCACGTATTCAGGCCATAGAACTGGGGCCAGTAAATATTTGCTGAGTAAATAATAAATAATTGTGGCTAGTACTTACCGCTTCCTATGCTCCAAGCCCTAAGAGTTTTGCATGTGTTCATAAAATTTCATTCTCACGGAACCTTAAAATGTAAGTGCTATTATTATGCCCTATTTACAGATGAGGAGACTGAGGCCCTGAAGAGTTTAAAAGATTTGCCAAGGTCACTCAGCTAATTAAGTGTGAAGCTGGGATTCAAACACAGGCAGTCTGGTTCTAGAGTGCTGGGACATTATACCTTGCTGCTTCTTAATTAGGAATCAAACCCAACATCATTGGGTATCTGTCTCATATGCTGGTTCCTGAGCAAAGAGAGGCACTAGAGATACAAAGATGAATGGGACAGGGGGCGCCTGGGCAGCTCAGTCAGTTAAGCATCCAACTTTGGCTCAGGTCATGATCTCACGGTGCATGAGTTTGAGCCCTGCATGGGGCTCTGTGCTGACAGCTCAGAGCCTGGAGCCTGCTTCAGATTCTGTGTCTCCCTCTCTCTCTCTGCCCCTCCCCTGCTCTCGCTGTCTCTCTGTCTCTCTCAGAACTAAATAAAAACATTTAAAAAATTAAAAACAAAACCAAAGATGAATAGGACATTGTACCTACTTTCTGGGCCATCATAAAATGCTCAGGGAGACAGACGTATAAAATCAAAAACTTTTGAAGTCTATTCAAATGTGTTCAACCCAACAAGGAACTTTCTGTCACCTTCCTAGAGTAAGTACATAGAACCATTCTCAGAGGTAACTGTTTTCCTATTTCAAATGTGTCTGAGGGTTGAAGTGCTCACCAAAAATCTGTTGTTTAGGGAATAGTGGGCTGATTCATCAAATTAACATCCCCTGTTTAGTTTTGGTAACGTGTATAGTATAATAAGAATAATTAAATGGTGGTAACAGGTACCCTAAACTTTGTAACACTGTCAAGATTCAATTTGGAAAAAAACAGAATCACTTATGTTAACAAAAATTTTTTAACAAAAATTTTGAATAATTTCAAAATATATTATAGGGAAATTTTAAACAAAATGACTTAGAAATCTCGAGGTGTTTCAGGATCCTGGATATTAGGGGCACATGGAAGCTTAGTGAACCCAGGAGGTAACTCACTTCTGTTTTCTGGATGAGGCGCCTCAGGGAAAACCCAACCCCTGAAGGGGAGGATTGGGAGGACAGTGACCTTGGTGGGGAGCCACCTTGGTGATGGTGGGGGTGGGGCTTACTGGAGAAGGAGAAAGAAGAGGATGTTTTATTCCCACAAACTCCACGTTGGGATCCCCTGGAAAGAGCACATTGGCAAAGAGGAAGGAGAGGGAAGGGGAAAGTGTGCAGCCAGGGAAGGGTCTCGGGGTAGGGGGTGACACCCTCCCGTCTCAGTGGAACCAGGCACCCAGGGATCCAGGGACCAGGGAGCAAATGCTCTGTCCCGATCGTCAGGTGCATGGGGATCCAGTCTAGAAGGCACTAGAACCGAGTAGGGACGGGTCAGACCTGGCCTGGAATATTGACTCTGCCACTTGGGCGCCGTGTGACCTAGGGCAGGTTTCTCAACTCTGAGCCTTAGTTTCCTCTGCGTCAAAGTGGGGGGCGATAGTATTCCTACCTTCCTGAATTGATGTGGCTCAAGTTTTGTTGCCTTTTTGGTTATTCTTTGTCTCAGGTCTGCAACCTCCTGTCTTGAACCAGCCTCCCCCACTCTCAACCAAGGATCACGAGCTCTTTTTTCAAGGGACAGAATCTGGTTCTGAGAAGAAAGGGTCTTTCCAGGTTTTCAGGGTCTTTGACTGTCTTTCTGTAGAGCTCAGCTCTTTGAATTCTCCACCCGTCTTGTCATTTGCTTCAGACCGTTCGTCCTCTGGCTCTGCCCCCACAGGTCATAACCCACCAAGATCCATTTCTTTTTCATTTCCTCTCCTGAGGGATTTGGACCACCTTTCAGTTCAGGCTTGCTCAGTCTGGCTTCCTTAAGGTGACCTGTCCAGTCTGCTTTGCTCTTTCTCTTCTGCCACAGTGTGGGTGTAGCTTGATTTTTCTCTCCATCTCGGGTGGTCAGATACATGCTTGATTCTGGAACATCGGTCAGTTTCCTCCTGGATCTCCGTGCCTTTTTGTGAACATAGTCTCCATCTCCTGATTCCACCTTACCACCCTGTTCTCTTCCACAAGAGAAGCTGACCTTGAGTGAGTGAGGGTCCCAGCAGCTCCAGCAGACCGTTGCTCTGACCACCCCCCCGCCCCCCCCCCACTCGGGCAGAGTGCTGTCTGCACATCCCCAGTCTTGGTCAGCTGCGCGTAATAGTTTTAAGTGCGATTTAGCTTCTTGAACTCGTGTTTTTATGGATCCGGCTTCTGCTTCCAGAGACCGGCTCATTTTCAAAGTATTAGACATTGGTTCCTTTTGAACATGGAGTATTTTTTTTTTTTTTCCTAGCTGGTTTGCTATGAGGCCACTGCTGGACCAAATCACAGGCTGGATGTGTCCAGGCCATCGGGTACTTCTGGGCTCTTGTCTTTTTCCATCACGGGGCAAAACTTCATGAGAGCTTGACATTTTTTTTTTTCACTGTAGGCAGCGTTATGAGTTGAACTGTATTCCCCACAATCCCCCCCCCCCAAATTCATATGTTGGAGTCCTAACTCCTAGTACTTCAGGATGTGACTTTATTTGGAGATAGGGTCTTTACAGAAGTGATCAAGTTAAAATGAGGGCATTACGGTGGGCCCTAATCCAATATGACTGGTGTCCTTTATAAGAGGAGGAAGTTTGGACACAGACATGTACAGAGGGAAGATCATATAAAGACACAGGGAGAAGACAGCCATCTGTAAGTCAAGGAGAGAGCCCTGCCTCATGGCCCTCAGCAGGAACCAGGCCTCGGGTGCCTGGGTGGCTCAGTCAGTTGAGCCTCCAACTTCCAAATTCCGCTCAGGTCGTGATCTCACGGTTCCTGAGTTTGAGCCCTGCATCTGGCTGTCTGCTGTCAGCGCAGAGCCTGCTTCGGATCCTCTGTCCTCCTCTCTCTCTGCCCCTCCCCCACTCACCCTCTGTCTCAAAAATAATAAATGCATTTCTGTTTTTTTAAAAAAAGAAGGAACCAACCCTATCAACACCTTGGTCTTGCACTTCCAGCCTCCAGAACTAGGAGATAAGAAATAAATTGTAAGATTTCTGTTGGGTGAGCTCCCTCGTGTGTGGTACTTTGTCACGGGAGCCCTAGCAAACTAATACAGGAAGAATAAGAAATTCTGCCTGAAGCCAAGTGAACTAATGGCTAACAAAGCAGCCATCACAGCACGGTCCGCCTTCTCCCACCGATATCCCGGGAGAGCGAGCCTGAGGCTCACATTATCAGGTTCACACTCAGCAGCGTCCGCCGGGTTCACTACGATTAGAGCTTCGGGACTGGACAAAGCTCCTCCGTGGGCCCCACTCTGAGGCTCTGCGTCCAGCTCAGCCACAGCCCTGACCACTGAGCAGGACTCTGCCTGGAACCCAACCTGTGTCTGACAACCCGGGAGAGGGCCAGGGCCAGGTGCGGGCCCATGGGAAGTCAGCCCCCTCAACTGCCACGACTCCTTTCTTTTACTTAATTCCCTTCCATGGCCCAGAGGACCCACCCTGTCCTCTGTACTTGGCTAAACACATCGTTCAAATTTATCATGGTTCCAGTATGAATAGATTGAAGCAGAAAGTATTTGAGAGATGAGAAGAAGGAGCGTTTACCCCGGTCTGGTGTGTGTGTGTGTGTGTGGGGGGGGGGTGTTCCACCAAAGAGAGCTTTCTGGAAGAAATGAAGCTGCAACTAGTTAGCAAGGAAGAGAGAACAACACACATGTGCATCGCATTTACTACAGGGTGCACGTTACATGTGCTGAATGCTTGACACGCAATGACCGATTTCGTTTTTAAAACCACCCTGTGAGGTCAGTGGTATTATTAACCCTATTTACAGATGACAAAACTGAGGCAGTGAGACACTAAATGACTTGACCAAGATCACAGAGCTAATTAGAGGTGGAGCTGTACTTCAATCCCGGGGCACTGTGGCGCCCCAGTTCATGCTAGGGAGTGGAAGGGTGTGTCCGCAGGGGAACCGTGGGATTGTGTGCACTCCTCTTTCCAGCTTCTGGCAGCCGACTGCTGTCTCTCAACACTTCAGAGCTGGTGCCGTCCCTACCAAGTTCCAGGGACTCCGTCCCTTTCCTGAAATCGCAGAGCAGAAGTGACTTAATATCCCCTTAACCCGCCTAATGGCCAAGCCCCTCTTGACTTAAGTCAGCTCCTGCGGTGTTCTAAATTTTGGGCAATGCCTTCTCCCTCATCTGCTCCCAGGCAAGAGAACTGCCAGAATCCTACAACTCTAGGATCAGATTAGAAACGTAACATGAACACAGTTTCTACCAAAAACAACAGGGAGCAGATTTCCCACACATGCGGAGTGGAAAGTTTATTTCTTTGGAATGAGGAATCCATGAATTATTGCATATGTGCGTTATTTGGGAGCAACAGTTCATTAAGTGATTTTAATGTTGGCTATTAATTGTTAAGTAGCAGAGGCTAAAAATCTGGGAACTATTGTAAGGGAGAACTTCCTTAGTTGGTGGGTACCACCCGAGCTGAGCCCCAAGACCCTCTGTTCTCTTTTTCACGATTTCCATCACTCACTCCAGCCCCTGGGTTCTTGTTACCTTCAGCCAGCCTGTTTTGCAGCCCGTTTTTTCCTACAAAACCACTCAGCCTTGGGCTTTTCTCTTTCACTGTGTGTTGAAGGAAGTTATAGCTGCAAGGGAGGGTCAGAAGTTTGTAAGTGCACCTTGTTCTTGCCTGCAGAGAAATGAGGATAGAGGAAGGTTTCTTGAAGAGGTCTTTGGGAAAGGAAAAAGGACAGATGTCAGGGGTGAAAGGGAGGGAGGGACGAGATGATACGCATTGAATGCACCCCTGTATTGCAATCTTATTCCAGTTTTATAGGTGATGAAATAGGTTCAGAAGGGTCATGTAACTTGTTAGAGATCTCAAGGTGTTAAACAGCAGAGGTGGGATTCAGATCAAGCCTTCCCGTTGAAATGCAGCTCTCTGGGGCTGGTATACTGGGCACCATGGGACGCTGGGACGATGGCTTCTGCGTCTCACACCAGGAGAACCGGGAGGGGGCAATGCAAGAAATAGAAAAGGGAGGGGGATGCAAGAGGAGGCCGCGGGCCGGGCGGGGGCGCTATTTCAGATATCGGTTTGGGTGGAAGGACAGGATGAGAAGGACAGATCTGGTGGCATCCAGTTGAAGGTGATAGTTTAAATAAACTCAGTAGCGAGTGCATTCTGAAGATGGCTGTGAAGAGGACAGGCTGGTTTGGGCAGAGGCGGGTGAATCTAGGGGAGCCACAACTAATCTTGAACTCTTTGGTAATTCTTTTACATCCTGTGGCCTGTTTTTCTTAGTGTTCTGGTAAGTCAGCTGAGTAGCAAATATGTAGATATGTGTGTGTGTGTGTGTGTGTGTGTGTGTGTGTGTGTGTATATAGATGTAGATAATATGAAGACATTAAGGGGACAGAAAATATGACTTGCATAAAGTCATATGGTTTATTTGCAGTAAAGCTTAGAAAAAAAAAAAAAAAAAGAAAAATAGCTGTTTCCCTGACTCTTCTATTTTAGCAAAGGCTTTTTCCAGCTCCCTGAAAAGCAGACCACACCCTATAAAACAGCCCATTTGGGGCATCAGTTCATTTCCATTTTTATACTTCTAAAGAAACAGTTAAAACACCCAGTGAAGAAGGATGTCCCCTGGTTTTCCTCTGGCAGAAATAAAGTAGAAATAACCGGTTCAAAGGGAACGTCAGTCCGATCTGTGTACTTTTATGTTCAACTTTAATCATTCAGATTCAAGTATCCTTGATTATCGTGACTTAAAAGCTCTTTTTGGATCATGTAGACGTAGACATAAAGTCATTTTTTAAATAGGTAAGTGATTTTTAAGCAGACAGCTGTAGTTGTAAAGCGTTTCTAGAACTCTAAGGGAATCAACTAAATAAATCCATATTTCTAAAGAATTTCTAGATTTATAAAGAAAATGATATGAAGTACATATCTGGATGGGGTATTTGGGCTACATTTGTGCTTTCTGTGTTGTTGTCCATTATGAAGGTGTTCACACAAAGATGACATTTATTTACTTATTCATTTATTTTTAATTTAATTTTTTATTTTTAAAAATTTACATCCAAATTAGTTAGCATATAGTGCAACAATGATTTCAGGCATAGATTCCTTAGTGCCCCTTACCCAATTAGCCCATCTGCCCTTCCACAACCCCTCCGGTAACCCTCAGTTTGTTCTCCATATTTACGAGTCTCTTCTGTTTTGTCCCCCTCCCTGTTTTTATATTATTTTTGTTTCCCTTCCCTTATGTTCATCTGTTTTATCTCTTAAAGTCCTCATATGAGTGAAGTCATATGATTTGTGTCTTTCTCTGGCTAATTTCACTTAGCCTAATACCCCCAGTTCCATCCACGTAGTTGCAAATGGCAAGATTTCATTCTTTTTGATTGCAGAGTAATACTCCATTGTAAATATATACCACATCTTCTTTATCCATTCATCCATCGATGGACATTTGGGCTCTTTCTGTACTTTGGCTATTGTCGATAGTGCTGCTATAAACATGGGGGTGCATGTGTCCCTTTGAAACAGCACACCTGTATCCTGTGGATAAATGCCTAGTAGTGCAATTGCTGGGTAGTAGGTTAGTTCTATTTTTAGTTTTTTGAGGAACCTCCATACTGTTTTCCAGAGTGGCTGCACCAGCTTGCATTCCCAAGATGACAATTTTTTTAAATGGATAAATAAATAAATGATAAAACTGAACACTCTCATTTATGGAAGGAAAGCACATTCTTTCTTAATTATTTGCTAAGGCAGAATTCTTTTCCTCATGAAAGACGCAGTTTGAGTTTTGCATGAGGTCATCATAGATTAGAATCACTTCGTAAGAGCTGTATGTTAAATGCGTAAAAAATTCCTACAGAAAACGAAACTTTAAACAAAACGTGCCGTTTATGAAGTTTCGTGTCACTTTCACCCAAGTAAAACAGCTTCCACCGGGTAGCAAGTTTAACTTGATTTTTTGTCGCTGTTGTTAAGCTCAGGTTTCATTTCTTACTTTGAGAGGGCAGCGTAGTAAGTTTTATCACGCGTCATTAGAAATACAATTTGTCAGAACAAAGACTGTTGTGTAAGTATAATTACATCTTCCTGTATGATTAAATGAGGGCTGTATTGTAGCTTTTCTCAGCCGCGGCAGCTGTAGCAAACCACGTTCAGCCCATAAAAGAATTCCTGTGACTAACTGGTACTAATTGTTTACAGAACCGCCAGTGGGAGTAATATTCATGAACACTCTGGAAATGAAATATCCCAAGACCAAAGTGGTTTATCCCTTGTTGTCACCACTCTGTAGTGGTTAGATTATATTAATTGTATGACCAGGCCAAGTGAAGCGAGAGTTCTTAGTTTTTTGTTGTTGATATGGAAAGGTAACTGCATTCCTGTGTTTGGGCCTCTCATCTTGTAAATGGGAAACTGAGGCTTCAAGAGCTGTTGAAGGCTTATATAAGTCACTGACTTTTTGGCTCACACACCTCTATCACATTTTAAAGGACACCCTACAATATATATGAGTACACACTAATTTCTAAATGGCATATTTTAATGTAACTTAAAATATATTAGTTCTCAGGGTGCCTTGGTGGCTCAGTGGGTTAAGCGTCTGACTCTTGATTTGTCTCAGCTCATGATTTCATGGTTTGCGAGATTGAGCCCTGTGTGGACCACACTCCCTGCTGACAGTGCAGAGCCTTCTTGGGATTCTCTCCCTCTGTCTCTCTCTGCTTCTCCTCCTGCTCTCTCTCTCAAGAATAAATAAACTTAAAAAAAAAAACCAACAAATTAGTTCTCAAAGTATTATGACTATTTAAAAATAAACACTCAAACCAAATTTTTAACAGATAAGAGAAAAAAGGAAATAGATGGTTTAATATTTTCTTTCCAGACCCCAAAGATTTTTTTATAAGTTTATTTATTTATTTTTGAGAGAGAGACAGAGAGAGAGAAAGTAGGGGAGGGGCAGAGAAAGAGGGAGAGAGAGAATCCCAAGCAGTCTCTGCACTGTCAGTGCAGAACCCGATGTGGAGCTCGAACTCACAAACTGTGAGATCATGACCGAAGCCTAAACCGAGAGTTGGATGCTTAACCGACTGAGCCACCCAGGTGCCCTTCCACCCCAAAGATTTTTGATGTGTACACCCTGCTTTGGAGACTACTGATTTAGGTCATTCAGGTTAAAAACAAAAACAAAAACTAAGAAACTTGCTGTTGAGGAGAGAATCTGTAGAAGAAAGGTTCAAGATTTAGGGGGAGGGGGTAGAGTTTGGGATACTTACTCACTATGGATATCTAGGTTAATCAGGATTAACACATAATGCCTCCCTCTGTTTTACTTCCCTTTTATATAGGAGTCTGTTTAGACAAGGAACAGCCCAGCTGCTAGAGCATATTCACTGGGAAAAATATAGCTTGAAGAAGTCAGGGAGGTGGCTAAGTCAGAACTTTTTCAGAGTGACAGAAACGCAACTAAAACTAAATTTCACAAGAGTCAATGTTAGCTTGGATAGAAGCGTAACTGGGATCTCCCGGGATGATCGTGGCCTTAGACGTGGCTGGATCCAGAAGCTCAGATGATCTCATTGCATCTCTGTTGAGACAGCTCTTCCTAAGTGCACTCGATGAGCCCTCCTCGAACTGTGGCGGGGAACATGAGTGCTGACGGTCCTGGTGTCCCGTCTCCCCTGGTCAGCAGCTCCGACAGGAAAGGGGCGTTTCTTTCTGAATGTCATATTTTCATCCCAGGGAAGACTGGCCCATGCCTACCATGACTCATTAGGTGGGCTACTGTTAAGGACATCCCACCTTTAACCCGTGGAAAGAGGGCTAGAAAGGCCCTTCGAGCTGAGGGGAGACATTTACAACTACAAGGATGGGACAGGGTCTGAGCATATCCAGACAATATACTTTCACGCCATGAGAGCTCGCCTGTGTTGCGTTATAGAAGTATATAAAAAGATATTTAAAGGGGTGCCTGGGTGGCTCGGTCGGTTAAGCGGCCGACTTCGGCTCAGGTCATGATGTCTCGGTCTGTGAGTTCGAGCCCTGCGTGGGGCTCTGTGCTGACAGCTCAGAGCCTGGAGCCTGTTTCAGATTCTGTGTCTCCCTCTCTCTGACCCTCCCCCGTTCATGCTCTGTCTCTCTCTGTCTCAAAAATAAATAAACGTTAAAAAAAAAAATTAAAAAAAAAAGATATTTAAAAACAACAACAACAACAACCCAAACAGAATTGTTTTTCTATTAACTAATCTTTGCTATTGACTCAAGCAAAGAGTTTATAGCCTTTGGAAATGTGTGCTATAAAATGACAACCGGAGCTCCTTGTCAAAGCGCAGCCTTTTGAAGAGAGGTATTTGTAGGAGCAAATCAGCTTCTGATTTTAGTTCATCCAGAGGCCACGCGGGTTTTTTGGACCAATTATTTCCAGACCTTGAGATAAATCACCTCCTGTGCCATTAGTACTTGAAGGATTAGCGGCCTCAAAGATTTATGTGCGGATTAATTGGGGAGTGTACGTTAGATTGCTGTGTTTAGAACCACGGTTGTCCTGCAAGTCATTTTCGTTAGTGCTTTAGTCAAAATTCTTTAGCCTTATATAATACTGACGTTGCAGGGAAATCCGAACGAGCCCTTTCTTTTTTTATTTATTTGTGGCTTGGCCTCAGCCTGCACTCTAGAGTTTAACAGCTCGCGCTAGGGGTACACGGAACATGTGGCAGCACAGGGGCATCAGGTAGTTCAAAGATGACTTCATTTGCTTCAGCTGAGCGGTGCCCGAAATTGACATGACCTTGTACTGAGAGAGACAAGATGAGGTACAAGAAATACATGGCTATTCTGGAAGCCGCGGTTGGTATCACCCCGCTTAACAAAAGGGAGCTTCTCCCTGAGAGCAGAAGACATGTGAACCTCTGGCAGCACCCCGGGTAAGCAGAGGAGACCAGAAGATGCTTTGTCTGTGTTTGGGTGAGGGGGGCGGGTTCTAGGTGGAGAAAAGGGTCATCCGTGTCCTGAGGGTCATAGACGGCGAATTGGTCATGGAGAACCTGTTTCTTCCTGGTAGACAGGGCCTTGCCAGACTGAATTAAAATAGTTAGTAATAAAATTCATGGTAATAATAAGTTTCAGAAAAATCCTAGTCTAACAGCCAAGAAGATGAAGTCATGGGTATTTTTACATTCAGATATTTTAATCTTCTGATTTTGACGTTTTTAAAAATATGGCCTGTATGTGTGCGTGGCAATTCTCAAAGATGAAGTAAGTGTGCCTTATTATTTTTTTTCCCTACAATGCAAGTATTCTTCTGACTAAAGTGTACATGTGGAATGTTTCAGGTAAATACTTTTTATTTTACTTTACATGTCTTCCTAATGCCCCACTAATTGTCCATGCTGAAGAAGGGTTTAGATGTTCCTTTTTGAATAATTAGAGGCCTCAATTCCTGCTTTCTTCTCTAGAGTCCCTTTTTTTAAGTGTCTTTTACACATTGAAGAGAAGTTTAATTTAAGGTGTCTGTAAGGCAGATAGTATTTTTAGGGACTGAACTGAATTTTTCAACTGTATGAACCACACACATTGGCACTTACTCAAGGGTCAACTTGAGGTATCTGTGGAGCTAATGATACTTCTTTGTTAAAAGTGGAAAGTCACTAGCTTATTTAAAAACACTTTTTTTTGGTAGTTTTTGTATTTTTTGAGAGAGAGAGAGACAGAGAGAGCAAGCAGCAGAGAGGCAGAGAGAGAAGGAGAGAGAGAATCCCAAGCAGGCTCCGCGCTGTCAGTGTGGAGCCTGATGTGGGGCTTGAACTCATGAACCGTGAGACCATGACCTGAGCTTAACCAACTGAGCCACACAGGAGCCCCATCCCTAGCTTATTTTTATCATAGAAACAATATACATTCATTAGAGAAGATTTAGAAATATAGGGAAAAAAGGGGCAAAATCATCCATAGTCTCATCTCACTAAGAGAATTATTATAATCATTTAGGTCAGTAGTCTGCAATGGAGGGAAGGAGGGAGGACATTTGGCAATGTTTGGGCACAATTTTTTTTTATATTAAATATAATTTATTGTCAAGTTGGTTTCCATACAGCACCCAGTGCTCATCCTAACAGGTGCCCTCCTCAATGCCCATCACCCACTTTCCCCTCTCCCCTACCCCCTATCAACCCTCAGTTTGTTCTCAGTATTTAAGAGTCTCCTCTGGTTTGCCTCCCTCTGTCTCTGTAACTTTTTTCCCCCCATCCCCTCCCCCATGGTTCTCTGTTATGTTTCTCAGGATCCACATATGGGTGAAAACATATGGTATCTGTCTTTCTCTGCCTGACTTATTTCACTTAGCATAATACCCTCTAGTTCCATCCATGTTGCTACAAATGGCCAGATTTCATTCTTTCTCATTGCCAAGTAGTATTCCATTGTGTATATAAATCACATCTTTGTTATCCATTCATCAGTTGATGGACATTTAGGCTCTTTCCATCATTTGGCTATTATTGAAAGTGCTGCTATAAACATTGGGGTACAAGTGCCCCTATGCATCAGCACTCCTGTATCCCTTGGGTAAATTCCTAGTAGTGCTATTGCTGGGTCATAGGGTAGATCTATTTTTAATTTTTTGAGGAACCTCCACACTGTTTTCCAGAGTGGCTGCACCAGTGTGCATTCCCACCAACAGTGCAAGAGGGTTCCCGTTTCTCCACATCCTCTCCAGCATCTATAGTCTCCCGATCTGTTCATTTTAGCCACTCTGACTGGTGTGAGGTGATATCTCAGTGTGGTTTTGATTTCTATTTCCCTGATGAGGAGTGACGTTGAGCATCTTTTCATGTGTCTGTTAACCATCTGGATGTCTTTAGAAAAGTGTCTATTCATGTCTTCTGCCCATTTCTTCACTGGATTATTTGTTTTTCGGGTGTGGAGTTTGCTTGGTTCTTTATAGATTTTGGATACTAGCCCTTTATCCAATATGTCATTTGCAAATACCTTTTCCCATTCTGTCGGTTGCCTTTTAGTTTTGTTGATTGTTTCCCTTGCAGTGCAGAAGCTTTTTATCTTGATGAGGTCCCAATAGTTCACTTTTGCTTTTAATTCCCTTGCCTTTGGAGATGGTTGAGTAAGAAATTGCTGCGGCTGAGGTCAGAGAGGTTTTTTCCTGCTTTCTCCTCTAGGGTTTTGATGCTTTCCTGTCTCACATTTCAGGTTCTTTCATCCATTTTGAGTTTATTTTTGTGAATGGGGTAAGAAAGTGGTCTAGTTTCATTCTTCTGCATGTTGCTGTCCAGTTCTCCCAGCGCCATTTGTTAAAGAGACTGTCTTTTTTCCATTGGATATTCTTTCCTGCTTTGTCAAAGATTAGTTGGCCATACATTTGTGGGTCCAATTCTGGGATCTCTCTTTTATTCCATTGGTCTATGTGTCTGTTTTTGTGCCAATACCATACTGTCTTGATGCTTATAGCTTTGTAGTAGAAGCCAAAGTCTGGGATTGTGATGCCTCCCGTTTTGGTTTTCTTCTTCAATATTACTTTGGCTATTCGGGGTCTTTTGTGGTTCCATACAAATTTTAGGATTGCTTGTTCTAGCTTTGTGAAGAATGCTGTATTTGGGCACAATTTTGGCTGTTATAACCTAGGGGGTTGCTTCTGGTATCTAGTGGATGGAAGCCAGGAATGCTGTCCAACATCCTAAGTACAGCCCCTCTACCCCCAACACAGTACAGCCCCAGTACAGCCCCTCTACCCCCAACAGTGAATTATCCAGCCCAATGGGGTGCCTGGGTGGCTCTGTCAGTTGAGCATCTGACTTCAGCTGAGATCATGATCTCAGGGTTCATGAGTTCGAGCCCTGTGCTGGGCTCACTGCTGTCAGCACGGAGTCTGCTTTGAATCCTCTGTCCTTCCTCCTCTCTCTCTGCCCCTACCCCACTCATGCTCTCTCTCTCTCTCAAAAATAAATAAACACTTAAAAAAAACAAAACAAAATAAAACAAAAACTTAAAAAAAAAAAAGAATTATCAAGCCCCAAATGTCAATAGTGCTGCTGTTGAGACATTTGATTTAGTCAGATTTTCTTCCCATATGTAAAAAGTAGTTTTTATTAGAAACACATTAGATGTTTCTTTAAAAAATGTTAGGGATGCTTCAGAATGGAATCCTGAGGCCTCATCCTCATCATTATTAATTATTTTACAGTTGTCTCGAGGAGGGAAGGAAGTGTATATGTGCACCGAGAGGGCAAGGGGTATATAGTGACTCTGGGAGTCCATGTGGGTTGATGTTTAGTGATGAAGACGTTCTGTAACGACCAAATTGTGACTCTTCAAGTACCCCCAAGAGGTTGGGCTTACTGGGGTCGGACATTTGTCCTAGAATGGCAGAAGTTTACAGCCGGGAGGACCTCCTGTCAGGGATGGCAGACAGGTCTCCGATGGCCTGATAAAGCTAGGTGATGTGCGGGCTGCTCGTAGCATCAAGCTGGGGAGACCCCCAGGTCAAGTCTGGGCTTAGCAGAGAAGGGGTATTGTGACTGACGAGAGATACTTGTTCTGGACAGAATGATACAGGAAATTGGAGAGGCGCAATGTGTGGCCTATATCGTCATCATTCCTTAATTCTAATTTTAGTCTTTGATTTTTACAAGTGTGGACTGAGCCTCTTTTGAGTCATCACGGTCGAGGGCTTGGCCCTCAGACAGCAGCTGGATGTTCTTAGTTTCTGGCTCAAGATCATTCGTTATAAGGGATTTTCCCTAAACCCACGCAATTCAGATGTGTACATTGATTGCCGCATTATTCATTTCTTTTTGGAGATAACCTTTTGTAGCCATTGGAATGAGTAAGTGCCTTAAGTAGAAACATCTCTGCTTCTCCTCGTTTCCCTAAGTCAAGGCAAATAGAAGTCAAACGATTTGTTCCAAATGATTCTTAATAAAGGAAGTTGGATGCTCTCTCTCCCTTCTCTCTCTCCCTCTCTTCCTCATTCTCCCTCCCTCTCTCTCTCCCTCATTCTCTCTTTTTAAAAAAATTTTTTAATGTTTATTTATTATTCAGAGATAGAGACAGAGTCCAAGCAGGGAAGGGGCGGAGAGAGAGGGAGACACAGAATCTGAAGCCCGCTCCAGGCTCTGAGCTGTCAGCACAGAGCCCGATGCGGGGATCAAACCCGCAAACTGCTAGGTCGTGACCTGAGCCGGAGTCCGACACTTCACCGACTGAGCTGCCCAGGCGCCCCTCTGTCCTTTTTTTAAGAGAACATTCCCTTAAGCCTGATGAAATGGTGCTGCATCACAGAACAACGAGATCTTTCTTGTATCTCTAAATACTTTGAGCTCTTTACACACACACGGACTAAACGTTGTTTTGCTGGTTCTCATTCTTTTGTTTGCTGACTCCCTCTTCACCTAACACAGTCTTCCTTTGCACATCTTCATATACCTCACTAAGTAGTCAACTCTCCTTTCCTGGAGATCCTAGGAGGGGTTATCTCCTGCTGATGAATTTCACCAATCCGTTCCAAATCTTTCAGGGTCACTTTGATGTCTTATTTTTCACATTTGTAATGGACATACGAATCTCTGTTAAAATGCAGATTCTAATTCTGTAGGTATGGTGGGGCCCGAGGGTCTGCATTTTAACAAGCTTCCAGGTGCTGCTGTCAACCCAGGTGATGACCAGTCAGTGGTCCAGGCGATGTTGATGGTTCAGTCCATGAACCACACTTTGAGGAGCAAACTCCTAGAGACATGCTCTCCGTGAGCATCCTTGCTTTCCTCTTGACCTCAGACTTTTCTGATCTTCCTGAGGCCTTGCCGTCCCCATGCCTCCCTCCTCTCTGCCGTCGTTAGAGATGTCAGTGGTGAGATGGCAGGTGGCTGGCGGTGCTTGTGTGGAGGGAAATCTGCCCTCGAGCATTCTGACCAGAGATCCCCGTTGGGCTGGTTGAGTAGACAGTGAAGCTGGTATTTTTTTTCCAAGAATTCAGGCCCTTTCATTCTTTTTAAGAAATATTACAATTGCTGCAGCATGTAATACTGCGTAGTATTCAAGAACAGCTGCTTTTGCATTTTAAAACATAATTGGAAGTCAGGTCATGATTCAGTTTTCAAGACCTCAAGGAATTCATTCACGCCAACGCCCTCCTCCTTTGACTTGAGTACTTTGTCTTGCTGTCTGCAAACAGGGCTGTGCTTGGACTTCTCTCTGCAAACTGTAGTCACATGACAGAACAGAACAACCAGCTACCAACCAATGACCATGTGTTGCAAGTTCACTGAAGCACAGTTCGGATTACTTCCGCATGCGCGCGTTCACCCCAATGCCCGCCACATGATAGGTGCTCGGCAAATATTTGCCAGTGCTTAACTTGGCTTCAGCATAGCCACAAATAAAGGGAAAAAAAGTGTTTAGGGGGCCCTCGGGCGGCTCAGTAGTTTCAGTGTCCGACTCCTGATTTCAGCTCAGGTTCTGGTCTCACGGTTCGTAGGATCGAGCCTTGCATCAGGCTTTGCACTAGCTGTGGGAAGCCTGCCTGGGATTCTCGCTCACTGTCCCTTCCCTGCTTGTGCTTGTTCACTCTCTCTCTCTTTCAAAATAAATTTTAAAAAATGTTTAAAGGGATTGACATTCAAACACAGAAAAAATACTGATCCACCTATGGATTTTCCTTTTAATATTTGTCCAGTTTTTTTTTTTTTTTAATGTTTATTTTTGAGAGAGAGAGACAGAGCAAGAGCTGGGGAGGGGCAGAGAGAGAGGGAGACACGAAATCTGAAGCAGGCTCCAGGCTCTGAGCTGTCGGCACAGAGCCCGACACCGGGTTCAAACTCACGAACTGTGAGATTGTGACCTAAGCAGAAGTCGTTCACTTAACCAACTGAGCCACCCAGGTGCCCCTAAAATTTGTCCAGTTTTTCAGTGCTAACTCATGTTACCCAACATTAATTTTACATATCTGCCAATACCATTGAAAACTAAGAATATAATTTAGTTCTTTTGCAAGCTATTATTAGATTTAAAAGTAGCCCTAGTCAAAGTACCCCTAATCAATGGTAGCATATTTTAGAAATGGTTGATTGTTATTGGTGGTTCCTATACGGTCAAAAACCTTGGGACTATTATAAAAGAAAGGTAAAACCAAGATGTTTTAGAAATGCAAAGATTCAAAACAGTTAAAAAGCAATCTGCTTCAATACAAGAAACAAGCACTTTTTGTGGCTGGGATACCTGTAGAAAAATTTCGTATTAAGGCCAAAAGCATAACCAAGCCCATCTTGATTTGCTGGCCACTTATTTATCTTTGGAAGTAATAATAGAAACCAGGCATGGGCTGGGCTCTAATCCTGTGGCTTGCTTTGTAGGCTGTCCAGATGGCCTTGCCTTAGCCAGTTCCTACATTTCCTGCTGATCCTTGCAGGAGAAGGGAAATGTGTCCCCTGCCTGTACAAATAAAATCGACACTATCTTTTATTTCTGTTTCATTGTGTAGAGAGGGTTTTGCACAGACACCACAATATCACTTTGTCTCGCAAGCAGAAGAGTAGGTCCAGAACACTCGAGAAGCCACATTCTTCCTCCCACTGACGTGACTGCCCTGTGTGAAGCTGCCAGGGCCCAGGCCTCGCTCAGAAGTGAGCTTGCCTCCTTGTGTGGTTTGAAAGCCATATGCAGGCTTTTTTTTTTTTAAGTTTATTTATTTCTTTTGACAGAAAGAGAGAGAGAGAAAGAGAGAGAGAGAGAAAGAGAGAGCACGTGCGTGTGGGGGGGAGGGGCAAAGAGGGAGGGAGAGGGAGAATCCCAAGCAGGCTCCATGCTATCACTGCAGAGCCCAAACATGGGGCCTGAACCCATGAATTGTGAGATCATGACCTGAGCCAAAATCAGGAGTCGGACCCTTAACCGACTGAGCCACTCAGATGCCCCCATATTCAGGATTAATAAAAAAGTGCAGAAGGGATGTTTCTTGGATTTTCTTAGAATGAGGGGTAAAAAAAAAAAAGTGCCATCTTTTTTTTCTAATATTTTTTTAAATGTTTGCTTATTTTTGAGAGAGGGAGAAAGACAGAGTGTGAGTGGGGGAGGGGCAGAGAGAGAGGGAGACACAGAATCCGAAGCAGGCTCCAGGCTCCCAGCTGTCAACACAGAGCCTGATGCGGGGCTCGAGTCCATGAACTGTGAGATCATCACCTGAGCCGAAGTTGAGCCACCCAGGCACCCCACCTTTTTTTAAATAGGTACATTAAAAAAAACTTATTTTTTTTTTTAATTTTAGAGAGAGAGAGAGTGAGAGATCGAGGGAGAGGGGCAGAGCAAGAGGGAGAATCCCAATCAGACTCCATGCCCAGTGCAGATGTAGGGCTTGATCCCACGATTCTGGGATCATGACTTGAGCTGAAATCAAGAGTTGGACGCTCAACCGACTGAGCCAACCAGGTGCCCCAAAGCCATCTTTTCTAATGGTGGGCAATCCATAAATATAAACATAAAGATGAGCCAGTATTATAAATGCTATGAAAAATGAATTTTCTTTTAATTTAAAAATATTTTCTCTATTGTTTATTTTAAAACGGTAAATTTTTGGACACCTGGGTGGCTCAGTTGGTTGAGTGTCTGGCTGTTGATTTCAGCTTAGGTCATGGTCTCACCAGTTTGTGGGATCGAGCCCCATGTCGGGCTCTGTGCTGACAGTGTGGAACCTGCTTGGGATTCTCTCTCTGCCCCTCCCCTGCTTGTGCATGTGCGCACTCTCTCTCTCTCTCTCTCGTGTGCTGTCTCTCTAAATAAATAAATTGAATTAAATGATAAAAAATAAAATGGTAAATATTATTTACCATTGCACTTAAATATTATTAAGTGCATTTTACTGTAATTAAAAAAACTAGTTTTCTCTAGATGTTTTCCACCTGTTGAGTATTTTTTCATCTGAAAAGTGAATTCTTATAGGACCTTATTCCTTAGAATGATGGTGCCAAACTTTACGCGGGTACTCATTTTCTCCATTTTTTGAAGACTGAAAATACTAGGAGCAGTAATTCCACTCCTAGATACATACCTGAGAGGTATGAAAACTGTCTGCCTAAACACTTGTGCATAATAGCCCAAACGTGGAAACAACCCAAATGTGCACTGGCTGATGAAAATATAAAGTATATCCATGCAATGGAATATTACTTGGCCATAAAAAGGAGTGAAATTCTGACACAGGCTACAGCTTGGATGGAACTCTAAAACATTATGCTAAGTAGATGAAACCAGTCACAGAAGGTCACATGTTTTTTTAAGTTTGTTTTTAGAGAGAGAAAGCGTGTGCAAGTAGGGGAGGCACAGAGAGAGGGAGACGGAGAATCCCAGGCAGGCTCCACGTGGAGCCTGACGTGGGGCTCGAACTCATAAACTATGAGATCATGACTTGAGCCAAAGTTGGACACTTAACCGAGCCACCCAGGCGCCCCCAAAAGGCCATGCATTTTATGCGTTTGTTTATGAAGCATCCAGTACAGGTAAATCTGTAGAGACAAACTTAAATTGGTGGTTGCCAGGATGGGGTGGCCAGGTTGGGGAACCAGGGCAGTGCAGGATGAGGTCTAAGGGGTGCGAGGCTTCTTTCTTGAAGTAATGAGAATGTTCTAAAATGGATTATGGTGATGGTTGCACAACTCTGTGAATATACTAAAAGCCATGTTATAAATGGCTGAATTGCGCGGTATGTGAATTCCGGTGCATTTCCCAGAATCTCACGGTGCTGGGAGTGACCGTGTTGGATTTTTAAACGCGCTGTCTTTTTCAGAGTGCGGAGTGCCGCATTACTGTCATCTCCCTGTGAGTGGGACTGGTACCTGGGCCGCACCTCCTGGAGTGAGCATTCCACAAAGCATAGACGTGTGCAAGCTGACAGCCTGCTTTACCAGGTACTTCATTTTTCCTCTCATCAACCTGGTCACCGGCTCTCCTCCTCCTAAAGTTTGGTGTAAATTATTTCACATCCTAGACAATGTCGAGGCCACCGTTTTCAATGTGGCTGATAGAGAAACTGTTCCATATCAGAGAAAATTTAATTGTAATATTTTATTTATCAAGGAACAGAAGCATCGTATCTGCATTTATGGTCTGAATTGTTAGGTATAGCTTTGCCACGGTTGGATGAGAACTAATTGAGATCTTTCCTGGCTGGAGCATATAAGTCCAACTCCTGTGGTTCAGGATAAATGCCTGACAGGGTATGTTAGTGTCTGGGGTTATAGGTCATTCTGGTAAATCATGTTTTTTTCATTATCTTTGATGGAGCAGAATTATGTAACAGTGATAAGCACGTTGCTGCAGATATTAAAGGCATCGGTCGCACTGGCTTCCAAAGATTAATTATGTACAAGCTTTTAGTGAAAGAGCTAAGAGTGAGTATTATCTATTTACTGATTCAATTTTAGGTAGGAATTAAATGAGATTTACAAGGTATTAAATTTTATTTTGACAGATGCTGGGATGTATTTGTTCTTAGTTACACTTTAACCCCTGATTAGAGGTCAGTCCATGGCGGCTGGAAGGGGGTTGGAATATTTTTCATGTGCTTGTTTCATAATTCCTGTCTGTTTAAGCTTGCAGCCCCTGCCTGGGTGCATTCTAGCTATGTGTCAGAGCTGGAGTTTAATAGACTGTGAATAGCACGCTCCAGGGTGGCAGATGGCTGTTCAAATCCCAGCGTTCCTGCCTTCTAATTGAATGATTTGGGGCACATGTCTTCATGTTTCTGAGCTTCAGATCCTTCATCTGTGAAAACAGAGTGTCAGTATGAAGCTAAATAAGTAAAGTATAGCAGGAACCAGGCATATGCCAAGGCCTTTCTCGGGGTCTAGTTGTCCAAATGGGGACACCTGCACGGGGGAGCCCTTAGTTTCCACTGAACTGTCAGGGTTGTGTTTGCTGGGATGTTCCCTATGGAGCTCTTAAAGTTTCCAAACACAGGAAGGCAGATGCTTGCCTGGACTCCAGCAGTGGTTTTCCTGAAACTAGATTTCTGGGTAGGATCTTCTGATTTGGTCAAATGAACTGGAGGAGCAGCCTGGAGTGAGGCAAAGGGAGATGATGCAGGCATTGTCTGTAGGACGGAAGGCTCTT
This sequence comes from Panthera leo, assembly GCF_018350215.1. Lineage (NCBI taxonomy): Eukaryota > Metazoa > Chordata > Mammalia > Carnivora > Felidae > Panthera > Panthera leo. The sequence goes on from NC_056691.1 coordinate 11,840,834, forward strand.
TGTGACTCAAAGGACCCCCCTGCTAAATACTTCCCTGGTTTTGATTCCCTGTACTAGTGACCGCGGGCCCTTTGACGTCAGTTTGTTTTCCCAAGTCAGAGCCTTGTTCTAAAGCTCTTTCCTGCGTAGAAACTTAAGCGTGGCTTTCTGGGATGACTTAGTCTCGGGTGAGCTTGGATGGCGACGGTTTTTTCCCAGTGCATCTCCTGTCACCTTAGTTTCAGATCTGGCAGACATTTATGAAGAGCCTTTGATTTGCCAGGCACTGGGCAAAGTGCATTCACCGATGTTGTTTAACCCCAGAATAACGCTGAGAGGGAAGGGGTTATGACCACCTCCCTTTTGCAAATAAAGAAACACTGAGATTCACAGATTTTAAGTGATTTCCCCAAAGTCGCACAGACACTGACTCCCAACTTCAGTTGTGATTCCTACCGTCCCAGCTGACTGTGTGCCTCTCCAGAGTGTGGGGACTTAGCTCCTCAACTGAGAATAGTAGCAGACTTTTCTCAAGAGCCAGTTCTGGTCCACCGGTGGTGGTTGCCTGGGGTTCAGGATCTTCAGGTGCTGTCCAAGTCTGCCGAAGCAAGCATGTGGTGATCCATTAGCATCCAGTGTCCTTGGGTGGAGGAGGGTGCCTGCGGAGCCTGCCCTTGACCTTGACCTGAGGTTTCTGATATCAGCCTTCTGGAAGGATGTGAGTCTGGGCAGAGTCTCACTTCCTAGACGTGGCTTCTCATTGTTAGGCAATTTAGATACCTCACACTTATCATGGACTCACCCCATTACATGGGCTTAGAAAAGTCAGTTGAAGGTGAAAACTTGCAACTTTTCCTTCTGTGCACCTGAGAGCCCCTCTGCAGTCCCGTCTCCCCTGGGGCTCCTCAGTCTATCAGAATACTTGGGGAGCTCACCCCAGCAGCATAGACCCACACAGTAGTGCTCAGACTTTAGGGCATCAGAAACTCCTGGAAGGGCTTGATAAAACAGATTCCTGGGTTGTGCGCCCCCCCCCCCCCCACCCCATCCTTAGAGTTTCTGCTTCAGTCAGTGTGGGATGAGGCACAGGGATATGCATTTCTAACAAGTTCCTGGCCAGGCCATTCTAGGTTTCCAGACCACACTTCTGAGAACCATTAACTTAGAAAGCACTTCTACGAGCTGGTTTAGAGCATGGGCCTGTTTATATACGGTCTATGTGGGGGCGCCTGGGTGGCTGAGTCGGTTGAGCGTCTGACTTCAGCTCAGGTCGTGGTCTCGCAGTTCGTGGGTTCGAGCCCCACGTCGGGCTCTGTGCTAACAGCTCAGAGCCTGGAGCCTGTTTCAGATTCTGTATCTCTCTCTCTCTCCCCCTCCCCTGCTCATGCTCTCACTCTCTCTGTCTCTCAAAAATAAATGTTAAAAAAAAATACATATATGTAGATGGTCTATGTGGCCACTTGCCCTCCCTGAAGTGAAGGGATTGTTTCCTCAAACCTTTAATGAGCATCTCACACAGAACCTGACGCAAATTAGGAGGAACATAAAGGCTCATCCATGGGGTACTTGGGGGTCTAATTTGGAATCAGTAATTGCATTGCTGTGTGAAAAGGCTGGTACCCACCCCTTTTGGTGGATGTGAGCAGAAGGCCTGAGGCAGTGACTAAGTGAGGTGGGCCTCCTGGGGGAGGTGATATTTGAGAGGCAACTGGAGGACGAAAACTTGTTGGCTACGTGGGCAACGGGGGAAAAGGAACTTGGGGAGCAGAGTCTGGACACCCCAGGCCAGGCTAGAAGAAAAGTTGTCGTGTGTGGTGAGAATCCCGCTGTCATTCTAACATGAATGACATGTATCAGAGCTGTAGTAAAAACAATGAAAGCTTGGGGCGCCTGGGTGGCTCAGTTGGTTGAGCGTCCAACTTCGACTCAGGTCATGATCTCCCGGTTCGTGAGTTCGAGCCCCGCATTGGGCTCTGTGCTGATGGCTCGGAGCCTACTCCAGATTCTGTGTCTCCCTCTCTCTCTGCCCCTTCCCCACTCATGCTCTGTCTCTCTCTGTCTCTCAAAAATGAATAAACATTAAAAAAAAAAACAATGAAAGCTTTATGTTTATTTGCGGGCTCCCCATAAAATAGTTGGTACTGTGACAAATGTTTTATCTGCATTGTCTCTTTTATTTCATTTTTAATTAAAAAATTTTTTTAATGTTTATTTATTTTTGAGAGACACAGGTAGGGGTAGAGAGAGAGGGAGACACAGGATCCGAGGCAGGCTCCAGGCTCTGAGCTGTCAGCGCAGAGCCTGACCTGACGCGGGGCCCAAACTCACCAACCGTGAGATCATGACCTGATGCTGAAGTCGGACACTTAGCCTACTGAGCCACCCAGGGGCCTCTGCATTGTCTCTTTTGATTCTCATAACCACCCTGTGAGGTGTAGGTCCAACTATACTCCCGATGGACCTCAAACGAGCTGGCTTCAACAAGGGAGATTTATAGTCCTGGAGGCTGAAAGTCTGAAATCAAGCCGCAGGCAGACGCGTTTCCTTCAGTGGGTTATAAGGGAAAGATCTGTCCTGGGCATCTCTGCTTGACGTCTAGATGCACGACTTGCCTCTGTGTGTGTCCGTCTTTGTGTCCAAATTTCCCCTTTCTGGACAGACACCACTGTATTGGATTAGGACCTGTCGAAAATCTCGCCTTAATTTGATTACCTCTATCCAGACCCTGTTTCCAAATACGGTCACATTCTGAGGTGACAAGGGTCAGGACTTTAACATATGAATGTTGTAGGGACACAATACAACCCATAACACCATTTTACAGCTGAAGAAAGGGAGGCTCAGAGGTTTTAGGTAAGTGCCCAAAATCTGTGTAGATCAGAAATAGTTGACTAGTGGTCATAGGTTAAATCTAAGAAGTTAGCAGAACGGGGGCTTGTTGACTTCACAGCTGTGCTCTGTCACCCAGTGCTTTACTGGCTTCTAGCGTTTTCTTTGTTTCTGCCATGTTTCCACAAGGTTCCCTGGGAACCCAGTGGGGTGGAGACCAGGGTGCCAAGCCGCTAGCCTGTTAGTTTCTGGTTCTTGAGTTTCTGGATAAGATATTCTTCCATTTCAGTTGTCTATCTTACCTGCTTGTCTGTGGGAAGTTATTAGAGTATAGGAAACATTTAAAATCCATGAAAGAAAGGGGCTATCTTTTTCCAGATGATGTGCTCTTTCTGCTGTTAAAATGTTAACTATCTATAAATGCACAGTTTTTCTGAGTATAACTATTCTATTCTTAATGTCCTTCCCAAACAGCCTAAATGTTTGTAAATGATGTGTTAACAATGTGTTAGCCCTTAAACTTGTACTCTAAGTACATTTACCTGGAATTATTTCACCATTAAGGGACTTAAGCACCTTAGTTGTCTATCTATAAAGATTCAGACACATAGTAGTTTTGTTGGTATCCACACAAGAATTCCATATTTTCTTCCCTAAGTATTTAAAATGTTCTAAATACTTATCCAAAGACGTTGTCATTTTAGCAATTCAAGCAAACTTTCACGAGAAACTCGTACACCACTGAAACGAAAGAAAAATAAAAATAAGAAGGGTTCACTCTTACTTTTGAATGCTTTAGCTATAGACTGACATGTTTTCCAAACAAAAATTGGAGCGCGTGGTTTACTCATGAAATCAACAAGACAAAGTGGTGGCCATCTGGCCTATCTCTGGAAATCTGAGATGTCTGCACACTGTTAAGTATAGCACGTAGATGAGTAATGCTCAAGCTAGGGTCTGAAACAGAAATGTAATGATACTCCTGCATGTTTAAGAGAATCCGGAACCTAAGGATGGGGAGATGGCTAGGTGCTTTCCAACCCAGAGCCCTATCTGTCTCTTACTTTTCACAGCCAAATTTCTTTCCTTTTTGAATTTTATTTATTTATTTATTTATTTATTTATTTATTTAAATTTTGGTTAGTTAACATACAGTGCAATATTTGGTTCAGCAGTAGAATTCAGTGATTCATCAGCTACATTCAACATTCAGTGCTCATCACAAGTGCCCTCCTTAATACCCATCACCCATTTAGCCCTTCCCTACACCCAGCACCCCTCCATCAACCCTCAGTTTGTTCTGTTTTTGTTAAGAGTCTCTCGTGGTTTGTTTCCCTTTCTTCTCTTCCTTCCCTTCCCATATGTTCATCTCTTGTTTCTTCAATTCCACATATGAGTGAAAGCATGTACTGTATTTTTCTTTCTCTGATTGACTTGTTTCACTTAGCATAATACACTGTAGCTCCATCCATGTCGTTGCAAATGACAAGATTTCGGTCTTTTTGGTGGCTGAGTAGTAGCCCGTTGTGTGTACATACCACATCTTCTTTATCCATTCATCAGTCGATGGACATCTGTCACAGCCAAATTTCTTACAAGGATTTGCTGTACTTATCTCTTTTCCTCCCCACCACCTGCCCTTCTTTCTAACACTTCTCCTCCATCTACTCTAGCCGCTTAGCGGTCCAGTAATGGTTCCAGGTACCCTATGAACTAGGCACTGCACTGCCTGAGGAAATTTACATGGACAAGGCTCTTCCCTGGATGGGAGTTCAGTCTTATTTGTGATCGGCAGTTATACTGCTATGCATGCTGCCTGATTTGGGCCTCTGGTGCTGTGGCTGTGTGGGGAATCCTAGAGGAAACCTGATTCCCATTAACCTGCTAGAATTGAGATAAATAGTTTGCAGCTAGCTTCTGCTTGGAAGGGGTATCATCATTAGAGCTCTATTTTTGGTACTTTGTCACATTTTTATCAACAGAGTGGTTGGTGACAGCAGTTTTCAGTTCAGCCAGATTTTGATTCTTGTTTGGAAGTAATCTGGTTGTATAGCAAGATTAGACAAGATATCCTGGACAGAATTTCCCCCACTTAATCATAATTATATTGATATTTAAAAAAAATGATTGATTTTAATAATATACATAGTTATTTGATTATAGTTACTCTTTTTTTTTAATGTTTATTTATTTTTGAGACAGAGAGCACAAGTGGGGAGGGCAGAGAGAGAGGGGACAGAGGATCTGAAGTGAGCTCTGTGCTGACAGCAGAGAGACTGATGTGGGGCTCGAACTCGCAAACTGTGAGATCATGACCTGAGCTGAAGTTGGACGCTTAACCAACTGAGCCACCTGGGCGCCCCGTTTGTAGTTACTCTTAATACTTGATATTGATATTTGAAATATAATTGTTGATATTCAAAAAATCAACTTCAGGTCTTAAGTCTAGTTAACTAAAATAATTAACTCTGTCCACACGCTGTGAAAGAGTCTTTATGATATGTTAAAGTTTAAATTTGTCTCTTCTGATGGCTTCAGCTCAGCATGATAAATTTGACAAGAAAGAGGGATACTATCCCAAGACTTAGAACAAGAATCAAAATACTTTAGCAACTGGATGATGAGAACTAGATCAGGGAAAGAAACCAAGAATGGCCTGGCCGGGAACTTGTTAGAAATGCACGTTCCTGCGCTTCACCCCACGCTGACTGAAGCAGAAACTCTGGGGGCGGGGGTATGACCCAGGAATCTGTTTTATCAAGCCCTTCCAGGAGTTTCGGATGCCCTAAAGCCTGAGCACTACTGTGTGGGTCTATGCTGCTGGGGTGAGCTCCCCAAGTATTCTGATAGACTGAGGAGCCCCAGGGGAGACGGGACTGCAGAGGGGCTCTCAGGTGCACAGAAGGAAAAGTTTCAAGTTTTCACCTTCAACTGACTTTTCTAAGCCCATGTATTGGGGTGAGTCCATGATATCTCTGAGAGGCCAGAATTGCCCATAAGGAGTGTCACCAATAGGTGGTCAATTTAGGGTTGACATAACTGTCAATCTGGAGGTAACATGAACTGGGGTTTATTATATAGTATCAGTATTTTGTTAAATAGGAAGTCTTTTTGAAAATATAAATTATGGGTTATAAAATATATTATCACTACATATTATATCTAAATAAATACAATTCTAGATTAGATATTTATTGAATTTACTAGTGTTTTATTAAATATTATTACTATTTAAGATTTACTTTGGGGGCGCCTGGGTGGCTCAATCGGTTAAGCATCCAACTTCAGCTCAGGTCATGATCTCACTGTTTGTGAGTTTGAGTCCCAAGTCGGGCTCTGTGCTGACAGCTGAAAGCCTGGAGCCTGTTTCAGATTCTGTGTCTCCCTCTCTCTCTGCCCCTCCCCAGCTCGTCCTCTGTCTGTTTCTCTCTCTCAAAAATAAATAAACATTAAAAAAAAAAAAAGATTTATTTTGTCTTTCCCTCCCTTTCTAAGTAACACTGTCATTTGTTTACATTTTTTAAATGTTTATTTATTTTTGAGAGAGAGGGAGAGAGAGAGAGAGAGAGAACACAAGCAGGGCAGGGGCAGAGAGAGAGGGAGATACAGAATCCAAGCAGGCTCCAAGCTCTGAGCTGTCAGCACAGAGCCTGACTCAGGGCTTGAACCCATGAGCTGTGAGATCATGACCTGAGCTGAAGTCGGACGCTTAACTGGTTGACTGAGCCACCCAGGTGTCCTAACACTGCTATTTGTTGAAATCTTTTGACTTATATTTAATACACAAATGCTCCATTTATTCTGGTTAACACATCTTACAGCTTAGTAACTTAGTATCTACCCTCTACCTGTCTTATAAATTCTGCTTTAGTTTTACAAGCATCTTACTTTCTCATTATGCATGTGAAATAAATCTTAGGAGTTTCATCCATCTGATTCTTTTTCCTTGTCCTCTGTACCAGTTTTTTTAAAAAGAACTTCCAATAAAAGTATTTATTGAGCAAATTATAGTATATTCATACAAATGGAGTATTATGCAGTTAGACACATGATGATATAAATCTATATTGCCATGAAAAAATAGTCAAGCAACGTTCTTACGTAGAAATAAAGGAGGCAAAAGCTCATGCCTAGTATGGCCCCAGACGTGCAAAGTTATATATGATATCTATATGCTTACCTGCATACAGGTACCTGGAAGAATACTCACACAGTTACTAACAGTAGTTTGCTCTCTGGATGGCAACAATTTAGTTATATTTTGCTACTTTTTTTATGATCTACTGTATGGTTTGGGTAAATAAACAAGTACCATGTATATAAAAAATAACTGAAGTACAAATGAGAGATGTATATGCAAATATATATGTAAAGAAATATAACAAAAAGAATGATGGGACCAGATCCTTTCCTTTGCAAACCAAAGACAAAAGTTTGCAAATAGAGATGATGATTTTCTTGCCGTTTGAATGTTTTACCTGCTTTCAAAATTGTGGTCTTCCTGTCTTGTGTCCAAGCATTGAAACAATGTTCCTTTGGCAGAATTTCCCAGACCTCCCTGATAAGGAGACTCATTTGGTTGGGGAGGAGGGTGCATGCTCAAAACAACCAATCCCCTGCCCCTTCTCACACACCAACCCTACCCCCGGCATCTCAGGGAGGGACTGAGATGCCGCAGGTAATTCTGGTCATCAGGGAAATTCAGCAGAAGTCCCATAGGAGCATAAATATTGCGAGCCAGGTCTTCAGTATGATTGAACAATGCCTCCTTGGAAGTGCCTTTCCCAGGCCCTGCTTCCTTTGTTCCAGAGGCCTATGCTCTTTGTGACTGGCCTGGAAAACTGTCTGCTCCCAGTGTTTTTCTAAAGGCCCCTTTCAGATCTGAGAAGTCTTTGAAAATCTAGGAGACTCTTCAGCTACTTTAACCTGTGCTGATAGGGGATCCTGCATTCTTAGGACTAGAAGGTTCTGGTGATAATTTCTAAAAGCAATTCACGTGTTGCCAGAGGCCCCTCTGGCTCCCGGGAGGACCTGTGTCTCATGCGATGGTCCCTGGGGCCTCTCTCACCTCAGATTCCCTCCTTACCTGTGAGATGAGAGCCTTTTTATTTAGTCCAATTTTTAACATATTGAAGGGTTTTTTTCTCAAAGCACTTGTTTAAGGAGTGGATGCTCTGAAGTTCAGTTAGATGTCAGATCGCATTTGCATCAAGGAGTCTCATTAACTAACCGATGGCTGGAGTCAGACGGCATTTACTTTTTTTTTTTTTTTTTTGAAAGAGAACTTTTTATTAGTTCTATGTACAGAGAGTTTAACAGCATGCACTCAGCCTGGATTGGGGGCCGGTTCTTTGGCTTTTGCCTTTTCCAGCTTGGTAATAAATATGAGCCACTGACTTTGGACCCAGGACGTTGCCTCCCCAGTGGCAGCAGATCCCATTGTTTCTGTCATCGTAATTGGTCCTGATGGCTTCCACTAGCTCAGCCGGAGCACCTAGTATGGAGGTGACAGCGATGCAGGTCTTCCCATGGACCAGACGCCCAGCCTGGCCTTCCCCTTGGTGATGCAGTGGGGAGCCCCCATCTTACGACACCAGGTGGGCAGGGAGATGCCTGCTCAGTGAGAAACAGCATGTGCAATCACTACCAGCTGAACCTTCTTATTTTCCACTAAGGTGGGGACAGGTGGCCTCTTAGTGGGGACATCCCCTTTGCTGGCAGCTTTCTCCTTAGCCTGGATCAACAATCTGCTTCTTCTCTTGCTTTTCTCTGGTCTGTACTTGGGGGCCAGCCTAAGCAGCTGAGCAGCTGTTTGGCGGTCCAAGGTTAATCTCAGGGCCGGGGGGGGGGGTGGGGGCACAGCATTACACATTTATAGAGAAGAGCCCTTTGCTGCTGCAGCCTGATGTCGTGGGGCCATTTGACAAAGCGGGAGAGGTCCCTTTTGGACTGGATGTCTTGTCCGATGCCAGAATTCTTGGGCCTTTTCTCAAGCAGGGTATTGGCCACCTTCTTTCCCCCGGCCTTCTTTCCTTTCTGCATCTTGGATGGCTGGAGGAGAGAGCTGTGGCATTTACCTTTTAATGTGGTGCAGCAAGAGTTTCACAAACATGATCTCCCAGCACTCCGTTCGGCAGAAACCCTCCTGAGTTCTGTTCGAGAAAACCACAGTAGCAACAACAAGCCCCTGACCTGTGCAATCGTCTGTCTGCGGTTGACAGTGAACGTGGCGGCCGGAGAGCAGTCGTGAGGATGAGCTTCACTCCCACAGACCTGCCCCTGGAGCCTCCCTGCCTTCTATTGGATGAGAAATTCAGGCAGCAGCTGTTTTCCCCCCTCGGAAGTACAGTTTCCTCACTGCTGAAGCGCAGCAATAATACCAAATATACCAAAGATTCATGGGCGCTGTGCGGCTCTGCGTGAAATGAGTTACAGCAGAGTTTGGAAGAGTTTTGGCACATAATACGCCTTGAATCAACCTTTGTTTATCATGCTTTGTTTGTTGTTGTTGGTGTTGTCTTAAGATTTTATTTTGAAGTAATCTCTGTATCCCCCCAACATGGGGCTTGAACTCACAGCCCCAAGATCAAGAGCTGCTCAGCTCTACTGATTGAGCCAGCCAGGCACGTCTCGTTGTTGCTGTTTTTTGGGTTTTGTTTTTCAATGTTTATTTACTTTTGAGAGAGAGAGAGACAGAGCACGAGCAGGAGAAGGCAGAGAGGGAGGGAGACACAGGATCTGAAGCAGGCTCCAGGCTCTGAGCTGTCAGCACAGAGCCTGATTCGGCTTGAACGCACGACCTGAGCCGAAGTCGGATGCTCAACCCACCGAGCCACCCAGGCGCCCTGTTGCTGGTCTTAAATAGAGGGTTACTAAGTGGCATCTGTCCCTGAAAAGAGTGTGGATTTTGTATACCCAGCAGCGTGAGCAGGGGGCCCCAGGGCACCCTGCCAGGGAGGAGACTCTCCAGTGCAGAGCCCGCTCCCCGGAAGGGCCTGTCTACACCAAACTGTGCCTCAGAAGGTGCTTCTAGGATCTCCAGGCCCACAGCTGGATTATGCTCTGTCCCAATCCCCTGTCCATCAGGCTGAGCACACTTTGACCTTGCCTGTTGGCCTCAGCACGCTCGGACCATCCCCTTGAGTGTCCTAGGAGCCTGCATGTGGGCAGCCTGGCACCACGAGGTCCACCAGCCCTCCCCCAGCAGCAGGCCCCGGCCTCCCCAGACACCTCATCCAGCCAGCCCGCGGCTGACTCTGAGGCGCACGGCGAATTCTTCTGTCCGTGTTGTGGCCGGCCGACCCCAGCATGTGAGAATCACTGCTGGGTTCTCACACCGGGAGCAAGACGCTGGGGGTTGGGATTTGTGCCAATGGCAGAAAGAGGAGAGAGTGAATTGAAAGCCACCATCCACTGAGAACCGAGAGAACTTTCTCTCCTGTTAGACGGACTGACGTTTTCATCACTTCTGCGCTCACTCTGACATCCTTTCATTGTGGTAATAACAGCATCCCTGCCAATGTGTTACCAAGAGTAATAATAATAATAAAGTTAAGAAGGGAGAGTTGTGGATACTAGGGTCCTTTGCTGTCTTGGGCTGTCCTCCCTTCCTGCTGTGGTTCCTCCCTCGGCTTCCCTTAGCCAGGGAGACCACCCACCACCCCCACCTTTTCATATCCCTGCACTCTGCTCTCTGAAACGCTTGCTTTGCCATAAGCAAAGCACTCCGCTGGACTCTATGTACCTGCTTTGACTTAAACTTGACTCTCTCCCGAGGGCATCACTTCCTGGTTGCCGCTTCAAGGGATGCTTCCTGCTTTAGAAAGAAAGAGAAATCTAAGCAGAAGCTGGCTCTGTGGTCCAGGCAGAGAAGCTCAAACAAAGGCTCTGGGGCAGAAATGCGCCTGGCAGGGTCTCAAGAGCAACAAAGAAAGGCCAGTGTGGCTCCGGGACCTGAGCTTGGGAGAGAGCAGGATGAGCTGGGTTTGGAGGAGGCAGCAGACTTGGAGGCTGTCTTAGCCAGCTTGGCCTCTAGAACAAAATGCCATGGACTGGGTGGTTTGAACAACAGACATTGACTTCTCACAGTTCAGGGGACTACAAAGTCTGAGATCAAGATGCTGACAGATTTGGTTCCTGGTGGGGGCCCTCCTCCTGCCTTGTAGATAGCTGCCTTCTCCGTGTGTCCTCACATGGTCTTTCCTAGGAACATGAGCCTGGAGAGGGATCTCTCTCTTCCTCTTATAAGACCACAGATCCCATCGTGAGGGCCCTACTCCCATGACCTAATCTAAACCTATTCCCTCCCAAAGGCCCATCTCCAGATACCACCACATTGGGGGTTAGGGCTTCAGCCCCTTTGGGGGGCCGAGGGAGACACAAACATTCAGCCCGTAACGAGGCCATGGCAAGAAGTCTGCATCGGTTTAAAAGCACAGAGTTACGAGATCTGATTTGTCTCATGAAAAGATCATTCTGGCTGCTTGGGGAGGATGGACTGGGGGATTGGATGCAGGGAGACAGCAAAGAGGCGAGTCCTGGAGGAAGAGAAACTTTCTAAAACTGAAACATGTGATTTTTCATAAATAAAATGCTAATGTCTTCATGTTTTAGAAGTGTCTTTGGAAACTCACTACTGAAGATTTTGGCGGGGTGGGGGGGAGTTAATCTTTTCTCCCTAGATGATCTTTTGGGGATAAATATCATGTTGAAGAAATAACTTAATTTGTGTTCATGAGGGTTCTTTTGTTTTATTCAATTTTCTTTTTCTGTCAATATCAAATAGAATTTTATTTACTATTTTTCAATTAAAATAGCACTGTAGTAAGACTAATTTTTGTTTAAATTTTTCTGGTCTCTGGGGGTAGTCTTTCTAACTAGCTCTTTATCTGTATCTGTGCATGTGTCTGGAATGGCCACCTAATTTTGAAGCTGGTTATTAGGATTTTAGATGATTTTTACATTTATTTGTGCTTTTATGAACTGTTTTGAATGTTTTATAATTGGCATCTTATTATTATTATTAATTATTATTATTATTTACTTTGCCAAAACTCACTGGTCTAAGAAAAAATTGAATAAAACCGAAATTATTTTTTTTTAAATTTTTTTTAACATTTATTTATTTTTGAGACAGAGAGAGACAGAGCATGAACAGGGGAGGGTCAGAGAGAGAAGGAGACACAGAATCCGCAACAGGCTCCAGGCTCTGAGCTGTCAGCACAGAGCCCTACGCGGGGCTTGAACTCACAGACCGTGAGATCATGACCTGAGCCGAAGTCGGACGCTTAACTGACTGAGCCACCCAGGAACCCCCCGAAAATAGTTTTCTTAATTATGGAAAAATGTAATTACCATTTCCTGAACAGAAGAACGTCTATGTAAAAATTGGTAGTGACCTTTGGGACACTAACATGTAGAAGTCTGGATGTTTAGGAAAGTGTCAAACTGGAGGCAGCTTTCTGCTCTTCCTGTATAATATTAAGGTATGGGAACAATCCTGGAGACAGGGAGTCTGCAGTACTTGGCAGGAAATTAGAAACACAATGCTTTTAAACATAAAGCAAGAGTCTTGAGTTGCCCCAAAGGCTGAGGTGAACCTGGGGGTTTTTCTAGTGGATTATAACGCACTCCCCTGTTTGTTTGCAGGATTCTAAGTGCTAAAGGCTAGCTTGAAAATAATTTACTCTCTCTGCAATGTGTGTAAACCTATGACCATTACACTTAGAGTCAAGTTTGTTCCATTGTATCATATTTCTAGAACCATCATAGATTGCAATGAGGAGCGTCTCAATCAAAAGTCTGTGTTTCTGTGGGGCTTGGGGGGTCATGCAGGACTATATGGGACTAGAAGCAGTTCCGTACACAGGTATCAGTGCTTTAACTAGAAACTTAGGATTTGGGAAACTTAGGTAGCTAGTCACCTGACCCTCCCTCCCCCCGCAAAAAAAGGAAGAGTATTTTAACAGACTTTGAGAGTCAGCAAGAGTGATATTAAATAAAAAAGTAAAGGGATAAAGGGCAGAGCAGAACTTTCGATGCTTCTCTCCTGGATGCTGTTTTAGGGGTTGTGGGGGATGCTGATGGAAGGAGTCCTTCACGTGAACATGGGAGGTTACTGGGATGGCTGTTTGCACTGAGAAGAGTGGGAGAAGCCAGCAGAGATGAGGCCACTACAGGGGAGGTAAGGGAAGGCCAGGCCTGTTCTCCGCCCCTCCCTCGGGCAGAGTTTTAACTGCTACCTCCGCGTGTTAGTCATTCCGGTATTTGAGCAACTCTCCCGCCTTGTCATCATTTGTTTACTTGGTTTTGTCTTGATCACACTGTGAGCACCCCCACTCCCCGCCCCCATTATATATCCTCTTTATCTTCTCTGTATCTACCCCAGGGCACACGGGTGGGGGGACTTGAGGAAATGTTTGTTGCAAGGAAGTGTCTCTATGATTCCAGTCTGCCATTCTGCATACAAGCCAATTAAATTGCTCAGTTAACCTGGAAACTTTTCAAATGTTTATTTATTTTATTTATTTTATTTTTAAGAGAGAGAGAGAGAGAGCGCGTGAGAGCAACCGGGGGGGGGGTGGGGGGGGTGGAGAGAGAGTGTGGGGAGGGAGACAGAGAATCCAAAGTAGACTCTGTGCTGTTAGCACAGAGCCCAGTGGGGGCTTGAACTCAAACCATGAGATCATGACCTGAGCTGAAGTTGGACACTTAACCAACTGAGCCACCCAGGTGCCCCAACCTGTAAACTTTTTATGTCAGATCGCTTTGTTCCCATTTAATGATACTTTGTAACTATATTGCAAATATATATGTAAAAACATATATATATATATACATACACATATGTATATGTGTGTGTCTTTATGTATGTGTGTATATGTACATATATATGTGTATATATATCCAAATCGTAATATTCTTGAAGAAATCTGATTAAAAGTGTTTATCACATTAATTCGAGGTCTTCTGACCAACTTGTTACAAAGATTTTATACATAGTAACGCATCCTGAAACGTACTGAAAAATTGTCCATTACACAAACATGGCACAAACAACTACAATTTAAAAAGAGAAATGCACACAGCCCTATCCTGTCATCAAATCATGTTCCCATTTGCTTTCCAGTTTGTTTATATGTTTTCATAACTTCTTCATTGCCATCATAGGATAGATAACGTCTGTGTTCTTTTTCATCGGCGATTATATCATTATTCTCCTTGTTGCTGGATAGACTTGCTATAATTCTAAATGATAGCTTGATGTGCCAATTCAGTTGGTCTGCTGTCATTTAACAGCCCTCTGTGATTGGACACTGATGGTTTCCAGCCTTCGTTGTAATCAGTTGGGATCCAGTGAAGTGCCTCACCTCCCAGTCAGCCACTGGAGTCGAATTCCAGTCTCATCTTCCCCTTGAAACAGCTCTGGTCAGGATGGGCACTTGTCCTGTTCATGGTGAACACCTTCCGTTCTCATCTTAACTGACCTCCACACTGGTGCACGTTGTTGGCGATTTTCCCCTTCTTGAAATTCATTCTTCCTTTGACTTTGTGGACATTGTTCCAGAGAGGTTTTTCTTCCCTTTCTGACAGTTCCTCTTTGGTCTTTGCTCTGGGGACTTGAGTTTGCCCCCTAAATATTGGCATTCCCAGATATGGGTCCTATTCTGGGTGTTTTTTGTTTTTTTTTTGCCTGTCACAGTAAAGGTTATTATGAAAACAGGCTGGATGGGTCCTATCTTTAATCCTCTGTTGCCTCAATCTACACAGTGTCTCTGAATATTCAGTCTCACTTCCTCACCTGACTTCAGCTTTCTTGATACAATGACGATCTGCAAATCTCTTCCTCCATCCCAGAGCCCTCTACCCAAAAATACTCAATGCCTAGTGCATTGCAGACACTTGAACATCTCCACCTGGATGACCCTTAGCCCGTGAAGCTCAATCAGTCCTTAACTAAAGTCACCATGTTTCCTCCAGCCCCTCCCAAGATCTGCTCCCACTCCTGCATTCTCTATGTTGGTAGAGATATCATCATCTACTTCGTTAAGCCAGAAACCTGAGAGTCACCTTAGAGTCACTTCCCTCTTTCTTACATCATATCTAATCAGTCAACCTGCCTGCTGATTACACTGCCTTAATTTCTCTAGAATTGGCCCTTTTTTGTCTAACGCTGCCCAACCTGATAGCCCTGTCATCTCTCACCTGCATTTCCACAGAAATGCATTTTTGGCTGGTCTTCTCATTCTTACTGATACACCTCCCCCCTCCACCTCCCCCCCTCCCCCAATCCCACCTGCCAGATTCATCATCCTCCAGAAGCTGACCGAAGGATCTTTACAAAATGCCAAAGCTAATCCCACTCCTACCGTGTTCAACAGTAGGATACAGCCCCTGCTTGCCTGGGCAACCTCACCTCCTGGCACCGAAGGGCACGTCTGTGGTCTCTTCATTCCTTGTTTCTCCACTTGTATTTATTCCCTTCACCTAGAAAGCTTTCCCCTTTTTGTCTCACAAACTCATTCCTGTAAGTGTCTTCTTGTCTGTAAAGCCTTCCCTGAACCCCATCCCCCTAGTCTGGGTGAAGAAGCCCTCCCAGAAGTCCCCAGACTACCCCGAGCTTTCCAGGAAAGCTCAGTGCTTTTGCAGTTTGTTGTTATTTACTGATCGTCTGCTGTAATGGACTGAGCTCCCCAAGGTGAGAGAGAGCTTAGTTTTTAATCGGGGGGTCTGGCTTGATAGAAGTTCTTTGGAGAAACAAATTCTAGGAGTGGGGTTCGAATGTGCAACCCACATGTGAAAAATTATGTCCTATTAATTGCTTCTCCAAAAAGTTCTATTTATGTATAACTGCCACCAGCAATGCTAGTGTGCTCACTGAATCATGCCTTTCAACAACTATTTATTGTTCCTCTATGTCAGGCATTGTGTCAGAAGAATAGTATTTCTAGTATAAGAATATTTCATTATTTGGAGCAGTGTATACCAATAGAACTTTCTGCAATGGTAGAAATATTCTATATCAGCACGGTCCATTATGGTAGCCATTAGCTGCAAGGGGCTACTGAGCACTGGAAATGTGACTCATGTGACACATTCGTCTGAAATCTTCCTTTTCTTTAATGTTTGTTATTTTATTAAAACATTGTTTAATGTTTATTTATTTTTGAGAGGGAGAGAGTGTGAGCAGGGGAGAGGCAGAGAGAGAGAGGGAGACAAAGAATCTGAACCAGCCTCCAGCTGTCAACAAAAAGCCCACTGTGGGGGCTCGAACCCATGAACCGTGAGATCACCACCCGAGCCAAGTCTGATGCTCCACCAACTGAGCCACCCAGGCGCCCCTGGAAGCTTTTAAATCCTAAATCCCTAATTTTAGTTAATTTAAAATAAAATGTATTGAATACCCACCTGTGAGAAGTGGTTATATTGGGCAGTGCAGCTCTAGAGAGAAAAAGGAAATAGTTCTGCAGATGTTAAGTACTACACTGTGGATTCCTTTCTTCCTTTTTAAATGCTAATGAATCAGCTCACATTACTAAGGTGTGACCAGTTCACAAACACTATCATTGTTATTATTTGTTCGCACTACCTAATTTGGGAAACATTTTTTAAATCAGAGCTTACGTCGGGGGAGTAACACCTTACACCGGAAACACAATCCCAACGTCTGAGTCTGGAGGCTTGTAGGCAAGTGAGAAACGTCACTCACGATGCTTTTTAATCCAGAAGCATGCACTTAGCTCTACCCCAAAGGAGGCCAGAAGCCTCACACTTTCAGAGAGGCATCTGCTGGGCTTGTTTTTCCACATAAACTGCCAAACTTGTTTTGATTAGGCAGGAAGTGAAGCAACCTTTCGGGGAGAGAGCCTAGCTTCTGCATCTCGTCATTGGGTCAGATAGGACATTCTACCTTTCACCTTCTACTTGTGAGCCTCGGCCGAGTTTTGCCTTAAGGGAAAGCAATTTTAAGGGAAGAGCGAGGTGGTCCACACTTTTTTTCTTTTACAGCGTGGTTCCCTTAAATTTCAAACCCCAAATTATGCTTTTAATCAGTGTACCTGTTTCGAGGCTCCGAATAATTTACATGCCTCTAAAATAAGGAAGCTTTTACTTCTCTTGTGCAGTTCTTCGTACATAGGAGACTCTACAACGAGTAAATGTACTGATAAATCCTGCTTGGATAAGCATCTGTGACTTACTGGTAGTCTTTTAAAAGATGACGATGCGAGAGGCGTTGCAATGTTTTTACTGGAGCTGTTGGAAATGTGATAAAAAAGAGAGAAGCTGGGGTATATTTTCCTCCAAAGTCAAGTTTTATTTAACACGAACATCCCAGTACCCTCGGAATTCCGGGAATCAGTTGTTGAGCTGAGACACGTGGGCTACAATGCCGTGTACGTGTCGGCTGGCTGGGCAGGCCTCTAGGCAGGACAGACAACTTTGGGGTTTCCCCTCTTCTTCCCTTCGGAAGAGAGCAAAAGAGGCGCTGCAAACCTCTCCAAAATGTGTTCGAACCGGATGCGCACGCGACCTCAAAGGAAGCGCCCCAGGACAGACGGGCCCGTCCCCAGGCTGGCCCCTGCGCTCAGAGCTCCCAGCGCTTCCCCGGCGCGCTCCCGGAGCCCGACCTGCCGGCCTAGTGCGCGCCGCGGAGCGAACCATCGCGCCGTCCGGAGGGGGGGTAGGGTAGGGCGTGGGGGCCGCGGGACGCTCGGGCCCTGGGAGGGGGGGGGGAATCCCCCTGCCGCCGCCGTCCCCGCTCCCCTGCCGCCCCCCCGCCGGAAGTCGTTCTCTAAGCGGCCAGCCACGGAGGCCTCGCGGGTTGGTCTCGGCGTGCTCTATCCCCCCGGCCGCGCGGGGGTGGTAGCGGCCCATTTGAGAGTTTCCCGGGTCCGGCCGCCGGCGCGGAGGCGCTGCGATCCGGCGGGGGGGCGGGCGGCGGGAGGAGGGACAAAGGGGTGGGCCCTGCGGGCCGGCCCTCCCGCAGCCCGGGTTTCGGGTCCGAGGACTGATCCGCTGCGCGGACATCGCGAGGAGCGGAGCCCTGGCGGGATTTGCGCCCGAGATGCCGGTGCGAGGGGATCGCGGGTTTCCACCCCGGCGGGAGCTGTCAGGTTGGCTCCGCGTAAGTGCCCTCTCGAGTCTGCTCGGTTGGGAGAAGACTCTCGGGGGATGAGCGTAGAGCGCGTGGTGGGCTTCCTGTTGCGCGGTGGGCAGCTGCTACTCTCCCACCTGAAAGTGGGGCGGGGGGCACGGGTAGATTTCACCCGACCGGGTGGTGGCTCATGGCCTCCAGGGCTCCTTAATCCTTTTCTCTCCTCTCTGAAGTCACTTGGGTTTCAGATTAAGTCGTCAGGGAGGGTAGGGGACACGGTCCTGAACTCTGTCCTGGATCTCTGGTACCTTGAAGGCATCTCGTCCTGCCTGTTGTGTAGCCTGCCGTATGCCTTTGTGTCTTCCTTCTCTTTCCTACCACACCTACTTGATGCAAACTTACAGGCATGTGCCTGTGAGACAAACTTGACAACTCTTTGGAGACCGGGAGCCTCATTTTCCTTTTTAATCAGCTGCCGCGGTAATACAAGTAAAAGTTGTTTTCAGTGGGGAATGGAGATGGGGTTTTGGAGGAAGCCACAACAAGGGGGTGGTGAATGCTTTCTACTCTGGTATTATCTCACCTGTCACCATTCCCTTGCTTTTATGTCTTCATTTGTCAGGTTTCCGCTTCTGCACAGTAGTTTATAAATAATCAGGGTTTTGACTGCAGGGTTTTAACATTCTGGAAATGTGGACGAACTTGGGAGCGAATACTCCAGGGCTTAGTAATGGAATACAGCCTCCCACCTCTATTTTAGTTTAAGTTCTTAGGCAGCGCCGCTTCCCTGGCAGCTGTCTGGCCTGAGTAATAAATGGTTGTGGTTTCCCTGCAGTTCCCAGCGGAGACTCACCCCATCGGAGAAACTGCCCTGTGACTCCACACTCCCTCCCTCAGCTTGGGGGATCCTAGCAGAGGGGGCAGGAGGCCCTCGGCCTCAGATCTTTTGGTGGTCTGTGCTGGGTGTGTGTTGATAATCCTTGCCAGAGAACCAGTCCTGCTTTGGCAGAATGGTTGGGGGGAGAGACGGTGAGGGGTGTGTGTGTGTGTGTGGGGGGGGGGGTAACATACATCACCCACACCTGGGAAGGAGATGCTTTAGACTAGTTGCATTTGTACCTGCCTGAGAATGAAATTTGACTCTTCAATAAAGTTTCATGAACAACTTCACTCCAGTGTGGGGACTACAAGTGGGAAGAGCATGCCCCTGTTGCTGTCTTGTCGAGGAAGCATGCAGATAATTAAGAATGATTAGAAATATTCCAGTTAGAAATATGGATGGGACGCTGTAGCTTCTCCCTCTCTGGGAGATGAGATTTCACCCCTTTACCCCTAAGTAAAGGGGTGCTTTACTTAGGCAGCGGGGGCTTTGGAGGTGTTTCTTGAGCTCTTTCAGAGCTGCTATCAGAGATAGAGGAAGGGGGATTTCTTTCCTTGCCGTGGCTGCTGTAACTTTTTTGTGACCACGCCGCTAATAACGAGCACCTGCCTGTGGCGGTCCCTGCAAGGGGTACAAGATGAGCAAGACTCCGTTTCTGCCTTCAGAGTCTGTTACATCTGAAAATTGTAGGGTATTGTGAACTCCGCAGACTCTGCTGGGATACCTGTGGCTGAGGGGGGGAGTGTGCCATACAGGTGCGCACTCTGCAGTACAGAAATACAGGCAGGGGGGGATTGCCTTACACACCCTCCCTTTAGGGATTCTTTTTGGGAAGAAAGGGTCGCATTCGAACAGATACCCCACAGCGTAAGACAGTAAAGAAGAGGGGGCTGATAACACGCCCACCTCGTAGGGTTATGTGAGGACTGCCTGAAATGATGGAAGGTGCCGGACATGAGGTGGGTGCCAGGGAAGCGGTAGCTAGTGATATGAACCAAGACAGGTGCTGGGTCCTGGGAGGTAGGATCTAGAAGTACAGGTAGGGGTTACCATGTCGGTGTCTAGGCAGGAACTGAGGGAAAGAGAAAGAGTTGCTCACACTCTTGAAAGGCCTTGAATGCCAGTAAAAGACTTGGGGGGGGGGGCGGGAAAGTCCTAGAAATCCCTAATGGATCAGTGACTTTATTTTCCCTACAAAGAAGTGAACCAGTTTCTCAGTAAACACTTCACTCCCCCCACCCTACACTGGGAGTATTACTATTTTTTGAGGCTCCCAAAGGCTTAAGACCAATGAATTTTAATATCGCCCCCCTGGGGAATTCCATTTGCAAGGACTTATGTCTCCATTTGTTTAACTTTTGATCTAATTCTTTGTACATCCGACAAAAGGTTATAGCCAGCCATTTATCTTTTGCAGAAGTGCCTGAGAATGCAAGGGAGATGAAAAAAAAAAAAAAATCCCTGCAGGGACTTCAATTTAGAAAGGGTTTCTCTTCTGAAGGTATTCTTTTTAAGAGACAGGTAAAATTCTTGAAACTAGGCAGGGCCACTCTCCTCCTGTGGGCTGGAGTAAGTTCTGTAGTTTAAAAAGTCATGCAGATTTGGTCCAGGAGTGGCACAAAGAGTGGGTGGCGGGGGTGGAGTTAAGAGGAAGGGTTAGTAATCACTGCTGAAACTTTCAGCATACTTCCACCAAGAATATGAGCCATCGGGGAATTCCTTGCTTAATCTCTAAAACAAATCCCATTTAGGAGTTGTGGCTATGGATTAATTTATCTAGGTTGAGAGCTGAGTCCCTGTAAAATGCCTCATTGATTAGATTCTGAGTAGTAATCAGGGAGCCAACAATTGCTGGCCAGATGGCCTCGGACTAGCCAGCCTTGCTGTTGAAAAGGCGTTTTCCATTGCAGGGGATTTGGGGTGTAGTAATGTAGGAGGGTGTGGGGGAGGGGATAGAGACGGGGACGTAAAATGATCATCTCGGGTATTTTATGAAGTTGGTTTCTTGATCCTAAGTCCAAGGGTCGGGGTATCAGAAACAGACCCAGAGATCAGATTGAACACCTATTTGAGTGGTTAAAAACTTCAAAGTTTGTGTGAACTTATTGAGGTTAAAAAAGAAACCTTCCCTAAAACTATTTTAGGGCCTCCTCACCCCCACAGGAATTTTCACCGTGACCCTTGTTGGCAGAAGCCCTTATAGCTTACCACATTTATAAGGGTCTAAGGGGGTGTTACTTTTCCTATTTTTTTTTTAAAGACCACGCATCAGCAGTGGAAAGAAGCGTTCAGGCGCTCAGTGCTAACGTGTAGTGGCAACAGCGAGTCCCAGGTTTGAAGGTGCCTGGGAAATGCACTTGGCTTCTCACTTCTGGAGCCCAGGCAGCTCCGCTTAGGCCTTCCCCTGATGGTGACAGTCTCATTCTGTTTGTAAGGGGCTTAGAGCTTTTCTCTTCTAGCTGGCCACTGCACCCAGAGGTTCATCAGCCCGGTAACTGGGAGCTCAGAAGAAAGACCAGACTGTTGTCGGGGAAAAAATACCTGATATGTTAATGAAGCATTCTTTTTCTGTCCTGGTTTGCTGTTCCGCAAACTGTTTTCTAAAGTGTGCTACACAGACAGACTTAGAGGCGACCCGTTATTTTTCAGTGACTCTGCGTGGATATTGTACTTCAAGACGAACACTCTAAAGCCAGTTACCAAACTCACTGATTTCGTGGACAGATTGTTTATTTAGAATGAGGCAAAGGGGTGCCTGGGTGGCTCAGTCGGTGAGGCGTCCGATTCTTGGTTTTTGGCCCAGGTCATGGTCTCAAGGTTTCGTGAGTTCGAGCCCTACCTACATCGGGCTCCAAGCTGGCAGTGCAGAGCCTGTTTGGGATTCTCTGTCTCCCTCTCTCTCTGCCCCTCCCTCACTCGTGCTATCTCTGTCTCTCTCCAATAAATAAACTTCAAAAAAAAATTTATGAAAAAAAGAATGAGGCAAAACTATGAAGGAAAGCAACAGGTTTGATGTAAGAATAATAAATTCTTGGGATGAATGGTATGAGAATAAGGTAAAAATTGTGAGTATAGCCCTTGAAATCCGAGTCTTGGGAAATCCGAGCCAGTTGAATTTGACAGGTTTTTATGTCTTACATGTACATCTTGCTCTTGCCTACCCGGCTCATTTTTATTGCAGACAGTATATTTGTGAAGCTCTCTGATATCTTGCTTGATTCTCATTCCTTTCTCTGCTCCCCACAAGCCCTTCTGAAGACTTTAAGGTCTGTGGTGTGACTTTTGTGAAAGAATGGAGGAAAAACTTAGGTACTGCAGGGGGCACCCTCTGCTATGCAGTGCATCTTGCTGAAGAAGGGAGAGGACCAAATAGCCTCACATGTAAATGCATTTATTTTATTTTATTTCATTTTATTTTTTTAAAGATTGTATTTTTTAAAGCAATCTCTACACCCCACATGGGGCTCAAGCTCACAACCCTGAGATCAAGAGTTGCATGCACGCTTTAGCGACTGAGCCAACCAGGTGCCCCAAATGCACTTAATTTTTAAAAAATGTAGCCTATGTTGGTCTGTAAAATAGGCTTTAACAAGGATTGTAGTAGGAATTAGAAGTCTTGAGGTTAAAAAAAAAAAAAAAAAAGTAACCCTGCCTTGACCTAGAGAAAGGAGCAATTGAAGTTCATGGTCATAGTAGGTAAATAAAACCAGAATAGAAAACACTTTGTTTCAGTCACCAAAATCCTTAATTGTGTGTGTGCGTGCACGCCTTTTACGCGAAATTCTAAGCCTTCAATTTGTAACTTGTACTTCAGTCATTTTAAATCCGTGCAGATATCCGTGGCAGATAAACCTCTGCCAGATGGTTACAGTTAAATCAGGTCAGGTCTTTAACCTTAAAAATATAATGCAGCCTTTCTTAGTCACTTATACGCCTTCTACATTTTTAAGTAAACTCTACCCAGTCCTGTGCAACGTGAGGCTCAACCTCCTGACCCCAAGATCGAGAGTCATAGGCTCTACTGACTGAGTCAGCCAGGCACTCCTGCCCGTACCTTATACATTTTAGACCGTAGCAATATACATTTTTATCATAATGAATATTTATTTTAACTTTCAGGCTAATATTTAGCCTAATTAGAATAGTCATGGATTATAGTGTTTCTGTTTCTGTTTCTCTTTCCCCAACATTGCGTATGTGTGGGAGGAATACTAGTAGTGGTGACAGCATACACTTCACAGATCTTTTGTGAATAAAATATATGTTCTAAAGTTTATTTTGAGAGAGAGAAGGAAAGGGAAAGAGAGAGAGAGAGAGAGAGAGAGAGAGAGAGAGAGAGAGAGATAGTACACAGTCCGACATGGGGCTTCAACTCATGAACCACAGATCATGACCTGAGCCAAAACCAAGAGTCAGACACTCAACCAACTGAGCCACCCAGGTGCCCAAAGTATTTGTGTTTTAGGAAGCTGAACTGACAAATTTCAAGTTACACCATTAATCATGACAAAGATCTCATGTCACATCCTTGAATGCAGTTGTTTTCTAAATTTTACCTCTATGCATATATAAAGTCAGACTCTAGAATTAATTAATAGGGCAATTATTATTTTCTATTGTAGACTTTAATCAGCCATATGAAATATATACATTATGTTCACAAGAAAAAGATGGCATCATCTTTTGAAAGCTTAATTATAGTATGCCTCATCTGATAGACACCCCATATGAGACTAAATATATAGTTATATATTTATAGTTAGTGACAAGTCAAAGGCATTTGGAGGAAGATGTATAATACATTGTGAGAGAATTATGGGGATAGTTCCTGGTAAGTAACAGTTACTAGGCTGTAATTAACAGATAATGATTAAAGTCCAGCTGTATCTTTGCCATTGTATTAAAGAAAACCTTTGGTAGAGATGAGAGAACACTGCAGATACTCTAGATTTTGCCATTTGAGTTGAAGGTGAACAGGAGAAATAATGTTTTCTAGTAAAAGAACTTTTTTTAGGACGTGTAACTTTTTTTAAAAGTTTATTTATTTATTTTGGGGGGTGGAGAGGCAGAGAAGGAGAAAGAGAATCCCTGTCAGGCTTCCTCCCTATTAGCGTGGAGCCCGATGCTGGGCTCGATCTCATGAATTGTGACCTGAGCCGAAATCAAGAGTTGGACACTTAACTGACTGAACCACCCAGGTGCCCCTAGGACCTGTAGCTTCTAAGACCTTTGTTCCTCTGAGGAGGAAATAATGTTCCGAATATGGCTTTGTTGAGAACCATTTGTTGAGAGCCATTTATTATCACAGAAGTAAAGGAAGTGTTCCACGTTCTAGGTTGCGGGGTTTCTTTTGTGCCTTCATGTGGTGGAGCACACCTAAGACCCGGAGGCTGTGTTGGGAAGGAGGGTAGTCTACGCTGTGAGAGGCAACCAGCCCATTCTCTGTCCTTGGAAGACAGTTCACAAATATATGTGGATGTGGCAGCAGCAGAATGAAATTATTTGGGGGAATTAATTAGCAAAACTGACCATTTCTGTTTGTGAAAGAATGACTCGTTTAGATGGAACTTCACTGTGAGCTCATTTTTAGAAGCCCGGTTCCTCCCTTACCCTTCTTCCCTCAGGCTGAATCAGTTTCCTTCTCGCCCATGACTGGTTAGTGTGCACATGCCAGTATTTATTAGAGCCCTTATCACGTCTGCTACATGCCGGTCACTTCCTGTCTGCCATGAGCCTTTCCTTGGTCTGAGTCATCTGGGTCACCCCAGAAGCTGATGGGTCATCAGACATACCCACTACACTTAGCACACCCAACTGACTGGATCTGGGGAAGGCTTTTGTTTCATAAACCAGTAAGAATTGAAGACTCACTGGGAACTCAGAAGAGTGGATTCCTGACATTTATATAGTGAATGAGATGGTTTGTAGTAAGAAAAAGACCTGTCGAGTTATATACTAACCTTTTCTGTAGTGGTGTATAAGCTGTACCACTAATTAGTTGGGTGGCTTCAGGTAAGGCACGTAAATTTAGTGTCTCTGTAGGGAAATGAGTAGTTTGATTTGAAGGTCTCTGAAGTCTTCTCAGTGGTTGGGTGTAAAGCCTAGAGAACATTCTAAGTAACTCCTATTGGTTCTTGTCATCTTAAAGTGCTTCCATGTGCTTTAAAAACCTTGTGCTTGTTTGTTTCTTTTAAGAAAAGGTCCAGTGGATTTTCTCTGAAAGATATTTTTCTAACAGATAAACTGAGAACTCGAGAGTGGCAATAGCTGTTCTGCTCATGAAGTG
The DNA here is from genome assembly GCF_018350215.1 of Panthera leo. NCBI lineage: Eukaryota > Metazoa > Chordata > Mammalia > Carnivora > Felidae > Panthera > Panthera leo. Next base: position 11,865,902 of record NC_056691.1, read on the forward strand.
CTGGAAAGATCTATTATTCAGTTGCAGCTTAAATAATGCACCATCACAGTGTGTGCCGTATTCTCTTCCTTGCTCTGCAGCCCAAGCCAATATCTGTAGTCATCTCGAGTCGCTTAAGAATCGTTCTTTCTTTTTCCTCTTCCCCTCCAGTGTTCCCAGTAAGCGCTACCTACTGGGAGTCTCCCACACCCCCTTCTTTTCCTGTGGACTTCTCTTACAAGGGCCACATCACCTGCAGCAGGAGTGTGGAAAGTAAGGTGGAAGCCTGCAGCTGGGAGCCCGTTCTGGTTTGTTCTTCATAAGCCGCTGAAGATGAGCCTCCTGGTTACTGTCGCAGGACCTCACTGTTCACTGCCTGACGTAAAATCACTCACTGTCACTCAACTTTGAGCATCACTTCAGGCAGAGCACTTTGCCTACTTTGGGCTGGTCTGTTTAGTGTCTGGGTGAGTTTTAAGAAGGGAGAGAAATTTGTGGCATCCTAGACACCCGTTGAGATTTTCCAGAAATGGAACTGGAAACATTTGTGCTCTTCCTTCTGGTGTTATTGTTAGAGTCTAAAACCAGGCAAGCAACGACATGGTGAAATGAAGAGGTGCCAAGTTCATCTTAAATACTGGTGGCCTTCTTTCTTTTTAAAAACAAATTTTTTTAAATGTTTTTATTTATTTTTGAGACAGAGAGAGACAGAGTATGAGCAGGGGAGGGGCAGAGAGAGAGAGGGAGACACAGAATCCGAAGCAGGCTCCAGGCTCTGAGCTGTCAGCACAGAGCCCGACGCGGGGCTCGAACCCACGGACCGTGAGATCATGACCTGAGCCGAAGCCGGATGCTTAACTGACTGAGCCACCCAGGCGCCCCCGGTGGCCTTCTTTCTAGCAGACCCAAATCTGAATTTTAGTCAAAGGTCTGGGAGAAATATTTAGTCTACTTATGCTGCTTAAGTGCATAGTTTGCACATGTCTTTACCAGAGTCAGGAAGAGGCAGGAAAGGTGGACTCAGTTTCTACCAAAGAACTGCGGTTAAAAAAAATGTGCCTGAAACAGAAAAATTTTCCCAGAGAAACAGTGGCATCTGGGGTCTGTCTTCACAAGCTCGTTTCCTCATAATGGAGCTTCTCTTATATTGTTATTTTCCTGGCATTTTGTTGAAGTATAATTTACACACAGTAAAATACACAGATCTCCAAGTGGACAGCTTGATAAATTTGTTTTTGTTTGTGTTGTGCATGTAGCACAAGCCCCACCATTTTAACCATTTTGAAGTGCACAGTTCAGTGGCATTTAGTGCATCCACAATATTGTGCATCCACCACCATCTGGTTCCAGAGCTGGACGGACTCCTACATGAATGTGTGATTACCACCTAGATCAAAAAACAGGACTTTCCATCACTCTAGAAGGTTCTCTCTTGCTACTTCTTCCTACTGTTACCACCCCACCCACAAGGGAACCTCTCTTCTGACTTCTCTCACCAGTGGCTTCTTTTCTTCAGTATAACCTCCTTGATGTGCATCTGTGTTATGTGATTCAGTAGTTCTTGTTTGCTGCTGTGTAGTATTCCATTTATTGTTGGAATCTCTTGTCTCTTTTTTTCCTATTATGAATGAAGCTGCTGTGGAAATCACCAACACAGTGGCCTCGCGCACTCATTTCTCTTGTCTAAATTCCTAGGAGTAGAATTGCTGGGTCATGCATCGGGGATATGTTTGACTTTCATTCTGTAATTCTGAAGTTGGACAGACCTGGGTTTGAATTCCTTCGTCCTGCCGCTTGCTTGCTCTACCTCAGGCAATTTATTTTTTCCGTGTTTGGTTTTCTCAGCTCTACAGTGGGCACTGTGTACCTGCTCAGTCAGGGCTCGGTGAAGAAAACAGACATCATTTTGGCTATTTCACGGAGAAAGGAATTTAATGGAGACAATTAAGTGCCTACAAAACAAGAGACTGGAGGGATGAAAACCAAGGGCACTCCACTGGCTTTCATATTTGGGTCCCCCTGCCTGGAAAGTTAGAAAGCTGCTGCGGCTCAGAGCCAGGACCTTGAAACACCTTCTACCTTCTCTGTCTTTTCAGTCCAGAGGTGGCTGAAATGGTAGGGAATTAACGATAGTTGCAAAGCTCAGGTCTGGGAAGTCCAGTTTTGCCTGCCACTGCTGGCCATCTGCTTTCCTTCTCCTTCCAGACCTTAAACAAGTGCACCCTGTTGGCAAGAGGGCTGGGGTTTCTGGCCTCTGGGAGCAAGGGAAGATGAGTGCCAGCCAACAAGAAATGGGATAGACACCTCCTGGGGTTGCACTGGCAACCTGAATGACAGTGGTTATAACTTCTTAGTATCCTCATTGTTACAGAAGAACAGGATGCCAAAGCAGTCATACGACTGCTTTCTGTAACTTACATTCCGAATCCGTCCTTTGACTTTATAGTCACCTGCTGGATCATGGATGCTGCTGTAAGACCCACCTGTCACATAACTGTTTTGCCGAAGGGCCTCAGCTTCTTCTGCTCTTGATCTATGATTCTAGGTACTTTCTATATGAGTAAGCTTGAGAAATTATAATTTGCAAGCCTACCGATTAATGCAGAAGCTGAAAGGTAACTTAATTCTAAGAACAGCTGCTTTGATGTATTCTTTATGAAGCTTAATGAGTGTTTTCTTCTGGAAGTCCTTCTGATTTGTTAGTTTTTAATAAAGTAAGGGGTGATGTGTAAATCTTATTGATAGATGGGCTAAAAAGGACGTTCCCTTTTTCTGTCTTTAACTTTCATTATCTTTTGACAAATGAAATGGAAAGAGATTAGATTTTTATCCTATTTGGTGCCTCGAATCTCATGCAGGCAGCACACTCTAGTCTACTAAAACATTTGGCAATGATGACTGTCCTTTTTCTAGCTTATGTTATGAAATGTGAGCTATAGTGTATTGCTCTTAAGACATTTAAACATCTTGAACTAACTGAATCCATTTTTTACTTCCTAGGGACCTTACTATTACTGCTTTCAGGGGGTTGGCCAAGTGATTTATTGATTAAGATTTTATTGTAGGCTTGTATCTATAGTGCTACTTCTGAAGGCTCCTTGCAGAGAAACGTGAAGCGATAGGAATGCAAATATTCTAAATGCCAAGATAAGCATGACCAGTAACTTCATTTCAGCCCCTGGTGTAGCAGTTAGAGTGAGCTGGCTTTGCAAAGCTTGCTTAAATTTGATTGTGTTAGAAATATATTGACAGAATCCCATTTTCTCTCTTTTTAGCCAGACTTACCCAGTCGGCCAGGGCTAACAATGGATGTCCAAACAGTTTACAGTGGTTAATACAATGGACAAAGGGTTTCACTGTTTGGAGAGTGGAAAAGAGAGCTGATGGGGAGCTTCTTAAGGGCACTGACCTAATTCACTCCTTCAATGAAAATGATTAGTTTTAAATATATATGTATTCTGATCCAGGTGTTTATAAATATTTAAGCTAGTAGTGTTACAGCCTCAGGAAGGGATGTGTGGTGCTGCTTTGTGTATTTTGGAAAGTACAGCCTTTATTTTTATTTGACAGTGGCCCTTAGATTTTTTTTTTTTTTTTTTTTTTTTTTTTTTTTTAGTAAGTTCTGGCACGAACTGATTTTCCACAGAAGTTAGGGAATTAAGAAAGGCAGCTGAAATCACACATCACCTTCCTCCATCCTGAAACCTCCTCACATTCAGGAATTTTAGTCATCCTCTTTTTAAAGATAAACTTCCCTGTGAGCCTTTCTTCTGTAAAATGTGGAGAAACAGAACTGGGTTAAAAATAAAGTTAGTTCAGGCATTGCTAAGTTTCTGAGTATCGTGTTTATGATTTACTTTGTCCAGGAAACATAAATTGCCAATGCTTTTGCTATTTATTACCACAAAATATTTGCAGTCAGTATGCGCTGTCTCAAAGAGTATCTCTCACCTATTAATAGAACAGAAGCAAAGGAGAGTACGCACGTCACTGTGAGGTAAAAAAGCTCACTGGGCTTAGTTGTAAGCTCCAAGTAACAACTGCATTGTTGTTCTAAGTGGTCTTTAAGTATGACTGGATGATTAAATATAAATGTTGACCTGACTGGATTATATCCCAGCCGTGAACTGTCCTGAAAAAAAACAGCAGTAACCTGTCACTCCCGACAGTTACCAGACTTGTTCTTTTGGCTTTATATTTGGGATAATGATTTATGCAGTGAAATATCACAGAAACTGGGGTGCTGTCATGTCTGTCTGTCTCTTTCATCTGTTTCAACCTGGATATATTGGCTCTATTTGTGTTGTCTGCTACATAGATAGTCCATTAATCTTCGTAAGAAGCAATACGAGCTTTTTGATTGGGATGAACTTGATCAAAACAAATGCTTGGAAACAATGAATTGCAAAAAAAGTCCTCAGTGAGATCTCAACTTCAGTGCATGTGTTTATCCTTTCAGAATGGCAGACTGTTTTCTGGGGGGATTGGGGGGTGGGCTGTGTTCTGCCTAGTGTTGGGAGGGGTATCAGTCTCAGTGCTGGGGGTTGATTATGGGTTCTTGAGGGCAGGTCTGGAGTTTGCCTTCCTAGTCCAGACATCATCACATTGTTGCTCAGTCAGTGAAGGAAAGCACAAGGAAGACAATGGAGCAGGTAAGTCCTACAGGACTGAAGTGTGATTCGAATGGGTGTGTGTACTCTCCCTCTTCTTACCATATTCCCAGCCCTGCAAAAAAGTACCCTGTAGGTGGCTTGGAGACTGTCTGAAATAGCAACTTTTCATTATTGGACCAACAAATCTAAAAGACAAAACAAAACACAACAAGAAACCCCACCACATCTAAAATACGCATTAATAGTGTGCGTTGCAGAACAGCTCTGAGGCTGTGTCCTTCATCTCTACAACTATGGGTGTACTGGGGACAGACCCACTCTACTCAGTTCCCAAGTATTCAGCAAAACTGATGTTTGTGAAAAATGCCTAATCATGAGGGGGCCCAGGTTTTGCTCTATGCTGTGGGACTTCTAACTTTCCTCTAGTGAAGTGGGGGGAGGAAGCATGTGACTGACGTTGTGTTAGACCTTTGGTGCAGATCTCACTGACTGATTCCACCCACTTGGAAGTGGGTGTTAAAACCTGATTTGATAGGTGAGGAAAGTGAGGCTCAGAAGTGTTAAGTACTTTGCCCCATGTCACACAGCTCAGTGTGATAGGCAGGGAATTTGAGCCAAGGTCCACTTGACTAATGCAAAACCAGTAGGTTCTTCCAACTCCACCAGCCTCTGTTTTTCAGAATCAGAGGGGCAGAGACATAGTGGGAGAAGCTAAAAGTCCTCTGTTGATTTCTGGGAGTTTAAACATTACCACTGAAAGGGTACAGAAGTTTTTCCCTCCAGGGAATCATGAGTGATGATAATACATGAGTGTTTTTAAGAGATGTTTTTATTCTTCAATGACTTGCTTGTGCTCATTGCTGTATGGGGCCCCAAAGACTCAAAGATGAGTAAGACACAGCCTTATGGGGAAGTAGTTTATATAAAAAACTAGCTAAAACCACAATTTATTATACAGATATTAAGAATGTCTTGTCTGTGAGAGACTTTCTTCACCTCCACAGCCTCTAGTTAGAAATGACTGTGTTTTCAACCCTCCCTCACCCCCCGCCCAAAACTCCCGCAATTGTTGTTAATGTCAAGAAGAACTTGTGGCTACAAAGAACGTGGGTTGTGGAATTAGAACGTCTTAAACATGCTGTGTTTGGGAGCTTGGCTGGTAGGGGTCAGAATTCCATCACAAGTTACCTCAGGACCAAAGTACATCTTTTAAAACATTACATATTCCAGATTTAGGCTACCAGATACTCACACTTGCATGTGCAACAGAACAGTGAGCTTTCTTTTCATATGTAGCCAAGACCATATGCATTGATATAGTGAAAGTTTTGATTGAGGGTAAAGACAGAGTGGGAATTTTGGAGTTGGAATATTTTGGTGGTGGGGCAGCCACCACGGAGTACCATGTGTTCACCCTTGGACAGGTTGGGGTGGGGGGATGTGGACAATCAGAGCATATAGCCCAAGAGGTAGAAACAGCTGGGAAGGTTCCAAATACAGATGTTGTTTCTTTCCGATTGCCCCTGGGAATCCTCGCAAGGGTGCTTTTTCTCTTCCTTACTGCCTCACCACATAGCTGTCTTTGCCCAGGACCCAGAGTTGATGAGTTACATGAGCTTCCATGGGCAGTCCGTTCAAGCTGACACCTATTGGAAATGTTGACTCTTGGTCCTAAGCTCAGCCGCAACGCATGCTGGCTGTAGAATTCTGACCAGATTCTAAGTCACACTTCAGGGTGGACGATGGAAACTTCGGTGTTTACACCCTGTCTTTAAAAAATTTCTTGGGATGCCGGGGTGGCTCAGTCAGTTAAATGTCTGACTTTGGCTCAGGTCATGATCTCACGGCTCGTGAGTTTGAGCCCGGCATCAGGCTCCGTGCTGTCAGCGCAGAGCCTGCTTCAGACACTTTGTCTTCCCGCTCTCTCAAAAATTAATAAATATTAAAAAAAATCTCTTCTAAAGCAGCATGTGCCTTGGGTTGTGGGTGACACGTCTTCATTCTCTTTTTGTGAGGGTGCAGACAGCATTCCAGCTTGAGATCAGGAACCAAGGTTTTTACTTCTCTTTGTGGAACTCATTTCTTCACACAGTGTCTTGCCCAATGTTTATAATACCAACACATGCAGTTAATGATCTACTTTGAGGATTATCTGAAGCAAGATTTTCCTCTTAGCCCAGCTTCCCCTGCGGTATGTGATTGGAAACTGTGAAAACGTTCAGAATTTAGCTTAGGTTAATTATAACCAGAGAAGTTCTGTTTCTACCAAAACCAAGCATAGTTCACTTTGAAATGATCTAACTTTCGGATTATGTACCCGCTCAGAACTTGCCCCTTATTAATTAAAAACAAAAAAAAAAAGTAAAGAAATAAGCAAACAAAATAGGATTATCCCCAAATAGAGGCTAAGGACAGTCCTAAGGTTTACTGAGGATAAGAGTGGAAACCAAGGTGAAGGAAAGCAATGATCAAGAAGTGTGTGCACCTCCCTCAGTACCGGTGTGAGCACCTTGCATGTATAGATTGTGTCTTGGTGAACAGACACCTGCACATCAGTAGGTCATTACTAAATTTTGCATGAGTTTAGACTAGGGTTTGCACACTACAGCCAACTGCCTGTTCGGTTGGTTTTTTGTTTTTGCTTTTTCCTGCTAGTATTACTAGCAAAGAATTGTTCTCACCTTGTAATTTTATTTATTTATTTTTTTAATATTTATTTTTGAGAGGGGGTGGGAGTGGGAGAGAGCACAGAGAGGGAGAGAGGGAGAAAGAGAATCCAAAGCGGGTTCCACTCTGACAGCAGAGAGCCTGATGTGGGGCTCGAACCCACAAATTGCCAGATCATGACCTGAGCCGAATCAGAGGCTTAACTGACTGAGCCACCCAAGTGTGCCTGTTCTTACCTTTTTAAATGAGTACATTTAAAATTGGTTATGTCAGTATTCATGTAATATCATTTACCTCCAAAGCCTAAGATACATACCATGTGACCCTTTAAGAAAACATTTGCCGGGCTCTGTTTTAGAACTCCCATAAACAGGATGCTTAGTTTCTCGCCCATTTGGCTATCTGGAAATAGGCATGTCAGGATGCTGACTTGTGAAAGATTCTGGCTTCATGAGGACACTCTTGTCTGAGGTCCTTTTTGGCTGTGGGAAAGTGAAAGAGAGAAAGGGGTGGGCCTGAGCACTCAAGGGCTGGTTTGCTTTCTGGTTTCAGTCCAGGAAGGTGACTGATAACAGAGGCTGTTTGTGTAGACTTCCTCCAAATTAAGCAGTTAACATAAGCACAAAAAACTGGAGAAAGTATACTTCAAAGCACATTTTTTTTTTGTTTGGTTTTTTGTTTTTTTTTTAAGGATGCAGAAAGGCCATAAAACTGAAATCACCCTCTATGATCAAACACTTCTGTCTGGGTTTTGGATGTTCTTATTTCCCTGGATTCTAGCTTTGGGACAGTTACTGTTTATTGTGTTTCTGCGTTGTTGACTATTTCAGTTTTAAGCAATTCATTCTTTCCTATCAGGGAAAACTTGAAGATTATAATAAGATGCCATCATCTTCAAAGTCTTGAAGAAATGTAGCGCAGAAAAGGAGTCATTGGTGTTCCTCTGGCTTAGGAGACTTGGAAAGGCTTTGGAGTCCTATCAGTGACTGATATCCCAGCTCATAAGCATTTACTGTCATTGTTCTCTGTACTATTCCAGGCCTTCCTACGTCCTACAAACAAGCATCCCTTGAGGGTGGGGACTATGTCCTATGTTGATTAGGTCTTTGTTTTCAAAGCCTGGTACACAGGTACTTAAATGTTCAATGCAATCTATCTTTTAAATCTTTTATTGAACTTATACCACAATGCCCTTTTTAAGGGTGTGGCTTACTTAATATAGGGAACACCCCTCCCATGTGGTGCTTTAGAGTTTATAAAAACTCCCACATATAATTCTCACTCAGTCTTCACAAAAACCCTGGGAGATGGGTATCATCACCCAAGATGCTCATAGAACTTGGGGTCATATAGTTGGTTAGTGACAAACCAGGGACAAAGTAGAATAGCTAGAGAGAGCTTAGTGTGTTGTGTTGTTGTCTTTTCCCCTGACCCCTTTTTCTTGCCCACTCCTTAGTAACAATACTGCAAAGGTGTCTTTGAACCTGGCTTAGAAAGTATGGTTAGCTTTTGTCTTTTCTCCCAGGAGAAAGGGGATCCTGAATGGGGCTTAAACCCTTGGATGAGCCCCTTGGCTTCAGCTGATTAGAAGCCGTTACTGCATGTGGAATCAGTGCCAGGCCCCTCTGTCTTCCTTTTCCCACCTCCTGTGTCTAGTAACCTGCTGGGGCTGTCGACCTAGGCTTACCTTTCTTCTCTGGCTCTCAGTAAAATAAGGAACTTGGACTCAAACCTGTAAAAATACAAATCTCCCTGTACCACTGACCTACCTCAGACTTTTACTTACTCATAGATGACACCAAAATTCTTCCTGAGTCCCAGGCTCCACCCCGCCCCCCCTCCCCCGCCTCCCTCTCTGTGCCCTAGATGTGGTGGTCTCTTGTCTGTCCTTCCTCAGTGAGTTGCATATCCTACTTCCACATGGTCACTGAGAAGGAAAGCCTTCCTTGAGTCCCAGAAGAGGCAAGTTCTTTCTATTCTAGACCTTTGTGTGCTTTCCCGTCCTAGCACCTGTCAGCTTTAATTCTGCAGTTGCTGACTGACTCCTTGATTTACATTGACCCTCATCAGCCTGTGAGCTCCATGAAGGCAGGGCCTTGTTTGTTACCCTCATTGTCTAATCTCAGGTGCTCAGTACAAAGCCTGGCATGAGAGAGGTCCTTGATAAATATGTGTTGAATGAATCAATGAATGTATTCCACCTTCTTCATTGAAACTTTAACTTCTATACGTCTGTCTTCTGAAAATTACGTTCCTCTATACCAATTAGGTCCAGTGATGAACAATTAGAAAGTGCTATCTTCTGCTTTCCAGATGGCTTAATTTTCTTTGAATATCCCACAGCACCCAGAGCCAGGTTAGCAACTTTGTAGGGTGATTATGTATTATAATATGCCTTTGCCTTTGTGTTTTTATAATGTTAATGAATGACTGTTATTTTCTACTTTTAGTACCCCCCATTTGCAAATTTATCTTGCATCTCATAAAAGCTACAATGGCGGGATTTTATTGTAATTATTAAGGTTCATTTCTGATTTCCTCTAAATGACATTTTGCAATTTTAAATTTGAAGGGAAACACCATTCTTTTTATTTCTGCATCACTGCACCATCTAGTGGATAATATCTGTTACTATGCAATGGCCTTTTCTGATTTCCTGACAACTTCCAGTTCCACAAAAGGGAAATGTTGGGTGTCTTTTCATACTTGAAGATCGCATATAATTTCTACCAACAATTTATGTTACTAGACAAAGATGGATTCTTTTTGAGAGGAGCTCAACATTGCTGAAATTCAGACTTAAAAAAAAAAAGTTGTTGACCCCTATTTAAAATTTCCCATGTCACTAATAATGGAACAGTGCAGATTTGGGGAGGAGGTGTCTACACACTATTTTATGGACCCAGTTGGGCTCAGTTTATATAATAATGGTGTATAAGGTATTAGACCACCAAATGAGATCTTTTTCCAAGTTTAGGAACAGAACTGTTTCAACCACCTTAACTTTTTCTTTATTTAATACGTTTTGTCATGAGAAGAAAACATTGGAAGCCCGACTGTTTTTGTTTAACTCGACTCAGTTACATCTACTGTGTTTTCTTATTAAGTCAAAGTCCTTAGTAAGGCTTGCTGATTGGCATTTTCAGTATTTTTAACAGCTTGGCTTGGTCTCTCACTTGGCCTCAGTGTGGGAGGTGGATACAGGAAACCTCACCTTTCCCCTTCCTGTCTCTGGTCTTTGCTGCCCCCTCCCCTTAATGGAGTGTGTTCCAGTGCAGCTGATCGTTCTTTGTTTTTCTCCATTGATTCCATGAGATGCAGGGGACACACACTGTGCTAAACTTTCAGTTACCGAATTTGATATTTTAAATATATAATAAGTACATATTAGGTTGAAGCCATAAATTGTAAGCTTTTAAATCTTATCCAGAGATTAATGGTTTAATGTCTCATACTGACAGCTGGTTAAATTAGTGTTTTCAAAATGTCAAAGAAATGTGTCTTATAAAGAAAGGAAGTTTAATTAAATAAATTTCCATTAAAGACACACAAACACACAAACCCCCAAAGTATCATTTACTAAGTTTTACCAGCATGCCTACAGAGGGAACTCAAAATCTTTTTCCCACATTCATTTTTTCTTGAAGGAAAAATTTTAAAAGATTACCAAAAGGATCCTTAAAGTATGAAAGCAAGTAACTGTTTCTGTAAATCTGTAGTATGTTTTTTTATTTTTCCTCAAAGTGGCATTTAAAAAACAGGGCATTTGACTTATCTTGCTAATGTGAATTGCCAGAACTTCTTTTTTTTTTAAATTTATTTATTTTTGACAGAGACAGAGTGCGAGCATGAGCTGGGGAGGTGCAGAGAGAGAGAGAGAGAGAGAGAGAGACACAGAATCCGAAGCAGGCTCCAGGCTCCGAGCTGTCAGCACAGAGCCTGACGTGGGGCTCGAACTCACAACCCGTGAGATCATGACCTGGGCCGAAGTCGGCCGCTTAACCGACTGAGCCACCCAGGGGCCCCCAGAACTTCTTTTAAAAGTAATGGGTCAGGACATATGAAAATGCTTAGAAATGTTTGTGGTCTTCAATTCAGAAATACTACAAATTACGGAGAGGGCTCCATGCACTACAATTTTGCCATAGTATTAAAGTAGTCCAAAAAAACCTGGAAACGTTAAATTGCTAGGGATACGGTTAATACATTATATGCTAAATGTGGCTATTTATAAGTGTAAGTAAACATTTAGTTTCTTAATTGCAGTCGGCACATTTCCAATGCTCAGTGGCCACAGGTAACTGGTGGTTACCGTACTGGACAATATTGTTATAGCTCAGAGTTCTGTTGGAGTCACTGCTGGCCCAGTGCTTCTTCAACTTCAGTGTGTGCCTTAATCACATGGGTGCTCCTGGTAAAGTGCATATTCTTTTCAACTGGTCCAAGGTAGGGCTTGATTTGGCATTCCTAATAAGCCCTAGGTGTGGGCAAGACAGTATCTAAATGTGAGGTCTTGTTTAAGACCTGCATGTACTTCCCAATTCTGATAGAAAAGGCATGTCTTTGAAGCTTCAGACTCTGGAGGCTCCCTGGCTTTCTGGGGATTAACCAGTTAATTAACCATTAAGTGACAGATGGTGGAGGCACTGAGTCACTCTTTTCTGTGTGAGCCGTCCTCTGATGGTGCCTCGGATGGGTCTGGATGGACAGTTGAGTCTGGGTGTCATTAGGGCCAACCCTGCTGGCAGGATTTAGCTGAGCACTCTAATAATTGGTTTTCTAACCTACCTTTTGACAAAGCAGTTTATAATTTTCTTTATCTTGGTACCTGTCGTGGGGTGGTGATTTATATGTATTTTTTCTTCTTTTTAAGTGAAGCTGTGTCTTAATGTAGTATGGGCTTAGTCAGATTCAAAATCATAGAGTAGACAGGGCTGTGTGTCCCTGTTTCCAAATTAGCACCTTCCTTTTTGGCTTATTAATGCTTTCTTTATAATTACAAATAAGAATGGTCTGTTCAAATGACAATTATACTTCATAGCTCAGTGTACCAGAATTATGAACACAGATGTCTTAAATGTAATTACCTGCTGATTTCACCCCCCCCCCCCCCCCATATCTTACTAAAACTGGACTCATGCAGATCTAGAATCAAATTGTAACCACTACCTTCTAGTTGTGGAGCCATGTGCAAGTTCCTTAGTATCTCAGGATATATGCTATATATCTTTTAATTAAGACTTCATTTTTTTAGGGCAGTTTAAGATTCACAGCAAAATTGAGGAGAAGGTACAGAGATTTCCCAAATACCCCTGCCCCCACACAGGATCAAGCCTTACAATAATTATCAGCATTCCCCACCAGAGTGGTATGTTAGAGCTGATGAACCTACACTGACACATCATTATCACCAAAAGGCCATAGTTTACCTTACAGTCGACTTTTGGTGTTTTACATTCTGTGGATTTGGACAAATGTAAAATAATGACAGGTATCTATCATTATATGATATCATACAGAGTATTTTTACTGCCCTGAAAATCTTCCGTGCTCTGCCTGTTTTCTCTCCTTCCTTCTAATCCTGGCAGTCACTGATCATTTTATTATTTCGACAGTTTTACCTTTTCCAGAATGCCATATAGTTGGAATCGTACAGTATATAGCCTTGTTAGATTGGCTTTTTCCACTTCATAATATGCATTAAGTTTCTTCCATGTCCTTGCATGGCTTGATCCCTCATTTCTTTTTAATGCTGAATAATATTCCATTGTCTAGATGCATCACATGGAGTTATTCATCCATTCACCTACTGAAGGTCATTTTGGTTGCTTCCAAGTTTTGGTCATTCTCAATGAAGATGCTAAAAACATCTGTTTTTGTGTGGACATAAGTTTACAACTCCTTTGGGTAAATACCAAGGAACATGGTTGCTGGACTGTATGATAAGCGTATGTTTGGTTTTTAAGGAAACCGCCAAACAGTCTTCCAGAATGGCTGTACCGTTCTGCCTTCTCGCTACTTCCTACCACTTCACAGCCCCACTGCATTTGATGTTGTCATTATTTCACATTTTGGCCCTTCTAATATGTGCAGTGGTATCTCATTATTCTGATTTGCATTTTCCTGATAACATACGGTATTATACATCTTTTCATATGCTTATTTGCCATCTGCAGATCTTCTTTGGTGGGGTGTTTGTGAAGGTGTTTGGCCTGTTTTTTAGTCAGGTAGTTTTCTTGTTGAGTTTTCAGAGTTTTTGTGTATATTTTGGATGATTGTTCTTTATCAGACATCTTTACAAGTATTTTCTCCTGGTCTTCAGTTAGTCTGTTCATTCTCTTGACATTACCATTCACAGAGCAGAAGTTTTTAATTAAAAAAAAAAGTTTTTAATGTTTATTTTTGAGAGAGAGAGGGGAGGGGCAGAGAGAGAGGGAGACACAGAATCCAAAGCAGGCTCTAGGCTCTGAGCCGTCAGCACAGAGCCCGATGTGGGGCTTGAACTCTTGGACTACAAGATCATGACATGAGCCAAAGTCAAATGCTTATTTACTTGAGCCACCCAGGCACCCCCAGAGATTTGTCATTTTAATGAAGTCTGGCTTATCAATTCTTTGTTTCAGGGCTCATCAGACCTTATATTTTCATATGTAAAAAAGGGAGGAACTGGGTTTTTAGAAGGGTTAATGGTTAACAGCCATTAAACACTTAGCACATATTGTCTGGCACTTTGTGATGTTCAGTCAGTGATGATATGTTTCGGGTGCTCCTGTTTCCACATGTGTTCACAGAGGTACAGCCACAGGGAACTTATAACTTAGCTGGCTACTGCAAGAGCCAGGAATAAAGTCTGACCCGGTTCCCTTCCTGCACCCTCTCCTTCCGAAGTCACTGCAGAAGAGTTGCTGAGCCAGGTTGACTGAACCCAGGCCAACTACTTGGAAATGATCGTCAAGCTTGTCAGAGGGATTGGATCCATCTAGTGCCCAAGCAATAATACCATGCTTTTTTTTTTTTTTTTTTTTTTTTTTTTTTTTTTTTTTTTGGTTTGAAGGCCAGGGAACTGACTGGTCACAGGTAGTTTCTGAAAGGCTCCATCAGTGTACAGGGGAAGAAGGCAGCGTTCTTCATGGAAAGGATACAGGCTTTGTAGCCACACTGACCTGGGTTAGAATGTGTCCTCTGCCACCTTTTACTTGTATGAACTTGAGCAAGTCACTTTACTTCTCTGACTTAAGTCTTTTCTATAGATGAGTCTACAGAAGTCTACAGATTTCTGTAGATGATATTGATAATAGCTAAAAAATGATGGAGCATTTTCTCTGTGTCAGGCACTACCCTGAGTTCTCTACATGCACTGTCTGATTAAATTGTCTCAACAACCCTAGAGAGGTGGGTGTTGTTACTTCTCTTGCTTTACAGATGGGGGAAACTGAGGCAAGGAGAAGTTAGGTAATTTGCCTAACTGGTGAAGCAGAAATTGGAAACCCCACTTTGATTATAGAATGCTTGATGCATCCTTCTTAAAAATAAAAAGAAACAAGCTTTTTTGAGATATAATTCACATGCCATACAATAAAAGTATACAATTCAGTGGTTCTTAGTATACTCACAGAGTTGTGCAACCATCACCTTGTCAATTTTAGAACATCTTTATCAGCACAAAAAATAATTCACATATCCATTAGTTAAATCACCCCCATTTCTCCCTGAACTCTTATTCCTGGGCAACCACTGGTCTACTTTGGTCTCTAGATTTGCCTCTTCTGGACATTTTACGTAAATGGAATCATATACAGTATTTGTCCTTTTACATCTATCTGGCTTCTTAAAATGTTAAAAAAAATTTTTTTTTAACTTTTATTTATTTTTGAAAGACACAGAGAGACAGAGCACAAGCGGGGGAGGGGCAGAGAGAGGGAGACAGAATCTGAAGCAGATTCCAGACTCTGAGCTGTCAGCACAGCACCTGATGCAGTGCTGGAACTCACAAACTGTGAGATCATGACCTGAGCTGAAGTCGGATGCTTAACCGACTGAGCCCCCAGGTGCCCCTCTTAAAATGTTTCCAAGGTTCACCCATGTTGTGGCATGTATTGGTGTTTCATTCCTTATTATGGCCTAATAATAGTCCATTGTGGGGATATACCACATTTTGTTTACCCATTTATCACTTGATGGTCATTTGGATTGTGTCCAGTTTTTTGCCGTTATAAATAATGCTGCTATGAACATCTGTGTACACATTTCTGTGTGGGCATATACTTTGAATTCTCTTGGAATCCACAATATGTTCTTAACTACTGTGCTCTTCCGGAAGACAAAACAGGCAATTCTTACTTGGGAATGATCTCGTTATATTGTTGCTGCAGTGCCTTTGGTGGGTACCTTTATTGGGAGTGCTCATTCTGTGACAAATTAGCAAGGCTTTTACAAATACCGCTTCACTCAGTCCTCACAACATTTCAAATAGGGTAGATGTAGTGAGCCCTGTTTTACAGATGAGGCAGCTGAGCCTCACCAAGTAAACTGCTCAAGGTCACAGAACTTGTAGAATGTATAGGGAGCTAGCTTGGACCCAAGTGTGTGTGATGGCCCACCGCGCTCTCACTTCAACATCATATGGCTGCCATTTTCAGGGGTATTTATGAATAAATAAACCTCCCACTCGAAAGCTTACTGGCCTGGATTTTACAGTCCTTTCCATGGGCGTTTTCTTCATTTCCCCGTATGAAATAGATAGTGATATACTTGTTTGTACCAAGGGGCAATGGAATTGAGTGTGTGCCCAAGGCCATGGGTGGGTTGGAAGGTCAGAGTCTTGGCTGGAAGTGCCTGTTAGAGTCTAGGTTCATTGCTTTTTGCATTTTAGCACAACTGCTTTCCAAACAACCGTTGCGTCCTCCCTGAGACATACTGTCATTGTCTCCCAATTCTTTAATGTAGACTGAAGGTTCCGGATGGGGTTCAAAAAACTTCAGTAACTCTAGTACCTTTCAGCATTGGGCCTGAGGTGTAATCCTATGAATTCTGATGACCTGTCAGAAATCCCTGTTGTACCTCGTGTGTATCACTTTCTTAACTGTGCACACTGTAAGGTGCGGCGTGAGTACACCGTGCCCACAGTTTAGTTGCTGCCCGTGAGCACTCACCTTGCACGGCTGTGAAGGGAGGGTGAGGAGCCGGTGACAGCTTTGTTACCGCACTGGAAAATGAAATACTTGTGGGATAAACTATGAACGGTTTTTATTGGTAAACCAAAATTCATGTAAAGACTTGTTTTTTTTTTTTTTAATTTTTTTTTTTTTTAACGTTTATTTATTTTTGAGACAGAGAGAGACAGAGCATGAATGGGGGAGGGTCACAGAGAGAAAGGACTTGTTTATTAATTCACTGCTGACTGGTTTACTACTATAAGGAAGGGTTCACTTTGAAGAGACTACAGACAAGTGTCCCAGAGCCAAGGACTTGGTTTATAATGTTAAAAATTACGCATTTTAGGAGGAGAGTGGAGCTCATTTTCTGCCTTTGCTGGGCAGAAGTGGCTTCTGCTTATTTGTTAGGTGTCCTGAAATTGTGCCCGGTGATTGGAATTTTTACTAAATCCTTCTTGACCGTTAAAATAAGACCCTATTTCGTGGGGGAAGAGAGGGGTATGCTCTTTGTAATTGCCATTACCTTATCGCTCACCACGCTCCCGCCCCACATGGCCTTTTTTCTTCCTTGAACATAATGAGCTTCTGTCTCACCTCAGGGCATTTGTGCTTACTGTCCCCTCTCCTTGGAGAGTGGTTCAGATTTTCTTAAGATTAGTTCTTTCCGGTGTCACAGCTCATGGCACTTACTGCCGTCTGAGATTATAATATATGTTTACTTGTTTATTATTGTTTCTTTTTTTCATTAAAATCCTTCCTGTGAGGGGAGGACTCGGCTTGTATCCCCCCAGCACTGACACTGAGCCTTTATCTTCATCTGCTGTGGCAGGAGCAGAGTTGTTCCTGCTTACGTGTCTACTTCCTACCGACTATGGCCGCCTTGGGTAGTGACTCAGGGTAATTTTTCTTTCAGTCCCCAGGTTGCTGCTCAGTAAAGTTTTCTCAAATCTATGAATACAGAGCTTAGGAATCTTTGCGAAGGTAAATTCCTAAACTTGAGATCTTCTCATGGAGGCTACTTCCCCCCACAAAATGCCCTTTCGATGTCTCTGATAGAACAGTTCTTAGGGAAAGCCTGCAGTGGTTCTGGTGGCCATTCCCTGTGGACTCCCCACCCCTTCCTTTTCAAGATCTTTGCGCTGTGCTATTCTTTTCATCATGCACAACCCTACCCCAGCCCCAATCCCATTCATTCTTCAGACCTCATCTCAGTGTGATTTGCTCATGGGAAACACACCTCTCCCCTCCGCCCCCCATGAGATTAGGTGTTGGCTCTTGCTAAGCCTCCTGAGGGCAATGCCGTATCTGTGTTATTCATTCAATTCAGTAATCTGCATGCCCAGTGCAGGGCTTGAACTCATGACCCCAGATCAAGAGTTGCATGTTCTTCCGACTGAGCCAGGCAGGTGCCCCTGGTGCCATATCTGTTTTAACCTTCATTTGATCCTCAGAGTCCATCCAGCAGGTTACACTTTGTAAACATATGCTGAGTGAATGAGTAAAGAATTAGTGATAGTGTATTTGCATATCCATGTTCCACAGCAGCACTGTTCAGCATAGCCAAGTGTTCAGCAAACCCAAGTGTTTATTCATCAGTGGATGACCGGATAAACAGAATGTGGTATACACATACAGTGGAATATCATTCGGTCTTAAAAAGGAAGGAAATTCTGATGCACGCGACAAGAATGAACAGAGAACATTAGGTTAGTGAAGTATGTCCCAAACAAAAAGACAAATGCTGTAAGACTTCACTTAGATGCCATACCTAGAGTGATCAAATTCAGAAACAGAAAGTAGAATGGTAGTTACCACGGGCTGGGAGGAGGGGGCAGTGGAAGGTGGTTTAATGGTGTTGATTTCAGTTTTGCAAGATGAGTCTTGGAGACTGGATGTACGACACTCTGAAATATTTAACACCACTGAACTGTACAGTTAGAAATGATTAAGATGGTAATTTTGTTACATACTTTTTTAAATACGATGAAAAGAATTAGGGCAGAAACTGTGACTTCTGGAAATCACTGTAGAAGAATCTGGAATTCTTAAGTGGTACGATGCCTGTGACTTCTGGGCAGTATGCATAAATTAAGGACAGAAGTATTTATTTCCTTATCAGGGAAGCTCAAGTATTTTCTAAAGAATGGTCAGAGTCCAGGAAGGAGCTGCTTTGTGTCTCCCCTCCCTGCCTAGGTTCTTGTGCTTCTCTGCTCCTAGGACCCAGTGAGCCCTGGGGTGAGCCTGGCCGCTGTGCGGTGAGCCTGCCTTCACCCACACAGCCCAACTGAGTACTGAGCATTGTACTTCCTGCCCTTCTTGGTGTAAGATTTGAAGCAAACTTTTATTCATTTCCTACCCTGTTTTGCTGTTGTTTTTTTTTTTTTTAAGTTTATTTATTTATTTTGAGACAGAGAAGCAGAGAGAGGGACAGACAGAATCCCAAGCAGCTTCCATGTGCCATCAGAGCA
Source organism: Panthera leo (assembly GCF_018350215.1). Lineage (NCBI taxonomy): Eukaryota > Metazoa > Chordata > Mammalia > Carnivora > Felidae > Panthera > Panthera leo. Next base: position 11,884,784 of record NC_056691.1, read on the forward strand.
GAGCCCAATGCGAGGCTCGAACTCATGAACCATGAGATCATGACCTGATCCAAAATCAAGAGTTGGACGCTTAATCAATGGAGTCACCCTGGCATCCCTCCTATTATGCTGTTCTAATGCTTATGAGGAACTTATTCTTGTAGAGTCCAAGGGAATGACTTGAACATTGCCATGCCTCTTTAGCACATGCCCTTTGTAGAGGTTGCCTCATTTCAGGCTGACAGTGGCCCTCTGAGGTATCATCCCATTTATTTATTTATTTATTTATTTATTTACTTACTTACTTACTTACTATTTACTTATGAGAGAAAGAGAACGCATGCAGGGGGAAGGGGCAGAGAGAGAGAGGGAGAAAGACAATCCCAAGCAGGCTCCATGCCTGCCGTAGATAGCCTGACACAAGGCTGGATCCCACGTCTGTGAAATCTCGACCCAAGCTGAAATCAAGAGTTGGCCGCTGAAACGACTGAGGCACACAGGCATCCCTCCCCATTTTCTAAAGGTGGAGACAGATTATCGAAGATCCCACAGCTAAGTGACGGAACCGAGACCACTCCAGATCGTCTGCCTTTATAGCGCACATTCTTGCCTGTGCTTCAAGTTGCTTCCTGTATGGTCTCCATCTCGTGGTCCAGATTCGTCACACACCTTAACCCCAGACAGTTCAGATAGTGTACTCTTCACACTTACAAACTGCTTGGTCTGGTCCCTTAGTATAACATACATTAGAGTACCAAGAATGACTGGAACCCCAAGACCGTGCTTTTGAAATCCCAAACCCAACTTTGAAACCCCAGACATCCCATAAAGTCTCTGCTAGATGTTGAAAAACCTAAAATGTACTTTTCCACTTTCTCCCACCGTTGGTAAAAACAAAGAAGGAAACAAATAATACGGCTCTTTGTTATTCTTTTATCTGCTAAACTTACAGAAAGATTAGGGAGAAGAGAAAACTCTACTGAGTGAACACTCTGTCCCCCAGTTGGCTCCCTGCTTCCTCTCGCCTCCAATGATGTGAAACATCTTATCTTCAAGCCTTTAATTTCTATGTAACATTAGCAATTCCATTCACCTGAAACATTACCAGTTCATTTCTAGCCAGCTTATACCTTTTGTGTATGTGTGTGTGGGAGGGTCTGTATAAATAAACCCTTCTCTAAATGTTCATTTCCAGAGTACTGCTCCAAAATGTCCTACTTGCTTAATACTTTCTACTTCGATAGTTACTCTGTATGTCTAACAAGAATATTTGCTCTGATTCTCTGGTTCCCTTGCGTGGGAGAAAGGAGGGAAAGAAAGCCCTTCAAGTGGTGTAAATCCAGACTGCTTTCTATTTTTCCTCACAAGTGGTGCTTTTCAAAGCGTTCCGGCGTCCCTGCTGTATGGATGTGTCACTGTGCGAGATGACAACAGGATTTGCTGGGAATGTGGGCCACTATTGTATCCGCCTTACGTAACCACGTGGAGTGGTGGCAATGGGTGAGCAGCCTGGGGTGTAGGCAGTGGCCTGGCCGATTAATCTCCAGAGGCCATGAAGACTGCTCAGGTCCTCCAGAGGATGTGGAGCCAGGCTGTTAAAAAGTTTGGGAGACTGAAAGGCCACGTGAGTCCCTCTGCAAGCTCTCCCTCTTTTCTTTCCCAGCCTTTCTTTGCGGGAAGTGGTTGGGGAGCAAAAGCTTTCGCACAGTGACTGCTTTCTCTTCGGATTTATTTGCCCTTCTGGCAGCTTTCAGTAACAAACTGTGACATGCAGCTTGTAGTCAATGGTGGGTTTTAGAAATACTTGCCTTATTTTTAGCAGACATGTGAAACTGATAGCCTCTTATGGGATTTATGAGTCAAATACTGCTGTCTTGCATGTTTTGGGAGTCTGCAAGTACGTTGTTGCTTCCTGGGAATGACTTAATATACTCCTCGTAGAAGATGTTTGTGTTTGGGGATTTATTTTGGGGTGAAACTTTTTGCTTCCTTATTCTGCAGAAATCTTTATTCTTATATCTAGGTTCTTCAGTTACAGGAAACAGTTTTTGACATGTTCTTTGCTTCCTCTCAGAGTTTTGAATGGCAAGTACTACTGTAGCATGTGTGAATGTTTACTTTTACGGCTTGGGGTTTTTATCAGACAGCTCCCATGATTATGGGCTGAGTTTGAATAATCTGGGGTGTTGACTTGGGGTAGATAGACATGGGAGCCCTGTACCCCACTGCTCCCCCAGAGCTAGCTGATCTCTCCCTCACCTTCCTTCCATACACCTCTAAAATTATTGCCACCACCCTGTCTTTCCCGCCTCCGGTGGAAGTGATCACATTTTCTTCTGCTCTTTCACTTTGCAAAGTCTGGGCTTAAAAAATATTTGGTAAGAGGTCCCTGTCCAGGAATTGGGTACACCTTGATGTTCACTCATATGCACCCGCCCTATTTTTTATTTTATTTTTTTAAATGTTTATTTATTTTTGAGGGAGATTGGCACGAGCAGGGGAGGGGCAGAGACAGAGGAAGACAGAAGCGGGCTCTGTCCTGACAGCAGAGAGCCTGATGTGGGGCTTGAACTCATAAACTGTGAGATCATGACCTGAGCCGAAGTTGGACGCTTAACCAACTGAGCCACCCAGGCGTTCCTGCCCCCGTTTCTGAACTTGTGAAGCATTTGGTGCAGGTGCAGGAATTACAGATCTAAATCATAAAGCCTGGTAGTAAAACAAATACCCGGGAGCCCATCATGCACATCCATGGAGCCTCATGGAGATGGACAGAAAGTCCTTTCTCACTCTGCCTCATTCCTGGCCCATTTCATCCTGTAGTTTGTGGTTTTCATTCCCTTGCTTTTTCTTTTTTTTTTTCTTCATAGTTTTACCACACACATGCATATGCATCCCTAAGGAAAAAATTAGTTTTGCTTGCTTTTTCTTTATTGTGGTAAAAAAAAAAACAACCCGCAGAACATAAAACTGAGCATCTTAACCATGCTTAAGTGCACAGTGCCATAGTATTGAATATATTCACGTTGTTGTGAAACACTGCTTTCTGAACTATATCAAAGTGATATCAGGCTCTGCACATTCTTCTAGATGTTTTTCACTCAGTGTTTTATTTGAGTTGCATCTGTGTTGTGGTATGTGTGGCTCTAGTTTGTTTTCACTACTGTAGAATATCGCATTTTAATAATATATTCTGATTTACTTGTCCATTCTGCTCTTGATATTAATTTGGGTTGTTTCCAGGTTTTGGCTGTTGAGAATGTTACTGTGAATACTCTTTGTGTGTGTCCTTGTCACATATTCATACATTTCTCTTGGGCCTCTGCCCAGGAGAGAAATCACTGCATCATGGAATACGTGTATCTTTGGCTCTGATCCTTGTAGGTAAAGCTCCTCAAGGCTAAGCAACGGCTGAATACTGACAGCAATTCTGGGATCTGTACACAGCCCGGCACAGGTTGGGTGGGGCCCGAGCCGAGTGGCCCAGTTTGAAATGAATGAGCTGAAGCCCTCAACTAAGCTGCTGTAAGCTGGCAGCCTGTCCCCTGGGGGATGTACCCAGAGAGGATACTCTGAGGACTGTGTGACTGTGAGGGCTGCTCTGTGTTTCCCAAAAGGTGTTGATAGAGATGAGGCGGGAAGACACTCAGTGATTTTCTTTTTGGGCACACCTGTTGTAAACACTCCACGGGCTCTGGTGGTTTTTATTCACCAGTGTATCCCGAGTGCCACAAATCACAGGCTTGGCACATAGTGGGTACTTAATAAATGTCTTTGAATGAATGAATAAATGAGGGAGTGAATGAATGAAGGGGCTTCTCTGAGACCTTCATAAAAAGTCCTAGTTCTGTGGACTAAATACACAGTTATGGTATATTTTAATAGCTTTCAAAAGAACTATTAAAATGTATTTTTACTTCAGGTTCCTCATCTTTAAAAAATAAGGTTTTAAATTCATCACTTGGTGTAACAGAACATATGTTCTTTTAAATACTGTGTTTAAATAGTTAATAGTTTATGTCCCAACACATTACCAATCCTAGGTAAAGAAGCCACTTACAATCTGATCAGTTCATACAAGTTGGTGAGATCTTTGGGCACGTGGCAAGGTCTGATTGATTAAAAATTTCAGTCAGTCCTGGGGCGCCTGGGTGACTCAGCCGGTTAAACATTCGACTTCAGCTCAGGTCATGATTTCATGGTCCGTGGGCTTGAGGCCCACGTCGGGCTCTGTGCTGACAGCTCAGAGCCTGGAGCCTGCTGCGGATTCAGTGTCTCCTCTCTCTCTGCCCTTCCCCTGCTTGCACTTTGTCTCTGTCTCTGTCTCTCTCTCTCTCTCTCAAAAATAAACGTTTAAAATAAGTTTTAAAAATTTAATTCAGTCCGGTTGGGGTGGCAGTGGTAGGAATAGGGGTTTAATTCTCTTTCTGATAAATCTAATTTAAATTACCCCTGTGGGCAGCACAGGAATACTTAGATAGTATAATCTCATTATGGAATAGTGAATTTCAAAAGCCAGGTTCATTCTACCTTGGGCAATATTTTAAAAATAAAGTTTTGTGGCAACTCACTTGTTTGGCTAAATGATAAAAATTTTCAAATCCAAAACCTTTATTTTTTATTTAATTTTAATTTTTTTTTTTAACATTTATTTATTTCTGAGAGAAAGGCGGAGCATGAGCTGGAAGGGGGCAGAGAGAGAAGTAGACACAGAATTGGAAGCAGGCTCCAGGCTCTGAGCTGTCAGCACAGAGCCTGAACAGGGCTTGAGCCCAGGAGCGGTGAGATCATGACCTGAGCTGAAGTTGGCCGCTTAACTGACTGAGACACCCAGGCACCCCTAAATCCAAAACTTTTAAAAGAGAACTTGTTTTTTTTTATTTTTAAAGTAAAAATGTATTCTAAAAGTAATGTACTCATATAAAAATATTCTCTTCCATACCACAGCTCCTGGGGAAATTTTAACATTTTTTGGTATTTATTCTTCCCATCTCTTCCATGTATGGTTATATAAATACATATATTTATGACAATAAGAATGGAAACAGTGATGTTTTGTATATGGATTTCTCCCTATAGACATTTGAATATGATCTATATATGTAACCAATCTCTTATTGTTGGACATTTTAATTACCTATTAAAAATTATACTCAGCTATAAAAAAACTTATATGTTTACCTTAGTGCACTTGTGCAGATAATCCTGTAAAATAAATTGCTAGAAGTGGAACTGAATGATCAAGGGGTAATCAGATTTTACATTTTGATACTTATTGTAATTTGCCCCCTGAAAGGTTTTTTATTTTTAATTTTTTTAATGTTTATTTATTAAATTTTTTTTTAACGTTTGTTTATTATTAAGAGACAGACACAGAGTGTGAGCAGGGGGAGGGGTAGAGAGAGAGGGAGACACAGAATCCGAAGCAGGCTCCAGGCTCCCAGCTGTCAGCACAGAGCCCTATGCAGGACTCGAACTCACAAACCATGAGATCATGACCTGAGCGGAAGCCGGACGCTTAAACGACTGAGCCACCCAGGCGCCCCATAATGTTTATTTTTGAGAGAAAGAGAGAGAGAGAGAGAGAGAGAGAGCGCAAGCTTAAGCGGGGGAGGGGCAGAGAGAGAGACACACACAGAATTGGAAGCAGACTCCAGGCTCCCAGCTGTCAGCCCAGAGCCCAATGCTGGGCTTGAACTCACAAGCCATGAGATCATGACCTGAGCTGAAGTTGGACGCTCAACCGACTGAGCCACCCAGGCTCCCTGCCCCCTGAAAGGTTTATACCAATTTATATTCCCACCCTTCCCACCAAGAGCGGATGGACCTGAAAATATGAAGCCAATTAGTTCTTCTTCTCTTTAATTGAAAATGTAGTAATCATGATTAAGAAACTTTTAAAAAATTGATGGCAGTTAAGTAATTATTTTCTTTCTTTTTTTTTTTTTTAATTTTTTTAACATTTATTTATTTTTGAGACAGAGAGACAGAGCATGAATTGGGGAGGGTCAGAGAGAGGGAGACAGAATCCGAAACAGGCTCCAGGCTCTGAGCTGTCAGGACAGAGCCTGACGCGGGGCTCGAACTCACGGACCGCGAGATCGTGACCCGAGCCAAAGTTGGCCGCTCAACCGACTGAGCCACCCAGGCGCCCCTAAGTAATTATTTTCAATGCCTATGCATTTCATTGTGTTGATTCATTTAACCCAAATATCACTCCATTTTTTGGACATTTGTGCTCCCTCCCACCCCAGAGCAATGCCCATTCCTAGGGGTGATTGTTATGGTATTGGTTAGTTATTTCCTGATGGTTTTTATTTAAAAAAAATTTTTTTTTACTTCCTATAATTTATTTATTTTTTATAATTTACCCAGGTCAGTTAGCACATGGTGCAACAATGATTTCAGGAGTAGATTCCTTAATGTCCCTTACCCATTTAGCCCATCCCCCCTCCCACAACCCCTCCAGTAACCCTCTGTTTGTTCTCCATATTTAAGAGTCTCTTATGTTTTGTCCCCCCCTGTTTTTACATCATTTTTGCTTCCCTTCCCTTAAAGTTCATCTGTTTTGTACCTTAAGGTCCTCCTATGAATGAAGTCATATGATATTTGTCTTTCTCTGACTAATTTCGCTTAGCATAATACCCTCTAGTTCCATCCACATAGTTGCAATACTGATGATTTTTAGAAGACTATTCTGGAGAAGGTCTTGTGTGATGTTTCTTTTTTTTTTTTTTTTTAATTTAAATTTTAGTTGGTTAACATACAGTGCACTATTGGCTTCAGAAGTAGAATTCAGTGATTCATCAGTTGCATACAACACCCAGTGCTCATCCCAACAGATGCCTTCTTTAGTACCCATCATCTAGCCTCTCTCCCACCCACCTCCCTCCATCAACCCATAGGTGTTCTCTATCATTAAGAGTCTTCCTGTGGTTTGTTTCCTTCTCTTCTTCTCCCCACCCCTTTCCCGTATGTTCATCTGTTTCGTTTCTTAAATTCTACATTTGAGTGAAATCATATGGTATTTGTCTTTCTCTGATTGACTTACTTCACTTAGCATAATACATTCTAGCTCCATCCGTATCCTTGCAAGTGGCAAGATTTCATTCTGTTTGAAGGCTAATATTCCATTACACACACACACACACACACACACACACACACACACACACCACATCTCTATCCATTCATCAGCTGATGGACATTTGGGCTCTCTCCATAGTTAGGCTATTGTTGATAATGCGTGCTATAAAGTTTGGGGTGCATGTACCCCCTTCAAATCTGTATTTTTATATCCTTTGGGTAAATACCTAATAGTGCAACTGCTGGATTGTAGGGTAGTTCTATTTTTAGTTTCTTGAGGAACCTCCATACTGTTCTCGGGCGGCTCCACCAGTTTGCATTCCCACCAACGGTGATGTTTTCTCCTAATGTGTAGGGATATAGCTATATCGAAAGAGGAATTGGCATCTGTATTTATTTTACCACAACTTCCAGGTTAATTCACCCTGTTGAAATTTGCCAGCTTTGAGGTAGAGTCAAGTGTAAGAAGATGAACTTGGGGAGCATGCATGCTAGTAAAGTCATTTCTAGTTGGTAGGTGATTGGTTAAGGCCACATTGAAACCTGAAGATGTCAGGGCGTTAGGAGGTGTTCTGTGGAAATGGAAAGAGAGGATCGAGATAATTCTAATCAACCAGGTTTCTGCTTACTATTTCCTTTTAAGAAAACTTTTTTTAGGGGCGCCTGGGTGGCTCAGTCGGTTAAGCGGCCGACTTCGGCTCAGGTCATGATCTCGCGGGCTGTGAGTTCGAGCCCCGTGTCGGGCTCTGTGCTGACAGCTCAGAGCCTGGAGCCTGTTTCAGATTCTGTGTCTCCCTCTCTCTGACCCTCCCCTGTTCATGCTCTGTTTCTCCCTGTCTCAAAAATAAATAAAATGTTAAAAAAAAAAATTAAAAAAAAAAGATACCTTTTTTTAAAATAGAAAACTTTATTAAAATCTTGGAAGACTTGCGTTATACTGGCACACATTGTAAAATGCCGTTTTAAACACAGACTGCAACATTCCAGAGAGGAATGGTGGTGATAAAGCCCACCTAGCACACTAGACCTTATCGGCACTCAAGTTCCCAACCTGACCACCTCAAGGGTGCTGTCGAAGAGGCAGAGGGCCACTGACTGTAACAGAAAATTTCCTTTAAGAAAACTTTTAAGTAGTAGAAATCAGTGCTTTAATCACATTAACAAGTGAGAAATAGACAGTGTACCCACTTCTTGGTTCATTGAAAAGAAAACCTTTTTGAGTGCCTACTCTGTGCACCCACTGCTGTTCTAGGAGAAAAGGGACGAAATGGAGTGAGTGAGATATAAAAATCTTACCTGAAAATCCACTTCCATTTTCTTTCAATTGATAAACAGTGGTCGGGGCGCCTGGGTGGCTCAGTTGGTTAAGTGTCCCACTTTGGCTCAGGTCATGATCTCACTGCTCGTGAGTTCAAGCCCCACATCAGGCTCTATGCTGACAGCTCGGAGCCTAGAGCCTGCTTCAGATTCTGTCTCCCTCTTTCTGTCCCTCCCCTACTCATACTCTGTCTCTCTCTCAAAAATAAATAAAATATTTTAATTAAAAAGAAAAAACAGTGGTCATGGTGAACAAACTTTTGTCACCATGTCAAAAGTCTTTGTCAAAAAGACGTATGGTCTTTTTGAATGTATACCTGTTTCAATGCGTTGTGCCTTCATTTAACCTACACATAACCCCATTTTGGATGCTGATACCCGTCCCTCCCCAGACCCCTGTCTTGTCACCATAGCACCTGGTCATAGGTGTGCTGGTAGCATGGATCCTACTTCTTGCCTGTTCCAGGACCATTTGTATTTTCTTTTTAACTCTAGAGGTGATTTTTTTATTCTAGTTTTTAATCTAATAACTCTGATCTCTTGGAGCCAGATGGTATTAGCCATGGAAATGTCCTTTTAAAAGTGAGTACATAGTGGGAGGGTGAGCTAAGGGATTAGGACTTCCTCTCAATTTGACTAATCAGTTAGAGCTACTCAAGAGTGGGCTGGTTTACCTTCTGTACAAACAAAATTGCCTTTTCCTAAGCCCCTCTGCCAAAGGGAACAGATGATCTGCTCCAGTAGATCGGTTGATAGACTTGCCTTTTATGTTAAGCTGTGTTTTTCTCCCCAGTCAAGAGAGTTTGTTAACTGGGGAAAAAAGAAGCACATCATCTAGACATTTTTCAGTTCTTTACTCTCTCTCATATTAGTATCAGTGCAGGAATGGCAAATTTGATTTGAAAAAATTTTAATGTAAAACAACTAGTTTTCTTAAAATTATTTTCGTTTGTATATAAATACAGTATTTACGTATTTCTTTGTGTCCTTAGGTTTTAGATTGTCTCTTATTAAAAGACATAGAGCTTGATGGACCTTCTTGTTTTTTTAAAATTTTTTTAAACTTTATTTATTTTGAGAGAGAAAGCAAGCAGGGGAAGGGCAGAGAGAGAGAGAGAGAAAATCCAAAGCAGGCTCCATGCTGTCACCTCAGAGCCCGATGCGGGGCTTCGATTTATGAACTGTGAGATCACGACCTAAGGCTGAAACCAAGAGTTGGACGCTTAACCGACTGAGCCACCCAGGCCTCCCTGGACCTTCTTGTTTGCCTGTATTTATTGTGATTACTCTTCTATATTCTTTCTATATTCTAGTTTGCATTTTACATTTGTGCTGTTTTTTTTTTTTTTTTTTTCTAAGTTTCCCCTTTTGCCTCCTTTGCCTTGTTTTGGATTGACTTGTTGTTTGTTTTGTTTTTACCTCTGCTATGTTGGAAGTTATGTACTGTAAGTATTCCTATCGTGGTTACCCCAGAAAATTTAACATGTAGATTTGACTCAGTGAAGTTTAAAATTAATCAGCAGTTTAACTCTGCTCCTGAATAAAACATTTAGAGTAATCTAATTATGTTCAAGTGTTCTGGATTTACATGTGTGTTGTTTATACTTTGGCTCTGTCTTATTTGTATTAAGTCTAACAGGTTATACATTATTATTATAGTTGCATACAGCCAGTACGTGCTCAGGCTTAATCATGTTCCTTCTTGTGTTTTGGGTCTTCCTTCTGGGATTATTTTCCTTCTTTCTCAAATATCCTTTGGAAATTGTTTTATTGCTGGTTTAGGGTACTAATCTCTCCCAGTTTTTATGTTTTAAAAAAATGTCTTTTATGCCCTTTAAATCAACATGTATTGTGTTAAAAATATTCTGTTAATTTTGGGCTTCCATCATTGCTGTTTAGAAGTCAGCTGTTACTCGGATTGTTCTTTTGTAGGTAATCTCTCAGGTCTAGACTGTTCTCAAGTCTTTATGTATTTTTTTCTGCCTTGAAATTACCATGTATTTAAGTGTTTTTTCCCCATCTCTACCACCACCACCCCTATTTACTCTGCTTTTTGATGTACTGGGCTTCCTGAACGTGAAAAATCTTTAATTCTGGAAGAGTCATTATCTCTTTGAGTACTGAATCTCTCCTGTACCCTTTCAGCATCTTGTTCAGGAAATCTAACCAGATACATTGTAAATAAGACTTCCTTGGTCTTAACTTTTCTTTAAGGATGTCTCACTTTTTAAATGCTTATTGCTGTGTTCTGGATAATTTCTTCACATCTGTCTTCCAATTAATTACTCTTTTCAGCTGTGTACAGTATGTGGCTCACTCCACTGTTTATCTCAATTATATATTTTTATTTCTAAAATTTTTGTTTGCCTTTTTTCTGATTTCCTTGGTCATTTTTGATGTTCCCTTGTCCTTTCATTACATTTCCAATTTCCCCTTTTAATTTCTTATGATAAACATACATGTTATATCCACTTCTTTGAGTCTGTGATTGATATTCCCAGTATTTATAGTCTTTGGTCCTGCAGTTTCCTGTTTTAACTCTCACTCATGGTGACCCGCTTTGTGTGTGTGCGTACAGATTGTCAACTTCTGTTCCTCAGATACTCACGTGGGGGATTCTCTGAAACCTGTGTTTAGTATGTTCCTTGGAGAGAATTTGCATTTGCCTCTGTGTCCCAGGGTGGTGCTCCCTTGCCTAACCACTTTTAGCAGGTTTTGAGGAGATGTACTATCTGTAATAATTTTAGTCTCAAACTTGTGTGAGTACAGGTCTGTTGGTAGGAATTCTCCAGGGAGATAGTTTTAGTTATTTCCGCTCTACTCAGAGCCAAGGAACATGCCCCTGCCATCTCCATCTGCCCGATGGAGTTCTTCCCCTACTACATCCACTCCCATCTAATCTACCCCCCTTGTTTGGGTCCTACAGCTTATCTCTCTTCCCAGCCTTCTGTTGGAATGCCCGCTTCGATACTGGTTTATCTCTCTGGCTTTGAGCTTTCTTGGCATTTCTAGCCTTTAAGGATTTCTCCTCAAAGGCAGCCTGCATTTAATGGATTTATTATTAGTATTTTTAAACTGATAACCACTATTTTCAGGCTTTTCTGGACATTTATTTTGGAATACTGTCAAAAAGGAAGCCCCCATCTATTTATGCAGGCATTTTCATCTTTCACACTCAGCAGTACCCATGGAGAAAAGGCACTCTCTGACAAGGCCAGGGATTCCTTTAGACATTAAAAATGCATAAGATTTGCCTAAGAGGTCATCTTTGACAGGAGGAGGGGAGAGTGACTTAAAAAAAAAGGAAATAAGTATCTGTTTAAAACTAGATTTCTTTTTAAGGGATTTTATAATGACTGCTTTGGAGTAGTAGTAATAAAAATGTTCAACACTTAATATTTCAATTTTTTAGGGTCTATCTCTTACTATGTATTTCATTACTTTTCATTTGTTAAGACTACCATTTGATTGAAGGAGTGTTTGAAAATAGGTAACATAATGTTCCTAAAAAATATCAACTCCTTTTAGTGTGTAGAATGTGTAAGCTGGACTTTATATAAAGACATCTTGAATTATAGCTTTATTTCTAGCATTGAAATGTTTGTGGTTTAAACAAATTGGTTTTGCTGTTTGAAAACAGGCCCCAGGCATGGAAGAAGTGATATGGGAACAGTACACTGTGACCCTACAAAAGGTGAGTGCTGCACAGTTCATATGTGCCACAGTCATGTTCTCGAGCTCACGGGTCATGGATCCTATTCACTTTCGGCCACAGTTTCCCCCCCCCTTAAGGTGGATGATGCATTGTAGCTGGCAGTAATTACTGCATTATCAAAGATTTGCACGCTATTATATTTTTTGGTTAAGGCCCGTGTAATCGAAAATTATAGAGGTTACTTAGTGTATTCACCTATCGCCAGACAGAACAGGTTATGAAGAAAGAGAAAAGGAGGGAAGAAATGGAAATAACCTCTACTATTTAAGGATGTCTAGGTAGCTTCTACAACTTCTATCATTTTTATTATGATAAATATTTTATTTAATAGATAATATTTTATTATGATAGAACGTATTAAGTTCAAACTAAATTTTGAAACATTGGTTTAACAGAAGACATGGGTTGTATTTCTTATCCCACTCATGATTAAAGGAGTTTTTTTTTTTTAAGTTTATTTATTTTGAGAGAGACTGAGACAGCATGAGAGGGGGAAGGGCAGAGAGAGGGGGAGAGAGAGAATCCCAAGCAGGCTCCACGCTGCCAGTACAGAGCCCAATACAGAGCTCGAACCCACGAAGCTGCGAGACCATGACCTGAGCCGAAACCAAGAGCTGGACGATTAACCGACTGAGTCACCCAGGTGCCCCTGTCCAACTCATGATTGTATCAGGAGGCACCGAGTTAATCAGATTTTTAAAAATCCTGCCCTCCTTCCCCATGGGACTGAAAGCCAACGTAAACCAGATAGAAAGGTATTTCACTTAATTTTTATGGCTTAATTTTTACGGTTGTTTCATGGGATTGCTCCTCTTGATTAAATGAGGTAACGCAGATGGCCTCTAGTACATGGAGTCCAGCACATAATGATTGCTTCATAAGTGTTAGTTCCAGTCCCTTTTACTCTCCTGACAGCAGATTCGAGGTGGGCATGATAGGTGTTAGCCCCACTTGAAACCAGCACAGCCACCAACAGTCTGTAAGTGATTTGTGTGCGGCTCGGCTGACCTGAGAGGCACTTGTGGTCCTGGGGTCTTATTCCATCAGCTGCCCTGGTCAGCATCTCTGTGACTTTTGTGGGCTCTGCTGGTCTTAGTCCTGCTCTGAATCCCTCCAGGCTCTGGATTGTAAGTTCCTAGAGGAGTTGTATGTTCCTCAGAGGGAGAGTTTTCCTTTAACCCTTAGAACTGTGAATTTTTCAAATCCTGACTTTAGTGAAAAGTTAGTTCCTGAATAAATGAATTAGCCCTGGTTGAAAAACACCCACGTCAGTGCTTAGGAGCTGAAACTTCCGGAGTTAAGTAACATGACATGGTTTCTTTGGATGAGTGCTTTCCCCCCTTGGGTCTTAATTCTCAACTCTGGTCGTCTTCTGACTCTTCTCTGCGCCCTTCCACCAGCATTTCACATACCCCTTGAGTCGTGGGCCTCAAAGTGGCAACGATGAGAGACATTTTAAGTCTGGTATAGAGGACAGAGCTACCTCCGCATAAACCAACTACTAGGTGATGGTGCTGCCCAGTCCGAGGCCATGTAATCATGGGACAGTCGCCTAGCCTGTTTTGTGTTGGTCATTGTCACCAGTTGGCATAGTGGGTCCTATGCAGGAAAATGGGGGAAGACTTTCTTGTATTCTTGGAGTACATTTTTACGTAATCAGACCCTGATTTACAGTTACAGTCACATGCCCATATCATCTGCATGAAACTTTGGGAGCGTAGCTTTTTTAAACACTGAAATGAAAGGGTTATTTATGTATTATCCAGGTTCACTGTTTTACATTTCTAGACCAATCGTGAATGTAATTAGTCTGTATTTTCTGTCTTATATGTACACAGGAGTTTAATGTTTTGCTCTGTCATAAAATCTTAAAACTGCTTATCTTCATATCTTATCTTTCAAATCCATTTACTTCTTTTTTCACCCTATTAAAATGAAACCACCAGTTCACCTAACTTGGAAGTTAAAGTCATACTTTAAAAATAGGGTTTTCAGCACAGATTCAGTTGTGACTGAAACTCAGGCCAGGATATGAGAACAGGTATGATTGCTGATTTGAATAGCATATCCCTGTTTGGACAGAAGATGTTATTTCCCATGCCAGCCCCTAGTGATAACTCCAGGCTGTTTTATCAGTCTTTTCCAGCTTTCACAAGACTGTTCCTTTTAGATAAGGATTTCCCTTTATAAACTTGTCAGCTAATCATGATGGTGCCTTATTTTGTCATTTGTGTCTGTGAGCCCTCTGCTCTTGAGCTGTCTCTGGTTATTGGTTTGACCTTTATTTTACTGAGTGCTTGTAATAAATCCCAAAAGCCACTTACAGAAGGATTTTTATTATTTTAATTTTTCTCTTAACTCCAATGAACAGGATTCCAAAAGAGGATTTGGAATAGCAGTGTCCGGAGGCAGAGACAATCCCCACTTTGAAAATGGAGAAACATCAATCGTCATTTCTGATGTGCTCCCGGGGGGGCCCGCCGATGGGCTGCTTCAGTGAGTGTCCTTGCACCCCAGCCCCTGCCCGCCCCACTGGTTGCTCCTAGACAGGGTATGCACTTAAAAAAACAAAACAAAACAAAACAAAAAAACCAAACTTGCATATATATATATATATACACACAAGAATTGAGACCATAACATATCATGCTTTAACAATCCCTAAACCTTTAGAGGAAGGAGAGCAGTCATTTCCACAGGAAAAGAGTAATAACTATCACAACTATCATTCCTAGGCTTAGGAATCATTTCTGAATGTGGAGTACAAAATCAGCATGCTCTCCTCCCGGCCCCTAGCACCCAACCAACACTTTATACTTATTTTACCTTCTATTCATTAAGGATTTAATGAGGATACTTTGGCTTAATGATGATCTGATTTGTGTTTTTTTTGTTTTGTTTTGTTTTTTGAGAGAGAGAGTGCACACACAAGCAAGGGAGGGGTGGGGGTGGGGAGAGAAGGAAGGAGGGGGGGAGGGAGGGAGGGAGAGAGAGAGAGAGAGAGAGAGAGAGAAAGAGAATCTTAAGCAGGCTCCACGCTTAGCGTAGAGCCCAATATGGGGCTCGATCTCACGACTTTGAGATCGTGACCTGAGCCGAAATCAAGAGTCGGCCACTTCACTGACTGATGTACCCAGGCACCCCAATGATGCTCTGACTTACAAGAGGGATGTGGAAACTGGGAAAACTTACTACATGAAAACACAGGTTTTCCAAATGCCAGCCTTCTGTTCTGAAGAGATCATGCCATTTTTAAAAGAAACATATCTGAGTTCCCTCAGGACAGTTTCTTAGGTCAGAATCTAAAATTAATTATATGACTGTCTTGGCCAGAGAGCTCAAAAGTTTAGGATTTATTGGCATATCAAGTCTGTATATTCGTATCTAAGTAGTCTTTCATACAGAGAGCAGTGTAGGATTTAAAAAGTGATTTTGGGGATGAGGTAAGTAAGAGGGTTCTAATGCCCTCAATATTTCCTTAATAACCTCAGGCAAACTCCTGATCTCCTCCCCTCCATAAAAACACAGGTGGATATAAACCTGCTCTGGGGGCTATCTTTAGACTTCCTGAAGCCCACCATGCACCGCAGGCAGGGAGGGCCTAATGCAGAAGTTCCTTTTGTGCCTCGACCTTGCCACTGCCTAGTGCCTCCTGGAGGGACCCTTTGGTATTGGTCCCCCACTGGTTTCCCATAGACAATGTCAAAAGTGGGCTGAGCAGCTTGTGGGTTCCTTCCTGGGAAGAGTTCAGATTGAGCTGACCGATTCGGCCTCAGGAGTCGTCAGACACTGAGCCTTTTAGTAAGCATTTTGGGTCAATTTGTTGCTTTTATGTGTTCCCAAATAAACGATTTACAGTGAATAGAT
Organism: Panthera leo; assembly: GCF_018350215.1. Classification (NCBI taxonomy): domain Eukaryota; kingdom Metazoa; phylum Chordata; class Mammalia; order Carnivora; family Felidae; genus Panthera; species Panthera leo. Next base: position 11,900,748 of record NC_056691.1, read on the forward strand.
GGGAGTTTTTCACGTCTTCTTTTTATTTTTTGTTTGCAGAGAAAATGACAGGGTGGTCATGGTTAATGGCACCCCCATGGAGGATGTGCTCCATTCATTTGCTGTTCAGCAGCTGAGAAAAAGTGGGAAGATTGCCGCCATTGTAAGCTCTGGGTTTGCTTTCAGCTTGTCTCAGTAGCATCTTGTTTTGTATGATCAGAAGAAAATCACCACTTGCTTTTAAACACTTGACAGAATTTAGGGGCTGCTACTTCTTGTTGCCCCTGCTTTGGGGTGATGTTATGGATGATGTAAATATGTAAGTAGTCTCTCCCTGCCTTTTCCTCATGCTGCTAACTTCCAATGACTCTGGTATCTGAGTGAGTTTGCCTTAGGAACCAGGCTGGACAATCCTAAGAGAATTCTCTAGATTGAGAACACTTGTAAAACAGTATTAATTTGGAAAATAAATTTCTGCTCAAAAACCCTTTTGTAAAGGCCCACACAAGATCTGTTATATCTTTTTTTAATTTTTTTTTTTTTTTAGTGTTTTTATTTGTTTTTGAAGGAGAGAGAGAGAGACAGAGCATGAGCGGGGGAGGAGCAGAGAGAGAGGGAGACACAGAATCGGAAGCAGGCTCCAGGCTCTGAGCTGTCAGCACAGAGCCCGATGCGGGGCTCGAACTCACGAGCCGTGAGATCATGACCTGAGCTGAAGCCGGACACTCAACCGACTGAGCCACCCAGGCGCCCCTAGATCTGCTGTATCTTAATAAACTACAGTTTCTTAGGAGATACTGGCGGTCTGTAGCATTCATTCGTTTGCTCAGTCATTCATCAGCAAACGCTGGGTGAGCAGCAGCTATGAAGATGCCACCTGAGCCTGGAGCAGGGCTGTGCTTCAGGGAGTGCCTACTCGAGCCAGGCAAGTGGACACACGAAGCCAGAAGTGGAATATGGTGTGTTTAAGGACAGTGCTAGGGAGATGTACTGGCTATGTGGTATTTAACTTTTTTCCCAACTTCATATTATGAAATTTTTAAGTAAAAAGAAAAGTTCTAAGATTAGTGTAATGAACACTTCTATATCTTCTACAGTTTTGTTTTTTTTTTCTTAATGTTTATTCTGAGAGAGAGAGAGTGTGCATACGGATGTGAGCAGGGGAGGGACGGGGAGAATCCCAGTCGGGCTCTGCCTGTCACAGAGCTGCTCTCAGCGCAGAGCCAGGAGAGGGGCTGGATCTCACAAACCGTGAGATCATGACCTGAGTTGAAATCAAGAGTCAGACGCTTAACTGCTTAAACACTGAGCCACCCAGGCACCCCTCTTTTACAGTGTTAATATTCTGCCATCTTCACTTGAGTTTTTCTTTTTTAAAATGTTTATTTATTTTGAGAGTGGGGGCACCTGCGTGTGAGTGGGGGAGGGGCAGAGAGACAGAATCCCAAGCAGGCTTCAGGCCCACAACCACAGGATCATGACCTGCGCTGAAATCAAGAATTGGACGCTTAACTGACTGAGTCACCCACGTGCCCCACTTGATTTTTCTTTCTGTCTCTCTTTTCCTTTTAAGTTTATTTTGAGAGAGAAAGCGCAAGTTGGGGAGGGACAAAGAGAAGGGGACACAGGACCTGAAGCAGGCCCTGTGTTGACACCGGACAGCCTGACCTGGGGTTCAAACTTCATGACCTGAATTGAAGTCCAATGCTTAACTGACTGAGCCACCCAGGTGCCCCTCCACTTGATGTTTTTATGTATATAAACACGTATTTTCAGTAAACCATTTGAAGGAAAGCTGCAGATACGACAGTGTCAATCCTACTTACTTCAGCATGCATCTCCTAAATAAGGACATTGTTTTACATAACTATAACACTATGAGGAAATTAATGACTTTAAAGTATCATCTAATACCCAGTCCATATCCCAAGATGTTTTCAATAGACTTTTCTTCCCCATCCAGGATTCCAATCAGGGCTCAGGCATTGCATTTGGTCATTAATCTCTTCAATGCCTTTTAATCTAGAAGGCTCCTTCTTTCTCTCTGCCCTCTCACTACGCTGTCCCCTCCCGCTCCATTACTGACACTGACTTTTGAATGAATTAGGCAGTTGTATCCAGAATGTTTCAATTTCTGGATTTTCATTTTCATAACTTAGTGATTTAAAGTCCCTTGATGCTATTCAGAACACTGAGTAGAAGCAGATTTTAGAGGCCCTGTGTTCAGAGTTATACTCATGGTCTTATTATACTCAAGGCTTAGTGAGTTGGCGGGGACAGTTTTACTGAAAGGAGAAGCAGGGCTGGGCTCTTAAACCTGCATTCTCTGTAACTGTGCTTGTCCTGCATCCCCCCTGCGTTTGCTTGAATGACAGGTGGTCAAGAGGCCCCGGAAGGTCCAGCTGGCCCCACCCCAGGGCAGCCCGTCTGTCGGTGAGGATGACCGCGCTTTTGACGTGATGGACGAGTTCGACGGCAGAAGTGCCCGCAGCGGGTACAGCGAGAGAAGCCGGCGCAGCAGCCACGGTGCGCGCAGCCGCAGCTGGGAGGACAGTCCGGAGAGGGGGCGGCCCCACGAGAGGGCACGGAGTCCAGAGCGCGAGCGCAGTCGCGGCCGCAGCCTGGAGCGGTGTTTGGACCACGACGACTATGGGCGGGGCCGAGAGCGCAGCCGCGGCCGCAGCCTGGAGCGGGGTTTGGACCACGACGACTATGGGCGGGCCCGGGAGCGCAGCCGCGGCCGGAGCACAGACCGGGCCTACGAACGAGCTTACGACCGAGCCTACAGCCTGGAGGAGGAGTACGGCCGCAGGGCCCAGCCCGATGCCCGATACGCGGCGTCCCGGAGCCGCAGCCGCGAGCACTTGCACTCCTGCAGCCCCAGCCCTGAGCTGAGGGGGCGGCCGGACTCGGACAGGCCCATCGGGGTTCTTCTGGTGAAAAGCAAAGCAAATGAAGGTAGGCATGCTTGCTGAAGAAGAGCACTATTACAACAGCTAACTCTTACGTGGCACTTACTGTGTGCCAAGCACTGACCCAGATGCTTTGTGCCAGCTGGCTCATTTCTTCCTGGTAACCACCGCATGTGGGAGTTGCTTATATCTGCGTTATGTAGACAAGGAGACTGAGGCACAGAAAAGTTCATTAACTTGCACAAAGCTGTGTCACCAATGGCAGAGCCAGGCTGCAGAAATGTGGCTTTAAACTCCTAGGCCAGGGGTTCTCAAAGCAGCCTATGCACCACCTGGACACTCGCAGTAAATGCAGATTCTCAGGCCCCAGCCCAGCCCCGCGGAGTTGAAACACGGAGAGAGACCACAGAGTCTGTGTGTTAACAAGCTCTCCTGGTGAGCCTGGTGCAGCTTGAGTGGTGAAACCATGAGAGTAAATCAGACTCTAGCTGATCTTGAGCGTTTGCTCTGTGCCAGGCCTGCGCTGAATAAATAACTCTTAATCTTCACCAGAGCCCTGTGTGGTAGGTAGGAGACTTCACTCCTGTTGCCCAGTGGGGAGCATCGTGGTGCAGAGAAGTTTTGGTGTGCCCACAGATGAAGAGGGCCCTGGTCCAGCCCGCCTGTCCCACAATGCATTCCTTGGAGCACTTGCACATGGTTCAGCTCATCCAAAATTCACTAAAGCCCCACGTGGCAGTTAGAAGCCAGCAGTCCCTTAGTTAGGTGAGGATTGGAAACTTCAAGAAGGGAAGCGACTTGCCCACATCTTGAAGCCAGGAAGTGGTGAGCCAGAACACAAATTGCATCTCCTGGAAGTAGACAGATGATCAGAAACAAGTAGGTGGATGAACAAGGCTTTAGAGCCAGTGCAGAGACGTTCCCTGCATTGGTTCTTGGTTCTGACTTTTTAAATTACTTGTCATATATCTTTTATCTCTGTTTGTTCTTTACTTCTCCTTCCAAGAGGAAGAACAATGAAGAGGACCCAAGAATGCAAAGTTAACTTCTTGCCCTTTAGGTTGGGAGCTGGCATTTCACATAGCCTGTCTGATGAGAGGGTTTGTTTTGTTTTTATTTCTAGTGGAGCACAAAGTTGAGTCTAGAACTAGGTGCCCATCGAAATACCTAAAGAATAACACAAGGATGTGAGTAATGTGCTATGCAGAGTCCAGTCCCAGAAAACAGAGGAGGGAGTCGAGACTTTCCTATCTCTAAGGAATGTGCATCTTAGGAGGTTTAAGGATTCTACAGAATCTTTACAACCATTGATAATGATATATTAATTTATCAACCTACAAGAATTATAGAGTAAAAACCATCCTGCTCCCAGATTAGAAGATGGACTGGAGAAATTTTGAGAAAGATGACCTGGCATGAGACCTCCCTCAGAGAGGCCTGATACACCTTCTATAGGACTGGTACTCCAGGTTCTTGAGTTACCCAAGGTAGTGCTTTTCAGACTTTACCTTCTCTTTCTCTTCTTTGCCTCTTTCCCTTTCCTTTCCCTCCTCCTTCCCTTCCACTGCAGAAAGAACCACATCTTGCAAACAATCACGGATGCATCTTCATATCAAAAAACTTGAACAAACCTTTCATGGAACAGTACTTATTCTGTGTGATGCATTCTGAGAGGTTCCATTACATTTTAAAATACTGTTCATAACTTACTACATTGATTTCAAGACTCACTAATGAATCTTGAAAAGATCTTGTAAGAGACGCCTAAGTCATGCCTGGTCTTAGTAATACTATTACTAAGTAATACTTAGTAATACTACAAGGATAGAAGGGGCTATGTCCCTTTGTTGAGATAGCATCTTATTCCTCCTAGGCCATTTTGTTACTTAAACTTGGAATTCATTGGGGGGGAAAAAAGTTCCAATTTTTAAAAGATAATTGTGCTGTTTGTTAGGATTACACAATAATTTGGCTATCACTGGCAAGAGTTGCATAAAAACTAATCTTCAAAGAAATCTAACAGTAGGAAAGACCTATATTTGACTAATAAAAATATCCATTTGAATTGCCCCGTTGCATTCCCTGGGCACCAGATAGCTTTGCTGGTATGTGTCTTAGAAGCTGGTCAACTCATTTTTTTCTCCATTTAAGAGATGCCCATAATACACCAATAACAACCTATTTGCAACTGTACAGTAAGACTGCAGCTTTAGGAGGATAGAAGAATTGACACATGAGAAAGAAGTCATCACTCAAGCTGTCACAGCCTTCTGTGCTGGGCTGTGAGGCTGTTTAACCAACAAGGAACTGTCATCCATGAAAGAAGATGCTGTCTTACCCTTATTCTTTCTCATCACCTTCCTAAAGGGGTGGAGATGGACCTCAACTTTTTCAATTGTTGTCATAAGATCTGATGCTAACTCACTGTAAAGCACTTAAAATTTATTTTAGGGGACAAACTGGTAGTTGCCAGAGGGGAAGTGGGGGGGGGGGGGATGGGTGAGATAGGTGAAGGAGATCACTTACCATGTTGGGCACTGAGTAATGTATAAAATTACTGAATCATTATATTGTACACCTGAAACTAATAGAATACTGTATGTTAATTATACTTGAAAAAAACTTATCTTTAAATCTACTTCATAACTTTTTTAAATGGTAGGAAGTTACTTTGTTTTGAAATTGTAAGATTTTGAGTCCAGAACAATAATAATAAATTTGAAGGTGCCTCTTTTTAAAACCTGCTGGGTTGTGGTTCCTAAAACAGCAAAAATTTATCCTTAAATTAGGTATTTTCATAAGTCTAATAAGTAAAATCAGAAGAGTCTGAATAATATTTAAAATACTTTTCACTGTGCATATTTAGTAAATACAGTGTTTTTTCTTTTCAGAGCAATCCAAAGTTCACAAACCCCCTGAGTACACAGGTTTTACTTCAATACTTTATTGCTTGGCTTGGCTTACTGACCTGTTTTCTTCACACACTGAAATTTCTTCACTGCCAAACCCACACAGCTAAGTCATTACACATGAAGGGTATACCACTTTCCTTTCTGTAGGCAACTGCACTGTCAGCAGAACATCTTTATTGAGATGTACTGAGTTGGTTTCTTTGGGCCCCATTTTGAAAAGTGTTAATTTTAGAGCAGATACTCATATAGCCTTCACCTAGTTCTTCCATTTGTCAACATTTTGCCACATTTGTTTTCTTTCCCCTTCTTTTCTCCCCTTTCTTCCTTCTCTCTTCCTCTTCCACACCTCTTCTATCTCTCAGTGGTTTTTTGGAACCACTTGAAAGTAAACTGCAAGGGTGACCCCCTTTAGCCCTAAATATTTCAGCAGGTATCTCCTGGGCATAAGAACATTCTCTCATATAACCAAAATGCCATTGTGGGTTGTTTAGAAAATTAACATTAATATCCCTTTTAATATATTGTAGTGTGGTTCATTCTGAAGTTGCTCTAAAATAACGTATCCCCCCTCCCACCTCTGTCCCATACTGGATCCAGGACCTAGTGAAGGTTCATGCGTTGCATTTGGCTTTTATGTCTCTTTCAATCTAGAACAGTCCTTCTGCCTCTTTTGTTTTTTATGTCAATGACTTTTTTGATGAGTCCAGGCTGGTTGTCTGACAGAATGTCCTATGTGCAAAATTAATTTTTCATAAATATTTAAAAATTGACCTAAGAACCAGACTAAGTGTTCTGAACAAGTTGATGAAATATGTGTATGTTTATGTGTTTGTCTTCTAGAGTATGGTCTCCGGCTTGGGAGTCAGATTTTCATAAAGGAAATGACCAGAACCGGTCTGGCAAATAAAGATGGCAACCTGCATGAAGGAGATATAATTCTCAAGGTGGGTGATAACAGGGTAGAGAACAAATGAATTCATGTTTGTCTTTCTAGTCCAAATTTCCTATTTGAATGCTGATAGAGTGAAACTTTGATGAGATGGGAGTCAATAATAAGACAAAAGCTGGGAAGGGCAGTGGGGTGAGATTTTTATCACAAAAACCAGACATGGAGATTTGTAATAGTGTCATGTTAGTTTTTTAAACAAATTTCATTGAATACTTTCTTATTCCCTGTTTATTTAAAGTTTAAGCTCCTATTCCCTAAACTAAGGAAAGATGAGAGGGAGAGTTGGTAGTACATGAATGTTGAATGTTTAATAGTTTCTGTAAACCTCTCCAGTCAGGAAACATGTTCCCGTAGTAAACCAAACCATCGTCTTGAGCTTGGAAGTTAAATAAATTAGCAGAGTAATTTAAGTATCCCACAGCTCTCTCATGCCTGTCTTTGAGATCCAGGCATGCAGGGTTATATTTAATTTAAAGGATAATCCATTTTTATGCAGTCATCCTAAAACTCATGTTGTTTGGATAGCTGAGCAAAGACTTTACACTTTTAGAAGGGCAAAATACAAACTTTCTATTTTGCTGTGAACAGCTGCATCCATGTAACATGACCATTATTCATAAACACAGATAAATGGAACTGTAACTGAGAACATGTCTTTAACGGACGCTCGAAAACTGATAGAAAAGTCAAGAGGAAAACTCCAGCTAGTGGTGTTGAGAGACAGCAGGCAAACACTCATCAACATCCCGTCGTTAAATGACAGCGACTCAGAAATAGAAGGTAAAGAGGGGGGAGCCTGTGAGCTTGGCTGGAAACAAGGAAGGCTGTTGCTTTTCCATTCTCACTGTAGCATAGCCATCCAGCTGGAAGTTAAATTTACAACAAGAGCTTCTGTTTTAAACTTCAATTCGGATAAGTGGTGGTTATTTTCTTACTAAAGTGTCTGCTGATACTAGTTTTCCAATATGAAATTCAGGTGGACTTATGAACTCCCCAGTGGAATCTGTTTTAGGCCACTGAAAAAAAACTTGTTCGTAAAAAATATATGTGTGAGTGGCTCAAAGACCTAACCACATCCATTTGTAAATTGTTCAGTCTTGTACTTTCTTGCATATTTTTAAAAAGCGGATATTAATATTTCAAATAAAGGGAAGGTTATATGGAAGAGAGCTAAACAGTCAGAATGGCTGAATATTGTGGTATTCATCAATTAGCAATCTGTGTCATCTCTTCTTAGGAAGCAATACTCACTTCTTAAATCTGAATTACACATGGGGTCACATTTTAACGATGCAAAAACTTACCAATAAAAATAAGTAGGTATGATACTGACTAACCATCTAGTACTGGCTTTGTGCAGAAGAACTTGGAAAATATTAAGTACTCAAGTTTGAAGACAGACATGTTGATTTTTTTTTTTAAGTTTATTCATTTTTGAGAGAGAGAGAGAGAGAGAGTGGGAGAGAGGCAGAGAAAGAAAGGAACACAGAAGCCGAAGCAGGCTCCAGGCTCCCAGCTGTCAGCACAGAGCCTGATGCACGGCTCAAACTCACAAACTGTGAGATCATGACCTGGGCTGAAGTTGGATGGTTAACCAACTGAGCCACCCAGGTGCCCCAGCCATGCTGATTTTTAAGAGAATTACTTTATGAAACCGTACGACTTAGGTTAACTTCCATCATATCAAAAGTCTAATCATTTGGTTACTGCTATGAGTGCAGTGCAGGAAAACAGAGCAGGAGAAATAATCCCAGTATGCTAAGAGCTTATAGGTTATTTGCTTGCTATTTCAAGTGTGATCCTTAGCCCATTGGCTGCATGAGCCTCTGGGAGCTTGCTGGAATCACAGAATCACAGGCCTGATTGTGTGCTAGAATAGCTAGTCTAACAAGATCCCAGGTGATTCATATGCACATTTAAGTTTGAGAAGCACTGCTCTGTGTGGTTAAAAATGAGTGGATACATGTATGATCCAATAATTGAATTCTGACTTCTCAGTAGCAGCTTTGATGGAAGGTGTAATGAAAGAGGAACATAAAATTCTAAATTTGGCTTCCTCTTTATTAATTAATGTCTTTCCCTTCAAAGGCTCAGATTTGCTTCAAGGGAAGACTGCTAGACTAACAGCACATTTACTCCTGCCTCTTTTCCATTTCTCATATTGGCTTACCCAGAGAATAATATCACTTCTGGTACAGTCTTCAATATCTTAATAAGAAGTCTTTTCTTATTTTTGAAACCAGATATCTCAGAAATAGAGTCAAACCGATCATTTTCTCCAGAGGAGAGACGGCAGCAGTATTCCGATTATGATTATCATTCCTCAAATGAAAAGCTGAAGGAAAGGCCAAAGTAAGATGATGCATACTTTCCCTCACGCGCTACACCATGAACGTACACACATACGTTTTACAGATCTGTTGCATTATGAGACATTAACATGACGTGTGCTTAAGTTCAAGAGAGGACATGCAGAACAGATGGTCCAGGATGGGCGCCACACCCACTCCCTTTAAGTCCATGGGGGACGCTGCAGCTGCACTTGGCACAGAGAACAGCAAGGAACCCAAATACCAAGAGGAACCGCCAGGTGAGGCTCCTTGTAAACAGCTGTGTTCAGAAGTATGCGCTTGGTCATTCCAGAGGGTGGCCAGAAGGAGAGAGAAGTTATTAAGAAATCATTCAGATATGTGGAAGAGGCACTCTAGTCTCTTTTAATATTAAAAAAACTTACAAGAATAATAGTCCTTACCATATGCCAACAGATTGGTCACATTTTTTAAATATTTGACTATATTTATGGTCTTTGTGTTTCCCATCTCTGATCCCAACCTGAACTGCTCTGCTCTTAACATTTCTGACACCAGGGGCGCCTGGGTGGGTCAGCTGGTTGGGTGTCCAATGTAGGCTCAGGTCATGATCTCACAGTTCATGAGTTTGAGCCCCATATTGAGCCTGCTGCTGTCAGCTTGAGCCTGGAACCTGCTTCAGATTCTGTTTCCCCCTCTCTCTCTCTGCCCCTCCCCCATTCTCTCTCTCTCTCTCTCTCTCTCTCTCTCTCAAAAATAAATAAACATTAACATTTCTGACACCAAACGTGTGGGTTTCTTCCCCTACTCAACTACCAATTCTCGAATTCTCCAGACACCAACTGATCATCCTACAATTCACTTCAGTCCTGGCACTGGCTACCCAGAGTTACGTGCCGACCCCACAGGTTAAGCATTCAGTCCCATGAGATACTTTCGCTGCAGACACCACTGCAATCCCCAGGTGCCCCCTATACTTCTGGCCAAATCAGCTCTGAACCGAGGGTTCCCATAACCTCCTCCTCACTCTGGTTTGATCATTTGCTAGACTGGCTTACAGAACTCAGGGAAGCACTTTACTTCCTATCACCGGTTTTTATATGACAGAGGAACAGCCAAATAGAAGCAAGGTATAGGGTGAGGGGCACAGAGCTGCCAGGTGCTCTCCAGGCGTACCACCCTTCCCAGTATCTCAGTGTGTTCACTGACCCTAAAGCACTCCAAACTCCATAGTTTATGGATTTTACGGAGGCTCTGTCATGTGCGTGATCAGTTATTAACTCAGTCTCTAACCCCTGTCCCCTCCCAGATGGTGGGGAGGTAGGCTGAAAGTTCTAAGCTTCTAATCATGGGTTGCTCTGTCTGGTGACCAGCCCCCATCTTGAGGCTATCGAGGAGTTATCTCTTTAGAGACAGAGATAGAGGAAATTCCAAGGGATGTAGGACTTATGTCAGGAACTGAAGGCAAAGAGGAAAGAGAGAAGATTGTCTTGGCACCCATATCACTCCGGAAATTACAGGGATTTTAGGAGCTCTGTATTAGGAACTGGGAGCAGAGACTAAATGTATATATATATGTGTGTGTGTGTGTGTGTGTGTGTGTATACATATATATATATATATATATATATATATATATACACACACATATATATATACACATTTAGTCTCATATGTATATATACACACACATATATATATACACATTTAGTCTCATATATATATATATATATATACACACACATATATATATATACACATTTAGTCTCATATATATATATATACCTCTATATATATATATATATATATATATATATATTTGCTTTATTTCCTTTATTTTTATTTTGAGAGAGACAGAGAGAGCATGAGCAGGGGAGGGGCAGAGAGGGAGAGAGAGGATCCCAAGCTCTCAGGGCTCATGACTCAGGGCTCGAACTCATGAAATTGTGAGGTCTTGATCTGAGTTGAAATCAAGAGCTGGACACTCAACTGACCGAGCCACCCACGTGCCCCCCAAATATATATATTTCCAATCCCGTCACAGTTAAATTTTGTCTTATTTGATTAACTGAAGTCCTTTTGTTTCCCACTTCTGATCTCAACCCCATCCTCCAGCCCTGCCCCATTGCCCTAAAAGTATCATCGTGATTTTACATAGTAAATATTTATTGATGGTAAGGGCAGATTTATGTGGTTTTTAAGGTATATAAAATGTTCTTTCGCATGTGATTGTGCACCTGGGATTTTGGAAGTTTCTTACCTCACTTATTTTGAGAAACTATTCGTACCTGCTAATGCCTCCAAATTAAATTTCACCTTAAAGACTTATTTTTGTTGTCTGATGTGATGATTTATATGTAGCATAAGGTACCGATTTGGATTTTTGTGGATTTTGTGATCTTTATAGAGACAAACTCACTCTCGTTCTCTTGTTAATGATAGATGGTTTTTAATCCACAGCTCCTCAACCAAAAGCAGCCCCAAGAACCTTTCTCCGTCCTAGTCCTGAAGATGAAGCAATATATGGGTATATCTTTCAGCCTCTCTCTCTTTTCCTTTCTCCTTCCACACACCTCAGTGTCCTTAACTGAAGTACAGAAGAATGGTGTTTTTTAACTGCAGATGGAAGTTTTGCATATAATGGGCCACCTTTAACCAACCTCTATTGTTAGTGTTTATGAGAAAGAGAAATAACTTGTAGGAAAAGAAAAATGTGGAATTTGGCAAACTTTGTAATGTTAACTTTGCTTGTCTACTTATCTGGCTGCTTTTCCAGAATGTGATTCTGAGTATTTGAGTTTGCCAAATTGGTAACTCTCAAATAGGTGAAATGTTGCTTAACTACAGGACCTTTTTAGGGTTGTAGTATCCTGACGATCCTAGCGTGTGGAGGGAGGATAGAAATGACACAGTGCTCTGCTCTGGATAATGAGAACCCGTGTAGTTCAGTGGTGGTAGAGAGGGGCAGCTCCTGGAGTAAGATCCGACCTTGCTGGACCCAGGTTGTGTCTCCATTTGGCAAGAATCCTGTGGTGGCAGCAAGCTTTCCTTTGGAAGAATCCTAAAGTGGGAGTCAGATGGCCTAGCCCTGCCTTTTGTTTGCTTTCTAATCTTGAATGAGTTTATGTAAACACCTGTATTTCTACTTATTAACCAGTTAAGTGGGCCTGCTGATGTTCATCTCACAGTCCCAAAAAAGATAAAGTGATAAAAACGAGAGATTTTTAATATGTAAATCTCTCCATAAATAGAAGAAATTCAATCTTTCACTAATGTTGTTCTCCTTCACAAAGAAAAATCTCCCATCTTTCTTTTCTAAAACTGAACCGATTGCAGTCCCAATACCAAAATGGTGAGGTTTCAGAAGGGAGACAGCGTGGGCCTCCGGTTGGCTGGTGGCAATGACGTTGGGATATTTGTGGCTGGCATTCAAGAGGGGACCTCTGCAGAGCAAGAAGGCCTTCAAGAAGGGGACCAGATTCTGAAGGTAGGAAAAGCCCAGCCCCGTTTCTAGACGTTACTGGGGAAGAGCTGATTATAAGGGAAGTGTCTAGCTCATGAAAACGGACCAGTAGCAGGTTTGTTCGTGCTAAACATAAGTTCTGTTTCCCTGAACGGGCCCTGTCTTCTCAGTCCTGGAACCCAAAACTCATGCCCATGCCTGTGGGAATTTATAGTGTTTAAGACCCTTGCTAAGATTTTTATTAGTAAGCTTAACAAAAAGATTGAGATTCTAACTTAAGGCCTAGGAGGAAGACCTCTCAAAAGATCTTGCTAATGTTTGTTTTTTTTATTGATTCCCTGCCTGGTTGTCACTCTTAAGGCAGTGTGCTGAACTTGAACAAGGGTGGGTGTTGGCTTAGATCATCAGCCTGAATCCACTCCCAGCCTCTCATGAACCGTGACCTTGGTTCAACCCTGACACTCAGGTTTCAGTATCTGTTAAATGGGGATGAGAATACCTGCCTTGCAGGGGCCCTGGAAGATTGGAATGGATAACACTCACAAGGCATTTAGCAGAGTTCCTGGCACAGAGCAGGAAGGTCAATGTCTGTTCTTCTCCCCACTGGAAAATAACAAGTTGCTGCCACTCAGGATGTTGTTTACATCTAAAATTGACCAGGAATGGGAATTTCTGGTTAATCAAATATTGGTCCTTTTAAAGTGACTATATATATGTTTATATAATCTATACTTTTAGAAAACAATAAACTCAGCTTTGACATTTCATGAGATGCATATAATGTATTTTCCATTGGCTTCTGAATAAAGAATGTCAAATACCTCGTGACTCTGAAAATACAGGGAACTGTCTTCACTGGAATTTCTGCTTCTGTAAACTTGCATTTCTTATGAGTTTATTAGGGGGTCTGGTACAAGTATCTAGGTTCAAAGGAGAGAGGAGAAAAAAAGTTGCAGAATTCCCAAGGAAGCAGGCAACAGAGCCCCAAAACAGGTGGTCCTCTTCCTTGGCTCTTGGCCTCACTGCGGTAGTTCAGATTTCATTTCTGGAGCAGATGAAGGGCAAAGCTTGATCATGAGCTTTGCTGAAGCTTTCCAGTGATATTCTAAACCTTCCTTGGCTCTGGTCAGGATCCTAGAAGACCAAGTGTACCTGAGTGAACCTGGTGGTACCACGTGATCCTAGGAAATACCACTTACCAAGTGTTATCGATAAGAATCCCATCAGAGTGCCAGCTCATACCAATTTACTTTTGGGCTGATACCAAAGGAGAGAAAGCATTATTTCCTAACTAATGTGGGGCTATAGAAGTCAGGAATTTGGAAGCCTTTGCTCATGAAGGTTCAAGAATAAAATATTTTTGTATCCTTGGGTAAAAAAGATTTTGTGAATTTCCATGAAAACATAGTGAATTCACCCCAAGGCCTAATAAGCCTCTCTGTAAGTTGTTAAAGACAGGAGAGTCATTTCCATGTGTAAAAGTCATGGTATGCAATGTTTATACTTAAGAAAGTGTCTTATTTTTTGTTATCACCCTAGTAAAAGACAAGAAGAAAACTATGGGAACCAGCTTTTTTTTTTGGGCAGTAATCCCATCTGAAGGTCAGACAATAGATGGTCCTCGTTCTTGGGCGCGAATAAATTTTCTGTTAAGGAGCTCTCAGCTCTACAAAAGGGTAAAAAAGACTTGAGCTTGCCTACTGGGGCAGAGAAGCCGCTATATAATCAAAAGCTGTAGCTGATACAGAATCCTTTTCAGGCTCACAGCAGACACGGCTAGTCCCTGTAGACTACTAAATAGATTAATGAAAGGGGATATTTCTTGGAGAGGACTGTACAACCTAACCTTCCAGTATCAAAGTGTTGTCCTGGCCTTTTTAACTGTAATTTGTTCCAGCATTCACGGCCAAATTGAATATGTGGGGAACTCTGTACATATACTAAACACTTTTCTTCTGCTGAGGGTTTTTTAAGTGGAGCTCTTCCCTTTGTAAAGATGGCAGCCTGACATGTGGAATGAACACAGCAGTGTACTGTGGCAGGATATCTGCCTTATCCGTTAACAGAAGTATATGTTTTCATGTTTGGCGTAACTCTTTGCTTATTATTTATGTGGTATGGTTCTTATTTCTCTTGCAGAAACTTTTATGGGATGGAAGAGAGAAAGAAACTCCTAAGTTTTTAAATGTAGCTACCATGTGTGATTTAATTTTGACCAGTGTAGTTTGTAGCTCGATGGAAGGTCAGTCTCACATGGCCATAGGATGGACAGATGGACCCTCAAGGTCTTCCCTCAAGCCCTATGGCCTTATCTCATTTAAATAAAATAAAGATGGGGTGCCTGGGTGGCTCAGTCGGTTAAGCATCTGACTTCGGCTCCGGTCATGATCTTGCGGTCCGTGAATTTGAGCCCCGTGTCAGGCTCTGTGCTGACAGATCAGAGCCTGGAGCCTGCTTCAGATTCTGTCTCCCTCTCTCTCTGCCCCTCCTCCACTTGCGTGCATGCTCTCTCTCTCTCTCAAAAAATAAACATTAAAAAATTTTTTTTAAATAAAAATAAAGGCATATAGAGTGCATACAAAAACATGTCGCCATATACAGACACAGGTGTAGGTATGAAAATGGCACAAGAAAGGATTAGATTCTAAAATCTGATGATCCCTAATTAGGGGATAGAGAGATGGAATGACAGATACCCTAAATGATAAATACTGTTTCAAAGGAAAAGTTAATGGGATTGCTTTAGCAAGTTACTTTATTTCAAAAGCACCAAGTGTCAACCTAATGCCTGTTTTCACTTAATCATAAATTCCAATCTTAATTTAGGCTCAATGATTTTTTTTCAGTGATAAAGTAATAAAGACTTCCATAGTCCTCAATGACTGAAAAAAATTTTTCAAAGGAATTCTGTATCTTCTTTTTACTTCTATATTGTTAAAATATTAGGTACTTAAAAAAAAATTTTTTTTAATGTTTTACTTAGAGTCATAGTGGAAGAGGGGCAGAGAGAGAGGGAGACTGAGGATCTGAAGTGGTCTCTGTGCTGACAGTAGAGAGACCCTGATGCGGGGCTTGAACTTAAGAGCTGTGAGATTAAGACCTGAGCCAAAGTCCCATGCTTAATTGACTGAGCCACCCAGGTGCCCCTAAAATAATTTTTATATTTGCTTATTTTTGACTATTCTGTTTTAAAATGGTTTTAAAGGTACTGAACAAAGATTCCAAAATGTCTTTTTCTTTGTGCCACATTTCAGTTTTACTTGCTTTGTAACTTACCTTTCAAAAGCTAATTACTGTGTCCCCTCTTTGGTCGATGGGGGATAAATCCTTGCCAGAAGCTTAAATATATAAGTCTATCTATTAGGCTAATGGTCTGCCATTTAAGGCTAATGCTCTTCAGTTTCATAAACACATATTAAAAACCTTTTAGGTGACAGAACTTACAGGAGAAAGGTGGAATTGCATTTTTATTTTCAGGCTTTTATTTGAATCAATTTAAAGTGTTAATGCCTTAAGTTGGGCCAGCATGCTTGTTTTGCCATTAAACTCTACCACTCCCTATAGCATTACAGTTATGTTTCATAATTGTATATTACCTCCCTGACCATCTCTATGGGAGACTCAAAGAAGAGACAGACACACAAACATAATAAGAAGGTTTAATCTGATCCAGTGACAAATCCTTGATGGAATGGCCTATTTCTAAGGGATGATTGGCAGTGTGGGGAGGCAGGAGGGTATGGTGACTCACACAGCCTAGGCCCATAGGAGGTATTGGGAGGGTTTCTGTTGGGACGCTAAGGACTTTTTTATATCTGGGATTTGCTTTGGGCAGGCCCTGATGAAAACAAAGAGACAAAAACTTAGGTGACATCTTTTTAAAAACCTCTTCTTCTTCTTGTTTTTTGTTTTGTTTTGTTTTGGTTTGGTTTTTTGTGTTTTTTTTGTGTTTTTTTTTTTCGGTTTGTTTTTCTGTTTGCCTTATCAGGTGAACACACAGGATTTCAGAGGGCTGGTTCGGGAAGATGCCGTTCTCTACCTGCTAGAAATCCCCAAAGGTGAAATGGTGACCATTTTAGCTCAGAGCCGAGCTGATGGTGAGCATGTTTGGTCATTAGTTTAATGCGGGGAGTGGGTGAAGGGAGGAAGGATGAGAGAGGTATCTTGGGACCAGAATAGGTAAGTCTGGGTATTAAAAACTGAAGTATATCTTCACACTCAATTTCTGAGTCATAGGTATGTGAAGAAAATTTGGGTACCATTTAATGTCCTACAGAAATGTCTTCTGTGCACCAACTGAAATCATTTTACCAGTTGTGTCAATTTGGAATAAAATTGCTTTTCTGAATAGTGATCTGTCCTTAAGTACTGCCTGGAGTTTATGGAGTTTCCATATGCAAGATACAAAGGGCCCCATCTGTGGATCAACTCCCACATTAA
The DNA here is from genome assembly GCF_018350215.1 of Panthera leo. Taxonomy (NCBI): domain Eukaryota; kingdom Metazoa; phylum Chordata; class Mammalia; order Carnivora; family Felidae; genus Panthera; species Panthera leo. The sequence goes on from NC_056691.1 coordinate 11,917,712, forward strand.
TGCTTATCTGACAAGTTGCTATCTTGACAATGCAAGTCTGACAACTTGCTATACCCTTTCAGACTTCATTGTTCTCATCTGTAAAATGGGGGTTGATAGCATCTTCCCTGTCTGCTTCAGGGGTTGACTGGCAAGTATATTAGGGCTCTCTAAAGCAATAGAATCAATAGGATATATATGTGTGTGTGTGTGTGTGTGTGTGTGTAAAGCAATAGAATCAATAGGGTGTGTGTGTGTGTGTGTGTGTGTCTGTGTATAGATGTTTATTATAAGGAATGGGCTCACATGATTACGGAGGTTGGCCAAGTCCCAAAATCTGCAGGGTGAGCTGGCAAGTTGGAGATCCATGAGAGCCAATGATTTGGTTCCATTCCAAGTACAGAGGCCTGAGAACTGGGAGAGCTAATGGTGTAGTTACAGTCTGAAGGTTAGCAAGCTCACAACCCAGGAAGACCTGATGCTTCCATCTGAGTCTGAAAGCAGGAAAAAAGCCGATGTCCCAAAAGCTGATGTCCTAGTTCTAAAGTAGGAAGAGTTTGTTTTTTCTTACTCAGTGAAGAGTTCCCCTGTTTTATTCAAGCCGTCAACTGACTGGCTGAGGCCCACCACATGAGGAAGCGCAATCTGCTTTACTCAGTCTATTAATTTAAATGTTAATGTCCATTCCAAAACACCCTTAGTTACACACAGAATAATGTTTAACCAAACATCTGGGCACCCTGTGGCCCAGTCAGGTTGACACAAAATTAACCATTATGGTGACTCATGGAGTTAGCTTTCTGTCCTTGTTTGAGCCCTGATTCCCATAGGGTTTGTTCACTGAGTTTACTAAATGAAGAGAAGTAAAAAGGGTGATCAGGGATAGGAGAAGCTGGTAACTGTGAAGCAGAATGCAACATACAACAATGCTTTTGTTTTTCAGTGTATAGAGACATACTAGCTTGTGGCAGAGGGGATTCGTTTTTTATAAGAAGCCACTTTGAATGTGAGAAGGAAACTCCACAGAGCCTGGCTTTCACCAGGGGGGAGGTCTTCCGAGTGGTAGATACGCTGTACGATGGCAAGCTGGGCCACTGGCTGGCCGTGAGGATCGGAAATGAGTTGGAGAAAGGCTTAATCCCCAACAAAAGCAGGTATCAGAGATCATACACTCTCATACACCTCTCCTAAGTCTTCCACAAATCAATACAGTCCCTTCCCTGATCAAAAAGGAAGCACCTGTAACTTCATCATTTGTCGTTGTGTCCTCTCCCATCACCTATTCCACCTATTCTTATTTATGAGGTGTGGCCCGGGACCGTGAGATACCCACTAAATGGTCTGCTGTACTTAGTTAGCATCATGTGGTTGGCTGTTGCACCTGGCTGGTGTTTCAACGGTTTCCCGGGGAGTGCCTGCCACCTTGCGTAGCCTACAAGCAGATTACCAAGTGGCTGTAGCAAACCAACACGCCTCTCAGAGACAGGTTGCCCTTGTCTGCTGTCGGGCCCGCATCCTTGGACGGGGCTGATCTACCCCAGTTAACACTTGTTGGTTGGCTGACTGGGGAAAATAGTAAAGATGATTATACTTTGGCCGGGATTTTAGTTATGTTTATTGTATTCCATCCTATCAGAATGAGCCAAGTTTATTGTGTTCTGAGCTGTTTCTGGTAGGTTTTCTGTGCACCCAACCGTTCTCTGCTTCCACTGTGTGGAGAATGTCCCCACGTTTCCCATTCTGTGAAACCTCTTCGGCGTCAAGCTGCATCTTCTCTATTCCAAGTTCATAAGCAGTATTGACTAGACTTGGTTAATTTTAACTTCATTTGTGCATTTTCTGGCTTTTGAGATTTACTTCCTGTGGTTTTTTTCTCTCAGAGCTGAACAGATGGCCAGTGTTCAGAATGCCCAGAGAGACAATGCTGGGGACAGAGCAGATTTCTGGAGAATGCGTGGTCAGAGATCTGGCTTGAAGAAAAACTTAAGGAAGAGTCGGGAAGATCTAACAGCCGTTGTGTCAGTTAGCACCAAGTTCCCAGCCTATGAGAGGGTTTTGCTGCGAGAAGGTGAGGAAGCTAAGTGGGGCCTAAGGAAATGATCTGACTGGGCTCTGTGCCTGTTTTTCTTCATTTTCATACTGTAACAGTCAGGTTCAAACTTACCATACCACTTAGACCAATGCCAGGTTATAGTGTTGGAATCACACTCAAACATGAAATAAAATTTCCAAAAAAGTGAGCTGTGCCAACTCTTACATGGAGGTGTATTTCCACATCTTATGTTATTTAATTTTTTTAATTTTTGGGGGGGTGGAGGGGCAGAGAGAGAGAGGGAGAGAGAATCCCAAGCATGCTCCAGGCTTAGTGAACAGCCTGATGCAGGGTTTGATCTCATGACCCTGAGATCATGACCTGAACCGAAACCAAGAGTCGAAAGCTTAACCCACTGAGCCACTTGGGCGCCCCTTCAGTTATTTCTTCTGATACTACCATTCAAAAGTTTTTATATATTGCCTATAGTAAAGGTTTTTTTTTTAAAGTGTTTATTCATTTTTTGAGAGAGAGAGGGAGAGCACGAGTGGGGGAGGGGGGAGAGAGGGAGACACAGAACCTGAAGCAGGCTCTAGGCTCCGAGTTGTCAGCAGAGAGCTTGAGGCGAGGCTTGAACCCATGAACCATGAGATCGTGACTTGAACTGAAGTCAGATGCTTAACTGACTGAGCCACCCAGGTGCCCCAGTAAACTTTATCTTTGACACTAGGGAGGGGAGTAAAGGCATATTCTTCAGGAAAGAACAGGGCTGAAGTGAGGGAGGGAGGGAGGGAGAGCACACCATTTCTTTTTTTAATCGTGTTCATCACTAGCCTATAAAATACTTTGGCTTCTTATCTTAATAGCTGAGGAAATGTGTTTCCATGGCCTTTCTTGTCTCATTTCAGCTGGTTTCAAGAGACCTGTGGTCTTATTTGGTCCTATAGCAGATATAGCACTGGAAAAGTTGGCAAATGAGTTACCTGACCTGTTTCAAACTGCTAGTAAGTCTGTTGGTGATCTTTTCCTCCCCAAATTTTCAATTTGAGAAATATCTAATATAAAGGAAAAATGGAAAAAAAGGAGAATACCCACATACCCTTCACATGCAGTCACTGTCACTAGTCAGAAAGTTTGCTATATATCACCCCTACCACAGACACAGATACACACTCTTAAAATTTTCTTTTGAGCCATTTGAAAAGTTTAAGTTGTAGACGTTGTAACATTTTTTTAGCCACATGAGTCTCCTCAGAACAAGAGCATTCTTCTATACAGTGACACTGCCAAGAAATTTAACACTGATAAAACCATCCTGTTTAGTATATATTGTTTTTATGTCTACAAAGACAGAAGTAGCCTCCTCTTTCTACTTTGTTTTCTAACATTGATATCTTGCAGAGTCCAAGCCCCTTGTCTCACCTGTGGGACTATCTGCTTCCTCATGATTAGATTTCAATTTAAGAGGTGGTGTGAGTGCTTCTCGTCTCTCCTTAGGGTGGCACCTTATGTCAGACTGATGGAGTCTCTGATTTTGATTTCTAAAAAAGTCGGTTAGCCCCTTGTTTTTGCTTTTGCAGAAACGGAACCAAAAGATGCAGGATCCGAGAAATCCAGTGGGGTGGTGCGGTTAAATACTGTGAGGCAAATCATTGAACAGGTGAGGAAATTCATCTGAAGGCCATGTTGTCGGAAGGAATTAGCTCATGGTTTGCTGGAGTCTTTTTTTAGGACAGAGTCTGTTTTTAATAATCATTAAATGTTAACCGTAAAAAATAAATATAAACGTAAGCTGTTGCATTGTGTGGAAACCAGGTGATGTTCCGTGGCAGTGACGTACTTTTTCAGAGTTCTCAACATTATACCAGATAACCTGTTAATTCATTTTCTCAGCGGTTCCAATAGACGAGTAGTATTAAAGTGGACATAACGTGGAGGAAAACATTCTGCTTTTGGATTTAAATTGACAAGTTTTATCTGATGCAGCCTTTACTTAAAATAAACTCTTTGCTGCTGTATGATTTTACATACATAACTTTGACGTAACTTTTCTCCATTTCTAACAGGATAAGCATGCACTCCTGGATGTGACTCCTAAAGCTGTGGACCTGTTGAATTACACTCAGTGGTTCCCGATTGTGATTTTTTTCAACCCAGACTCCAGACAAGGTGTCAAAACCATGAGACAGAGGTTGAATCCAACGTCCAACAAAAGTTCTCGGAAGTTATATGACCAAGCCAACAAGCTTAAAAAAACCTGTGCACATCTTTTTACAGGTAAGTGAAATTTAAAATGTTGTCTCTTTGTTCCATGGTGGAAAATACAGAATTAAAGAATGGAAGAACCAAGAAAATAATACGAAAAAAGAAGAATAATCTGAAATCCTATTCATGACTCCTTGAAAAGAAGTTAATCCTATAAAATGAGTTTGTGAGACTCAGTGAGTGTGTATATTTAAATTTGACTAAAAATGATCATAAAGATCTATGACATTGCAAAAATTGGTCATTTTGATGAGGTCCAAATTTTTGTGTGGACTGTAGGCTAGTGATTGAGCCCAGTGCACCACTAAACACCCCCAACTCTATATAGCTTGTATTGTTCTCTACTTACCATGCATGTGTGCACTAATGGAGTGGTAGGAACTTGGTTTCATTATTTAAAAAGGTCCCCAAAATAGAAACTTGAACACTCTGGGTACTGAATGATATTCTATTACTTCCATTTTTAAGATAAATGATACTGTGATTATGTTTAAAAATAAAGAGTCTTTATCTTGTAGGAATGTATAGTAAATAAAGTATTCATGGATGACCCTAATATATATTTATAGATGACCTAATATCATGCCTAGCATTTGTTTAAATGATCTTTGGTGAGGAGAGTGGGTGGGGATATTAACAAGAGTTGATAGTTGTTGAAGGTGGGTAATGTAGACATGGAAGTTCATGTTCTCTCTACTTTGTATATGTTTAAAATTTTATATCATAGAATATTAAGTTCCTGAAATGAAGACCTACTGCTACTATTCCTTAAAAAATAATCTAAGAACATAGCATGTTTTAGTAACTGAATATATGCCATACCTACATACGTGACTAGTTCTGTGAATGCAGTATAATTCAGGGTTTAAAAGGGTTGTATGAAGTTTTTGGTCATGTGGTTTTGTGGGAGCAACGTGAGGAGACTGTTATGGATAGAACATCCTTCACGTAGTGATGATAGCTCTTTTGAGTTCAGTGCTGCTCACCGTCTACTTGTCATTTTTAGCATATCTGACACTGGGGAAGGGGGGGTAGATAGATGTATGTCCACATTAGACTCTTGTTTTATTTTCACTGGCTTTTCTTGTTAAAAATATGCGCTATTTATCACTATGGTGAAGTGCTGTAACTGAGAGGTAATTTAGCCAAATGCACAGGAGAGTGGTCTATCATAAAATTTTTTTTTTTAATGTTTATTTTAGAGAGAGAGAGAGAGTACATAAGTGGGGAAGGGGCAGAAAGAGAGGGATACAGAGGATCTGAAGTGGGCGCTTCACTGATAGCAGAGAGCCTGATGTGGGGCTCGAACTCACGAACCTTGAGATCACTACCTGAGCTGACGTTGGACACTTAACCGACTGAGCTACCCAGGTGCTCCATAAACTGGGTTTTTTTTTTAATGTAGAGTCTTAAGAGCTTGGGCTTTTGATACATTCATACTCATCTTTCCTCTTGTTTTTACTACTGCCACTAATAGTAATAATGTAATTAATAATTATTATCACTTTTTATTATAGCAGTAGCTAACATTGGTATAGCTTTTCATGTGTGCTTATTGGACCGTAAGAAAAGCCAGGTGACTTCTACAGGGTCACACATTGAATGGCGGGGCCCAGAAGAAACTGATGTCTCTGTGTGTCCAATATTCTGTATGTTACAGCACAGATGTATTTTTAATGCTGAAAGGGGTCATATAGCGTAATTCCTCTGTTTAACAGATAATTAGTCCATTTAACCAAGAGCTATATCATTATGAGTGATATTAAACCTACCCCCACTTCATCCCCACCCCCGCCTTTGCTTCAGTCCATTGAATAGCTAGGGGCTTGCCTTAGAGTTGAATTTGGAGTTCATGTGAGGATATGAGACATCAGGGAGGGAACTCATGGGTTGTGGAGGAAGAACCAGGCTGCAGGAGGCTGGACAAAGGGAGGGCCATGGTAGAAGAAAGCCAGTGACTCTAGGGCCCTCTCTTTATCTGGCTGTGAGTGGGTATCATTTGCTCTTTGGAGCACAGGCATAATCACACTAGCTGGCTGTGTCTGAGGATCCGTAGGACCTCATGTGTGTAGAAAGGTTTAACAGTACCTTATTCGGCTCCACTAATGGATGATGAGATTCTTGAAGGCAGGGACTGTACATTACTCTGTGTACCGAAGGTCAGCATAAGGCCTAGCAAACGGGCAGGGCATTGACATTTTTAACTTAGATCTGCCTTTGGGATACCAAACTATTTCTTGCCTAAAGCTCATTAAGAGTTTGAAGGTTTAGGATAACTAAAGTCAGAGGCTGGAATGGAAATAAGATACTAAGCCTCCAGTTTCATCTAGAACTTTGTAGTGGCCATGAGTTGCCAACCTCTCTAACATGGAATTCTGCAGTCTTCAGGACAGATGGAACAGGGTGCTGAATGACTTTTACCAACAAGCCCCAGTTTTCTACCAAATGGCCTCTTACAGTATTCTTCCAGACTTCCAAGTTTGAGTCTTGAAAGCCGCATGGATGGTCTCACTAAATGCTTTCTATTCCCCGTGTCTCTGTCAGCCTGACCAGGTTGTGGCCTGATTGTGTGCACGATGGGTAGAATCAAAGGTTTTTTTAATGATTTTTAATTGATGGCATTTTTTTGAATGTATAAGTAAGAATAATCGAACTGTTCTGAACACCCCAATTCAAAAATCCAGGGTTATGTTGCAGGTATACTCCCCACAGTCAATATCCTTCTTTTCCCTGTTGCATTGTAACAAGAAAGTCCCATTTCCCACAGATGAGTATTTAATTATGACACTATTAAAATGACTCCCCTTGCAAACTCACGGTATTCCTCAGTTAAGTGGGGATGACAAGGAAAGATTTATTTTGAGATTTGCCCCAAAGCAAGTTAATTTTCAGTATAAGTTAAAATGTTAGGCTGCCCTTTTTTCCCATTTAAAAATTTTTATTCTAGAATGCATTTCTGTGTACTTGTCACAAAAATGATTTTTCAAACATGAAGTTTGAATTGCATGTTTTCTTGAAATTCCTGAAGCACTCAGTTCATGGTTTGAAGACCAATGAAATGGAACTGTGAACTGAGACCCAAACAGGGCCACCATTTCTGTGAAATCATGGGGATTTTTTTTTAAAAAATACCACATGATAATCTAACACTTTTATCAACTTCCCCAGGTTTCAGTAATGTGAAATTTGTACAGTTCAGGCCTGGGACTTTGGAAGTACTGAACAAAGGCTACTGATTATTGTTAGTGACATTACTTTATACGTATTTTATTATCTTTCAATATTCCATGTTTAAAAAAAAAGTTCATGTCATTATACAGTGTTTGCAAAGGCTTGAGGGGAAAAGTGAGTCCTGTACCAGGTGAAGGAACCCAAACTACAGTAGCCAAGCCAGTTCTTGGTTTCCAGAGGGAAGGCAGAGCCTGGAAACCACAGGAAGCAGATGGAAGATGCTGTACTCTCTGGCTGGACACCTTGGTTGACGGTTGCTCGTTTAGAGGGGGTCTCTGCCACATGAATAAGTTTGTTGGAATTTAATTTATGTACCCTACAATTCACCCATTTAAAGTGTACAATTCAGTGGTTTTTAGTATATTCAGAACTGTACAGCCATCACCATAACCAATTTTAGAATGTTTTTGTCACTCCAAAAAGCCCAGTATCCTTTAGCAGTCATTCCCAATTTCTCCCTACCTGTCCAGCCTTACATGCCACCTTTTGCTGTTGCAGTTGGCACTTCCCAGCAATCTCCTTGGCTGGGGAGAGAATAATGACCATACTCGTGCCAGGGCTGGGAACAGATGCTCTCAAAATTCCAGGACTCCCAGCCAAGACGGAGACTGAATGCACATTCTTCCAATATTGCACTGTTTGGAGTTTGAGAGATGTATTAAGCCTATTCAAGTAGATACAGGCCTCGTCCAGAGATTGGGAGCAACAGGAATTAACTAAAATAATGTAGCACATAATAATGCTAAAAGAATGTGCAAAACCTAATGAGCAAAAGCCAATAGTAAACTAAAGGTACTTGATTGCAAGAGAAGGCAACATCCTGTTTTAACCACCTGTTAAAAGGGGGTCAAGTGCATGAACTGGATGGTACCAACTTAGTCTGTGTTACTTTTATGTGGGTCTTAGGAAATTAGCCACTATGAAGTTGTTTGATTCAGTGTGAATTCAATGAGAGGTATTATGACTTTTTCATTTTATTAGGAGGCATGAACATATCTTCTGCATTTCACAAAAGACCCTTTAACTTTAGGTTTTTCTTGTGATAAATACAGATTGTATTCATCTCAACTCCAGTATAAAGCTCAAAAAGCAGTTTAATATACACATTTCCTGCAAACCTCTCATTTTGCTTCTGGGGTGTGTAATCTCACTTCCACATGCAAGTACTATGGCATCATATTTTACCCAAGAACACAATAATCTTTGCAAAGTACCATGATAAGGATACAAAAGTTCAAGGAATCAAGTTAATTTTGCTTGAGTTGTGCAATGTATCGGTTTATTCTAATGCTATACACAATGGATGACCAAGGAAATTATAAGCTCATTCAGGATTTTCCAAGGTCAGTGTTAGAACTTCTTAAATGAAAGAATGGTATAGGTTATTAGGAAGAAAACTTGAAGCGCAGTTGCTTACAGATTGCTTAATGGGTTTTTTTTTGGGCTATATATAGAGAAGTACGCAGACTTCAGGATAGATGGATCGGGGGCCTAACAAATTTTACCAGCAAGCCCCAATTTTCTTTGGGGTGCTACACATAATGCCATAGCCTTTAATAAGAGGCTATGGCATAGTTTAAAAAAATCCTAATATACCTGCACTCTGATCACTTTAGGCCCAATTTATTATTCTGGAGCAGTTTGCTCTATCAGTTTATCCCTGTTAGGTTCATAAATACATAACTGCTGGAGAACGAATGCATATGTTTTACTTGATTGGTATTTTATATCTGTTTTTATTAAAATTTTTTTTAATGTTTATTTATTTTTGAGAGAGACAGAGACAGAAAGAGAGAATGAGCAGGGGAGGGAGACATAGAATCTGAAGCAGGCTCCAGGCTCTGAGCTGTCAGCACAGAGCCTGATGTGGGGCTTGAACTCATGAACTGCTGAATCATGACCTGAGCCGAAGTCGGACACCTAACCAACTGAACCACCCAGGCACCCTGTTTTTATTTTTTTTTAATGTTTATTTATTTATTTTGAAAGAGGGAACAAGTGCAAGTGGGGGAGGGGCAGAGAGGGAGAGAGTGACTCACAAGCAGGCTCTGTGCTGACAGCCCCACATGGGGCTTGATCTCCTGAACCGTGAGATCATAACCTGAGTCAAAATCAAGAGTTGGATACTCAACTGACTGAGCCACCCAGGTGCCCCATATCTGTTTTTAGATGGGCTGTGTTGTGCGGTGGCTAAGGCCATAGGCTCTAAAAGCAAACTTCTGAGTTTGTATCTAGGTTTTTTTCAGTTGTTTGGTGTGAGGCCTTGAGCTAGTTACTTTTCACTGTTGTGCCTCAATTTTTCTTCTGTAAAATGGGGCCAATAGCTATACCCACCTTGCAAGGTTTTGATAAATAAAAAATGAGTAAGGTATTTGGAAAAGTGCTTGGTCTATCCGTAGTAAGTGCTGTTATAGGAGATATATTTTGTTCTGAATAGAAAATGTATATTCCTTGAATATACACCTATAGATTTTGGTTAATCTGTAGGTATATTCTAAAATGTTAAAGCCTATCAAAATGATACACATTTTGATAACATTAAATGTTACCTTCAGTTTTTTATTGGTGATATGCAACAGTAAATTGGTATATGTTTTTCTTCTTTATAACATATATGTCTATGTAATGATCTTTAAGATACTTTTATATTTGGCTTAGATGTGTTATCCTTGCTCCTAAAAACGTAATTATTAAAAACATACTTTTTAAAGGTAGCCTTTCTGAAAAACAGACATTCTGAAAAGAAAGAAATTCAATTTTAGCTTTATAACATCTGTCTGTAATATAAACTCTCAACAGGTGGACTGGTAATGGTTTTAATTACATTTGACTAAAGGGATTTATTGTTCAAATATATGCAGATTTTCTCTTGGATTTGTCAAGAGTTTTAATTAGTATATGACAAAGGAATAAAATGAGGTCAAATAGCATTTTTAATAAACATTGCTATGGAAGTAGATGCAAACCTTTTGTTTACGTTTCTGTAGCTACAATCAACCTAAATTCAGCCAATGATAGCTGGTTTGGCAGCTTGAAGGACTCAATTCAGCATCAGCAAGGAGAAGCAGTTTGGGTGTCTGAAGGAAAGGTATGTGGCATAGATATTCTGCTATGAGGTGAGAGTCCACGTTCTGAATCTTTTCTCAGGAGGGTAGTGAATGTAGTAAAACTATGCCCACTTGAAGTGATTCCAACATCTGTGCTAATCAGATTTGAAATTCTATAAATTCTCTGAAAACGTAGTAAAATGAAGGGACTTTCCCAAGAAAAGTAGAATGTGATGTATGTGACCCTACATTCACTTCCCTTTTACTTTTAACGTAGTAACTAGTGTTGTATTCCAAGCACACTAATCAGAGCTTACAAGATCTTGTGCTGAGCTCCATCCACAGCTTACTAAGTACACGGGAAACTCAGCATGAGGGGGAAAGGTGAGGGTGAGAATCATGGAGAATATGGTTAAAAATTAATTTAAAAAGGGAAAGCTAGCTGAGTTGGAGTCATTTGCTTAGAAAGAAGATTGGCAGAGAATGTGTCCTAGGAATTTGAGTAGGTTGATAAGAGGGTGCTAGGAAGCTTGTGTAGGCTTCTAAAATTGGCTAGCTTCTCATCTATGCAGGTAGTTTGCCCACAGTTCTACTGCAGGGAGGAAGCAAAGAGATTATGTAATTTCCTGTGGTTCTAAGGAGCCTTTGGTGCTAGTATTCTGTAGTCCAGCTGAATCGAACCAGTTGTGAGACGTCAGAGGTATGATTTTGTTGCGGAACCAATTAGATTGTTGAGTGCTAGTCTTGCCCTTAGGAAACTGCATGTTTAGTCAAGGTGTCTAGCATCTTCTGAGTGTTTATAGCCTGCTGAGGCTCCCTAGAACCTCTTTTGTGAGAACAGGTTGAACAGGACATAGCTTCCTTCCTCAAGGATTTGAGAATCGAGTGAATGAGTGGAGACATATGCAACACCAGGTAGTGTGCATTTATTACTAGTAGACAAGTATTAGCAGAAAAAGCTGGAAAGTAGCCAAATTCTGGAAGAAAAGTACAACAATCTGAGGAAGCACGGCTCAGTAATGGTAGAAAGGATGGATGGTAGTAAGGCTAGATAGGGTGGAGGGTTCCAAGTTTGAGTCCCTGCACAAAAAATTAACATAATAATCTAAAGCCAAGTGATTTCAAGAAAATAAAGATGACTTCCCTTCCTAGAACATGTCAGGTTTCAGTCACTTGGCTGTGCCCTTGGGAATTTTCTTGAGTCCCCACTCCCAGGAGCCATGTCGACCCCACTGACCCTCCGAAACAAATTCCTCTAGATGGAAGGGATGGATGATGACCCTGAAGACCGCATGTCCTACTTAACTGCCATGGGCGCGGACTATCTGAGTTGCGACAGCCGCCTCATCAGTGACTTTGAAGACACCGACGGCGAAGGAGGCGCCTACACTGACAATGAGCTGGATGAGCCAGCTGAGGAGCCACTGGTGTCTTCCATCACCCGCTCCTCGGAGCCGGTGCAGCATGAGGAGGTGAGGTGAGGCAGGCCACAGGCTGTGAGGCCATGGGCAGGAAAAAGAGGTTCTGCTGTTTCACTTGGATTCTTCTGGACAACTGTTTATTCAGGGTGCTGTAGAAGGTATTCCTAAGAGTTGGAACAGATGACTTCTAGGGAGTTTCTTATTCTAAGTCAGTGCCTGCACGATAGCATTTGTGGTCCATGGGAAAGCCGGACAGGAACTTAGCGCTGGGAGAGGTTGAGGGATCAGCACTCATCACACTGATGTTCTCAATCATGATGGATACACTGAACAATTTTATGTGCCAGCTGTCCAAATTACAAGTGGAACATTATTTTTTTATAAATACAATTTTGCTGTATTTACTTGTAACCTTTGATTAGGTCTCTCTGTACTTTTAGGTATCCTTGCTTTTTCTTACCCGTCCTACCTTTAACCTTTCTAATCCTGCCAAAACTCCTGAGTGTTTCCCCATCAGTTTCCTTCTCTCTTGTATTTCAATTTCTAAATTGAGTTCATGGTCAAATATGTATCTGATCATGTGTACTGTGCATCCACTGGCCAGTGAATAGACAGCTTCTGTGATCCTGGAAATCATGTCAACAGGCACTAAGGATCAATTAGTAGTTGCACCTCAGATACATTACGTCAATGTAGATGAGGTTATCCATATACTTGAATAGTTATTCTTGTCGTCTCTTTAGCAAGTTAGCTCATTTTGGTAAATGATTTTATTTTTGATGAAATAAAATTACAAACAAACAAACAAAAATGTTGAAGGGGGATAAAACCTACCATGGCCAAAAAATTAGTATATACCAGTGGACAAGTTATAAAGAATAATTTAACTCCTGAATGTCTGCAGTTATAGATGTGCTAATGGTTAAAATATTAATAGCTATAAGTGACCAAAGAGATTTTAGACTTTAGGAAGACTTTGGGGGTGGGGGATTATTTTAAGGGAAGAGACTACACCAATGGATGTAACTAGTTTAAAAAAAGTATCTTAAGCATTTACTAATGGGAATATGCTGGTATCTGCCTTTTCAGTAAAGAAGCATTGGGTCAGTGTCTCAATTTATGCCAGTTATGAACCTCAACTTCTGAACTTTTGCAAATTGGCAGAACTCCAGCAAAGCAGATGAATGTTTTCTCTTCTTTGCTGGGATGTTCTTGTTGTGAATGAACCTTTATGTCTTGTAGAGCATAAGGAAACCCAGCCCAGAGCCACGAGCTCAGATGAGGAGGGCTGCTAGCAGAGATCAACTTAGGGACAGTAGCCCACCCCCAGCATTCAAGCCAGAACCACCCAAGGTATGTGGCTGGGAAGCCCACGTTGGGGAGGAAGAAGAAGAAGCAAATACCCCGACAGCTTCCTGCATAGCCAGGGAAGAGCACACACCATAAGATGGCATTGAATTATGTTTCTGACTCACACTTTCTGTTAAAATGTGTCTTTTGGTTTGTGGGTGAACCCCAAAATGAGGGAAGAGCAAAAAGAAGGAAAGGTAGTTTTAGGAGAACATACTGTTTTAAGACTGTTGTTATTTTATTTACTTATTCACTTATTCATTCATGCATTCATTCATTTTATTTTTTATTAAAAAAGTTCCTTGTAGCAAGAATAAAAGTTTGACAAATAGTAAATGCCCAGAAGCACCAGTTTCAGAATCTGTTTTTCTTTTTGAGTTAGTTTTCTGCCCACAATTTAGATAAACCAGAAAGTCCCTATTGATAGTTTGCTGAAGAACACAATCACCACCACTGTTTATTATGCCTCTCATTATGAGGGCAGCTTAACTAATTAATTAATTAATTTATTTATAGGTAGGTTTCACACCCAGCACAAAGCCCAATGCAGGGCTTGAACTCACAACCCTGAGATTAAGACCTGAACTGGATCAAGAGTTAGATGCTTAACTGACTGAGCCACCTAGTGCCCCTCAGCTTAATTTATTTTTAAATTAAATAGTTTCTCAGAACAGAATTAGTGTAAGAACATACAGTACATGTCATATAATATTTTTACCCCTTTCTGAATCAAATCTATAAAAACAGGCTTTTCCTTTAGTATAACCCAATAAAACTTCTCCATTTAACTCAATACTTTAGATAGGAAAAAAGTAATCACTGATTGTGTGAGTTGTCAGAAATAGTGACCTCATAAAATATATCACTGAAAATGTACAAGCAGGCCTAGGATCGAAGTATGAAGATGGAGCGGCCATTAGCATTGTTTGCTACCTTTCCCACTCCAACCTCCAGTCTCCTACGTGGCTGGACATGGGCCTCCCCTCTGGACTAGGGCATGCACCCTTAGGATCCCACTCTTCAATCCTGAACCCCCTTGACTTGTTGTGAAGTCTTCTCCAAGATACTGATCACTGATCTTAATCTCCTCTAGTACAAAAGTAGGTCTGCTCTGCCTCTATATTTGCAGGCCTCCCAGCCCTTCCCCAACATCCTCTTGGTTTCCTAGAGTTCTAAATACTCTTTTGTAGGAAGCAAGGTAGGGCTCAGGATGCCCACCCAGTGGCTGTTTGTCCTGTAGTATTTGATTCCTTGTCAGAATGGTATTTGTTGACCACCTCTGGAAACTGATTAGGAAATGGGAGTGTATTAAATCACTAATACAGATTTGAAAGTAAACTGAAAACCCAAGGTAAAAACGTGTTCATTGTTCTCTTCAGGCCAAAACCCAGAACAGAGAAGAATCCTTTGACTTCTCCAGATCCCATGAATATAAGTCAAACCCCTCAGCTGTTGCTGGTAATGAAATTCCTGGGGCATCTACCAAAGGTTATCCTCCTCCTGTTGCAGCAAAACCTGCCTTAGGAAGGTCTATACTGAAGCCCTCCACTCCTGTCCCTCCTCCAGAGAGTGAGGAGGTAGGAGAGGGCAGTGAGGAGCAAGATGGCACTCCCAAGTCTGTCCTGGGCAAAGTAAAAATATTTGAGAAGATGGATCACAAGGCAAGATTACAGAGAATGCAAGAGCTCCAAGAAGCACAGAATGCAAGGGTAATTATTTAAAAAAAAATTTTTTTTTAATGTTTTATTTACTTTTGAGAGAGAGAAAGACAGAGTATTGGGGGGGTGGGGGGAGGCAGAGAGAGAGACACACACACACATACAGAATCTGAAGCAGGCTCCAGGCTCTGAGCTATCAGCACAGAGCCCGAAGTGGGGCTTGAACTCGTGAACTGTGAGATCATGACCTGAGCTGAAGTTGGACACCTAACCACCTGAGCCACCCAGGTGCCCCACAAGGGTAATTATTTTTAAACCCCTAAATCATCTTAGCATGTCAACAGCAAGAATGTTCAGTTTCATTTCATGTAATGATTTGAGTCCTTTTTCCACTGCCACCAACATGAAAGGAATGTTCACATGCATGATACCACAGGCACCTCCTGTGTGTATGTCATTTCCAGACTGCCAGCTATCACTGTAGCCCTTTTTCTTCTAATCAAGAAAGCCTAACAATACAGGTGAATAAGATTATGCTTTTCACATTTCAGAACTTTATATCAGGTTCTGGAATGGGCAAGTAGGACAAGACAATCAGTGCCTCTCTGAAGTTATTTTTCATTAAAACATTTGTTATATTTGTTCAGTAACTGAATTTTATTTTTTAAAAATATTTATTGATTTGCGAGAGATAGAGTGTGAGTGGGGGAAGTGCAGAGAGAGAGGGAGACAAAGGATCTGAAGCAGGCTCCAGGCTCTGCGCTGACAGCAAAAAGCCTGACGTGGCTGAACTGTGAGATTATGAACTGAACTGTGAGATTATGACCTGAGCTGAAGTTGGACGCTTAACCGACTGAGCCACCCAGGTGCCCCTTAGTAACTGAATTTTAATTTGCTCCCAGATTTACCATAGAAAGCTAAAATTCTGAGCATTTTTCTTATCCCCCCCCCCTTTTTTATGTTTATTTATTTTGAGAGAGAGAGAGAGAGAGAGAGAGCGTGAGCTCAAGCGGGGGAGGGGCAGAGAGAGACAATCCCAAGCTGGCCCCGCACTGTCACTGTAGAGCCCAATGCAGGGCTCGATCTCATGAACCATGAGATTGTGACCCAAGCCCAAATCAAATGTAGGGTACTTAACCGACTGAGCCACCCAGGCACCCCATTTTTTTTTCCATTTCAACTATTTTTTTAATGTTTTTTATTTATTTTTGAGAGAGAGAGAGCGTGTGCGCATGAGCGGGGGAGGGACAGAGAGAGATGGAGACACAGAATCAGAAGCAGTCTCTGAGCTGTTAGCACAGAGCCCAACCTGTGCTTGAACTCAGAAAACCAAAAGATCATGAACTGAGCTAAAGTTGGACATTTAACCAGCTAAGCCACCCAGGTGCCCCATTTTTCAATTATTTTTATGCAATCATCACCACCATCCATCTCCAGGACTTTTGAATCTTCCCTAGCTGAAGCTTTGTACCCATTATACATCAACACCCTGTTACCCCTCCTCCTATCCCTGGTAATCACCATACTACTTTCTGTCTTCATGAATTTAACTACTTAGGAACCCCATATAAATGGAATCATACAGTATTTGTCCTTTTGTGACTGGCTTATTTCACTTAGGAAAATGTCCTCAAGGTTCATCCATGTTGTAGCATGTGGCAGAACTTAAACATTAGGCCATTATATACAACCATAAAAACTAGAGAGTTGCTTCTATTTTTCCTTTTGTACGAAAAATGGGATTGGAAAATGGGACCAGCCAGAATCCAGCAAGCCACCCAGCAGTCATTCATTCTTTCTTTTTTTGTTCTTTTTTCTCCCCCTTAATTCCCACAGATTGAAATTGCTCAGAAGCATCCTGATATCTATGCAGTTCCAATTAAAACACACAAGCCAGACCCTGGCCTGTCCCAGAATACAAGGTAAGGGCTGCTCAGCAGTATAGGTCTAAAAAGGGGGGCTTGTCTAGGACATGGACTCCTAAGAAAGAATTCTTCCCCACATTTCAATGTAACAAGGAGATTTTTTTTTCCGTGGTGAACTATTTACCTTACTTACTCAGTCAAGTTTAATTGTAAACATTATACAATCAAAATTTCATAGAAATTTTGCTTGTGTACTAACACCGACAAAATGTAATCACTGACACTTCAAAGTAGTCCCCTTTGACACACTGTAGGTTAATTGTATTAGGATAGCACACGAGCAAAATTCCTGGGGCTTAAACACTAATTGTTTTGTCACTAATATATTTTGGCTCTTAATCAAGCTCCTTAACTCCTTTGTATCACATAGCAAAGTCAGGCCACTTATACTGAACTGTGGTCTGAAGGGAAGGTGACAATCAGTTGACCAGTGTTGGTAAGATGCTTTCTATTTAAAATGCTACATAAGCATTAGGAATTATGACAGTGTCTTCCTGTAGAGGCTTTATACTGGATCATTTCCTGCTTCCGAGAATAGAAAAAAAAAGTCGCATTTTCTTGTGGCCATTCTGACTGGAAACTAGAGTCTGGTTTTACAGCAATAGAAAACTAGAGGCACATTTCTTCTTTAACACTTGAACAGTGGTACAGCCAACCAGGTGGCCCCTGGCAACAAAAGGGGTTTGGTAGGGTACTTTGGCTTCCTCACTCACTGCCCAATAAGCCTTAACTGATTACTCCCCCACCATTAACCTGAAGTGGGGCCCAAAGTAACCCTGGTTAAACAGCACAGTGTGGCATTTGACTCCAAGTTTGTGATCTGTCTTGGATTCATGGTCGCACTTCAACGGGCAGAGGCCCTGGCTGAGCTTTGTGATGCATTTAACACTCTCACCTTGTTAGTTCTAGGCCACCTGAACCCCAGAAAGGTCCTTCCAGACTCTATCAGGACCCCAGGGGGAGTTATGGCAGTGACGTTGAGGAAGAAGAATATCGCCAGCAGCTGTCAGAACACTCAAAGCGCGGTTATTACGGCCAGCCTTCCCGGTATCGGGACACAGAATTATAGATGCCTGCAAATTGACTCTTTTGTCTCCCCGCTGCACCACCTCAGAGCAGCGCTCCCCCTGAGTCATGGGATGGTTCTTTCCAGGCAAAGTGCACTGTGGAGACAGATGTGGGACCTGAGGTCCCATTTCCTCCTCATGGGGAGTACAGGGGACAGACGATGCAAATTAAGAACTGAGGGCTCTGTTTGTGGAACTGGGTCTGGGGAGTTTATGGCTTTTTGCTCAGAATTAAGAGAAACATAACAGTCTGATACTGTTAACTGCTTCAGTGGACCAAAATCTGTATCAATTCTGTTTGTGTATTTTTAACGTGTATATTAAGAAGTGATAACTATTTTCCCTCATTAATAGCTGACTTCAAGGACTGTTTCAATGAGAGATGGAATATGAAAAAGGAATTAAAATATTTCTGGACTCAAACTAAACTCAAAGAAATATTTTATTATATCTCTAAGTGCCTTTGATGAGAAGTGTCTTAAATTTTCTTCCTTTGGAGCGTTATGCAGAGCCATAATGGACTAAAACACTGACTACAGTTTCATACCAGCTTAATAGCTATGGTTTTCTCTGCACTGTGTCATCTTTTCAAGGCATTTGTGTTTGTAATATTTTCCATAAATTCTGACTGTATATATAGTAGCTATACCTGGTGGTTTGGCTACCAGTGCTAAATAGTTTGAAGACCAAGATACTGGTATAGAAATTTTTTGTTTGTTTAAAACCATGTGCTCCACGAAAGCAGGTAATTGGAAAAACCACATTTCCAAAAATGTGTGTATTGACAACAGTTTTATAATTTAATAAAAAGGAGGCTATTGCAACCGATAATTTGCTTTGTGGTAGATTTCTACACTGGTTCTTGTTTCCAAAGGCAACTTTTATTTCAATTAGTGATCATGAAATGAGATCACACTCGCTGCTAAACATGAAAATAAAGATCCATATGAAAAAGAAAATGAAGACTACCCAAAATCTCATCCTTCAGATAATTTTGGTGCATTTCCTTCAAGTACTTGTCTTGCAGATGTCTGTGTGTGTGATGGCTATAGTATGTATAAATATACTGTATTTGCAGTTCTGTTTTTTACTTTTTCTGTATAACGTTCTATCACGAACCTTTCTCTCAGGGAGTTAAAACTCAGGTATACATCATTGCTAGTAACTGCAGAACAGCATAACCTGTGACTTCATAACTAGACAATTCTGCTATCTGGTAGTTTGTTTCCAGTTTTTGGCCTCTTTTATATGAAATGTACCTCTGTGTGTAATCCATTTCTTTATATCAGTGATCAGCATTTTAATCCTTTTCTGCTGGTAGTTTCTCAGAAGTGGAATTACTGAGCAAAAGCATAAGGACCATTTTTAAGGCCCTTAATACTTGTTGCCAAATTGCTTCCTAGGAGAGTTGCATCAATTTATACTCCCACATTCACTCTTCAAAGGCTGAAGTATGTTTAGAATTTAAACAAGACAGCCTAGGAATTGGGGCTTGTATGAATCCAAAAGTACACTGAAGTCAGGAAAAGAGAAGAGTCCTGATTCCATTAGAGTCTTTTATAATATGAATTGCCATAAAGATGTTTAGCTTTGCGTTAGAAATTTAGCTTACTCAAAAAAGGAGTTGTATTAGAAATACGTCATGGTTACGTCTCTATCAGTATGGGTGCTGTAATTCATAAACTATTTAGTGCAGTTCCTTGAATTTTTGAGCAATCCTGAAGACAGTGACTCAAATCTCTGTATTTTGTCAATAAAGTCACCTTTTGCGGACTGAAAAAGATACACTGGTTATACGATGATTTAGTTTGCTTGTGTCCTTTTATCTACCCGAACAAGCTTTTTTGCAAAGCCAGGGAGGGGAGAGGAGGCATTTCAGCAGGAGCTGGGCTGTCATCTGGCTTTAGCACTTTTTTTTTGTGGTACAATTACTGATGCAGACAAGCAGGACCTCTGTTCCCCATAATGTCCCACAGTATGCCCCATGGACCACAGAGCCTGCCTCACCCCTTTTTCATTAACACTCTTTGTTCTGGGAAGGATTTAAGGCTGCCTACAACACATGTGGATTATGATTTAGAAAAGAGATGGGTGCTAGGCAAATGAGGAAAGAAGAGAGGAGAATATCAGAATAGGAAAGACAAAGCCATTAGTGAGAGTAGTGTTCACTATACACACTGGGCTCCTCTGCTTTCCAGAGGCCAGTGTAGGGCACGAGACAACTGGTACCTGACTTGACTCAAAGTGTCCATAAGGAGGTGGGGAAACTTCTAGAAGTCAACCCCCTACTCCCATTCTTTTTATTCTGTGTTGTTTTACCTTGTGTCCCACAGCCATGGCCACTTGCTTGCAAGGATGACTTTGGAGTTCTGTCCCCCCCCCCCTTTTAAAAGATTCTTTTTTTTTTTTTTTTAACGTTTATTTATTGAGACAGAGGGAGACAGCATGAACGGGGGAGGGTCAGAGAGAGGGAGACACAGAATCTGAAACAGGCTCCAGGCTCTGAGCCATCAGCCCAGAGCCCGACGCGGGGCTCGAACTCACGGACCGCGAGATCGTGACCTGAGCCGAAGTCGGCGGCTTAACCGACTGAACCACCCAGACGCCCCTAAAAGATTCTATTTTTAAGAAACCTCTACACCCAACGTGGGGCCGGAACTCACAACCCCGAGATCAAGAGTCGCACGCCCCATCCACAGCCCCGGAGGTCTGTTTCTTACCGTGTTCTTTCATGTAAGCCAGCAGCACAATTCCAAGGGCCGTTCAGTAAACATTCTGGAGAAGGGCGCCCGAAAACTGCAGTATCGAAACCCTACCCTGGAGCATGAACTAATCCAGACATCCATTCTAGAGGATCTAGGGCCAACGCCTCCCAACTAGCAATACGACAGGCATAAAGCCCCCTCCCCCATGCATCCGCCTTCTGGAAAATCCATTTTACTCAAAGACTGGGGGGAGCGGGGTGTTCAAACATAGGGGTAGATTCACGCAGCAGAACGCAAACGGCACGCGAAGGCGTAGAAGAAAACCTGGCACTTACCCCAACCACAGCATCCTCAGCAGGTGCCCGGCCTCCGGCCTCGACACCTCACCCAAGACCTCCGGCGTCCTCGGCGTGGTCCTGCCCCACAAGCAGCGGGCTCAGTCTCTGCCAGCCAGAAAAGGGCTTCGTAACTCCGCATCCGCCCCCGCGCTTCCTGGTGCTGTCAACCACGATTTGGCTTCACGGGCGGCAGAAATGGCGGGAAAGGCTGCTGAAGAGAGGTCTTAATTCGGGTAGCCGCTTCGGCACCAGGGGAGGACACAAAGTGCCCGCGGAGTCCGAGGTAATTCCGTGATGGGAGACCCGCGCTTAATCCCACCAAGAAACGCCGATGAATGGCGTAAAACACATGACTCAGAGTTTTCCCACTCCAGGCGGGAGGGAGCCGGGCTACTTGCTCACCAGCAGGTCTCGGATTTTTCAGGGCTGCTCCCCGCGCGCCCATGCGCCCGCCCATATGCGCATGCGTGCGTGTGTGTGCGTGTACGTGTGCGTGCGTCTGCTCTGCGCAGCCTCACTCCTCGCCCTCAAGCAAAGGCTTGAGGAGACGCTGGCGAAAAGGGTGAAGCGCCCAGTGGAGCGAGGCACGAGGGCGGAAGAAACTTGACCGCGTGTTTCAGGATGGTGAGTGGGCCGTGAATCTACTGAGCCTTCCAAGGTGGGAGATGTTTTCTGTATGATGTTTTAGGATGGGTTGGGGGAGACAGTAGAAGAACGAGAGCATCGTCTGTAGGGGGAGTGGGGAGGGGAGAGCCTACGTACCTGTATTGGGGTTCCCTAGAGACCCTAGAGAAAGAGGACCAACAGGATGTGTGTGTATATCGAGATTTATTTTAAGGAATTGGCGCATTAAATTAGTACCTCCACAATCTGCGCAGCGTGGGTAGAGGCAGGTGGTGATCTCCTGCGGAGGCAGCTCTTAGAGGTGATAAGCTCAGGTTCTGGAATCAAAGCAATCTTCCATCAGTCACCAGTTTTGTTCAGTTATTAGCATATAACCTTGAGCAGGTTACCCAACTGGTTAAGCCTCATTCTTTTCATGTATGAAATAAGGATAGAAAACGGTAACACCATGTCACAGTTTTTTTCTTGTGGCTCTTAAATGGGATGGTGTGCATAAAATGTTTGCAGTAGTTGGCACAAAGTAAGTGCTCAATAAAAGTAGCTAGTAGTATTGTCGTCATTTGGTTTCACCATACCAATTTAGAAACATGAGTGGTGTTTTTGATTTTCTTGCTCTTCCTCCAAATGATGACCTACTTTGTTCTACTTAGCTATTTTTTAATTTGTCCCTTTGTTGTCCCTTTTCCCACAGCCACTACCCTAGTTCAGATGGTTGTAAACTCTCTAATCCTCCATCTAGCTAAACAGGCAGAATCATCTTTCTAACATAGATCTGAGAATGTCTCCTGCTACTTAAAACACGCGATGACTTCCCCTTGCCTACAGCAAAGTTTAATTCTTTTAATAATAAATTATTTTAATCTATTGAGCTATAATTGACATATAACGTGAAAGTTTAAGGTATGCAACGTGTTGATTTGATACATTTATGTGTTGCATTGTGATTACCACCTGGGTGTTAGCTAACACCTCTATCATGTTACATAATTTCTTTTCTTGTGGTGAGAACAAGTAAGAGCTAGTCCCTTGGCAACAAAGTTCAATTCTTTATCATAGCATTCAAGCTTTTCTATCTGTACCTGTGGTAAACTGCATCATTCGTTCTGATTCTTCATGCCCTTCCTCACTTTACAGTTCCTTCCACTGGAGGCTTGGAATATATTTTCCCACCTCTTGGCTTTGGATTGACCATGTGTCTTTCTCCCTTGCACCTCTGAGAGGAAGCTCCTCAGGCTAGCTACTGTTCTGTCTCAGGAGGGTGAGAGAGAGCTGTGGAGCAGAGACATTCTACCTGAGCCCAGCCTATATCAGCAGATATATGAGAAATAATAAACAGGTGTTGTTGTTTTTTAATATTTTAAAAAAATATTTATTTTTGAGAGGGAGAGAGAGAGGGAGACACAGAGTTGGAAGCAGGCTCCAGGCTCCGAGCTGTCAGCACAGAGCCCAACGCAGGGCTCAAACTCAATGAACCTGGAGATCATGACCTGAGCCAAAGTCTGACGCTTAACCGACTGAGCCACCCCAGGCACCCGGAAACGGGTGTTGTTTTAAACCATTGAATTTTGGAGTACTTTGTTATGCAAATATTTTTCTAGGTAACTTTGTCCTCCAAAGCCCATATATGTTCCAGTTTCAAAGAAGGGCTTGTTCCTGACTGTGATACTGTGATTTGTAAGAAATATATATTTGGTCGTTTAGATAACCAGAATATATTTCTAGTGTTTATCTTTGCCCACAGTTCCTGGCTCACAGCTCCCCAAACCCTTGGAATTTCCGAAGTGTTAAGAGTGATAAAGGCATTTTTTGTTGTATTAACGAAGGTGACTTTTGGTCTCCACCCATGGATGGGGGCAGGTTGCCAGGAAAACCATGTGATTACAGGGTTGGAACCATCAGTGTCCATCCCCTCACCCCTGAAGTTGAACCAGCCAATGGGCAATGACTTAGTCAATCATGACTATGCACTGAAATGTCCATAAAAACCCAAGAGGACTGGGTTCAAAGAGCTTCCCAAATGGTGAACACACAGAATTGCAGGGAGAGTGGCACCCAGGAGAGGGCATGGAAGCTCCACAAACTTACCCCATCCCTGCCCTACGTATCAGGCTGTTGATTTGCATCCTGGATCATATCCTTTAATAAGCTGGTAACATCAGTAAGTGTTACTCTGAGTTCTGTGATGAGGAAGTGGTTGGAACCTCTAATCTGTAGCCAGTCAGAAACACAGGCAACAACCTGGCACTTGTGCCTGGCATCAGAATTGGGTGGAGGGCACTCTTGTAGCACTGAGTCCTTAACCTGTGGAATCTGATGCTATCGCTGGGTAGGCAGTGTCAGAACTGAGTTGAATTCTCTGACACCCAAATGGTGTTTGCGAATTGCTTGGTGTTGTGTGGGGGGAACTTCTCCCCACCCCCACCCCACACCCATTGGAATTGGGTCAGAGGAGCCTAAAGGAGTTGATGTCAGTTGACCAATACGTTTCTTGAATTCTCTGTTGTTCCTTGAGCTAAGAATACCCTTCTCTTTTCTTTACCATCTTTCAAAATCATACTCATTCTTCTGCGTTCAGCTAATATGTCACATTCTCTGTCAGGCTTTCTCTGATGTCTCCAATCGAATTTAACACCAATTCCTTCAGTAATCTCCCACAGCCCTTTAACCGTCTTCTCTGATATTCTAAGTGTCAACGTATGTATACGCTTCCCACTCACCTCTCATCTTCAAAGGGAGTATGTGTATGACCTACTCCTCTTTGTATCCTCTTCAGTGCCCTGCGTATATTCTAGAAATGTTTGTTGGGGAGAAAAAAAATGAATGAATGAGGGGGAGATAAATTGAAATATAATGCCATTTTTCCACAAGAACATATCGATGACCTGATGGTTTGCTGATGTTAGGCCCAATTTAAACTGCAACTCATACCACTGATGTGAACTGGAGAACATTAGTAAAACAAGTCAAGAAAAACTGCTAAGAATTTAGTTTGGCTAGGAAAAGACACACTGAAGTATAATTTTTAAAAGGATGAAATTAGGATTCTCTTGCAAATATAAAATGAATACATGTTCAAGACTTGATTCAATCCATTCCCTAATGAAGGTACCAGTAAGGTGTTCATGCTAGTTTAAAGAGCATTTGAGGAACTAGATAGGTACGAGCAATTAATTAAGGAATATTACAGTAAGAATTCTGAGTTAAATACAAAACTGGTTAATAGCCTACAGAATAGTAAATGATAACTTTTGTAGATATCTTTTCCACCAGGCAGAAATTATTTGCCCCTTTAGTAGACAGAAATTTACACATTAACATGTAATTTCTTTAAGTCTGGGAACTTTGATAAATAGTTTTAGTACTAATTAGTCACTATACCAATTATGCTTAATAGCCACACCAACTATTTTGTAGATTGTTAAAAAGGTTAATTCCCTGAATTTGGATTATAGCAGGAATTTGGGCAAGCTAAGTCAATTATAAATATTTATTGAGTGTGTGTGTGTGGAGATACATAGGCACTTATATACTGAATATGATCCATTTTCTGCTTTCAGAAAGTTTACTGTAAATTATTTGTGTAAGAATTTCCTGAATTGATAGATTTGTTCTTTGCAGCAGCCCTCCATAGTGAGAATGGCTGGTATGGCTATGCCGATTTTATACGTAATCCATAACTTAATTATATAACTTGCATTATAGACTGGACTATAATGCTCAGCTATCCTTCAGCTCCTTCAGCTATTAAATCACGTATAGAGTTTGGATTCAAAACAAAGTATTCTGTTTCTGAGTCCAGTCTTCCTGTTTGTCCATCTAAAGGCCCCTTCTATAGGATGTCTTGAAATAGTATGTTGATCATGCTGTATGGTTTTCAATTTTACACTTAAAAAAACAAAACGAAACAAAAAACACTTTCAATCTGGCCTGAAGATTGGCAGAATCCTCAGAACTCAGGTAGTTCACAAACTTGTTTGGCCTACACAGGGCAATAAAATTTTCTTAAATTTAAAAGTCAGCGGATTTTACACACAAGTCCAGATTGGGGGCTTTTCTTTACAAAATGGTAGATCTGTAGATCTGGCAGTATTGGGTTCCCATCTCTGCATGACAGCTGCAGGCTGGAGCTGGGTGTCTGTTGTCCCGTATGGACCACATCTGCCCAGCCTCACTTACTAACATGGCCTTGGTCGTGGCTGAGTGCAGTTTGCCACCCTCGATCGCCTCTTCCCTGCCTCCCTTCCCCCTGCCTGCCCCCAAGCAGTGTGCAGCACCCATGCAGCTGCAAAGGAAGCCAGCATTCTGAACAAAAAGAAGGAACTCTACAGCTCCTTGGGATCATTTGCAACTCTCTTGACAAGATTGGGCCAGAAATTTCACCTGGCTCTAAAGGGAACTAATGAGTGTATCTATTCAAATCCTGTTCTCTGTGGCTACTACAGCTGGAGTGAGTTGGAACAAGAAAAAGCAATTTGGGGAAGGGTGGCAGATGTATTTGTATGGCTTAGAAAATTAGCTTGGAGTCCTGCCGAGTAAGGACCCGATGGGATTTCTGAGGGATGGCTGTCTACCTTTGTTAGCAAGGTGACTGCAGAGGTCATATTTGTGGACCTGGTCTGGGGAAATGCAATCTGAAAAATTCTCTACCGGAGTGGAATGTTATCGAGTGCATAACGGGAATAGTTTTAGGCCCAGCTGGTAGACTTGTCCCTCTGCCTGTATTCCTCTGCAGGCCTAGATTAATTAATATTTCATAAATTAGTCAGTACTTAGAGATATGCATGTGACAGAGGAAAAGGAAGCCAATTCTGCAGTCTTCTGCTTTTGGGCTAACTGGGCTGAAAGGGCGTCTCCTCGAAGGACAGTAATGCTTGTTCTGTGGGATGGGAAGGGGAGGTGGCACCTTCTCCCTACCTGTCACTTTGTTATTTGCTGCACAGATGACTGAGCTAAGAGAGGAAAAGGGTCCCGGGAGAGGGAGCCTGAGAACCGGGGGGAGAGCCAGTTCAGATCAGTTCAGATCCCTCAGTTCAGAGATCTGGCTCAGTTACTCACTGGTCCTGTGACTCAGGGTAAGTTAGTTGCCTGAGCCTCAGTCTCCTCATCTACAAAGTGGGATGGGACAGTGATTGTGAGAAATGAAGAATCTATGCAAGTGATTGGCCCACAGTAGGTACTGCAAAAATGTTAGCCAAACCTCCCACCAGTGTACGTTGGCTTCCTTTCCTCTTTGAAAAAGCTTAGGGAAGAGAGTTCCTCTGAAGGCAGTGAATTAACAAAGCACCGTGACTGAGAATGTTGGTCCCTGAGCACACTACTTGTGTGTGAATCCCTCTCTGAAAACTGCTTAATGCCCCTGGGCTAATTGTATAACCTCTGTGTTACAGCATCAGTTTCCTCATCTCTAAGTATAAAAATTGCACCTATCTCAGAGTGCCTGAGTGGGTCAGTTGTTAAACCTCTGACTTCGGCTCAGTTCATGATCTCAGGGTTCATGAGCTTGAGTCCCACATCAGGTGAGCTTGAGCCCCACTTAGGTTGATCTCTAACCCCGTCCCCGTATCGGGTGAGCCCTGGTTCTCTCTCTCTCTCTCGCTCCCTCTGCCCCTCCTAGGATTCTCCCTTTGCCCCTCGC
Organism: Panthera leo; assembly: GCF_018350215.1. Classification (NCBI taxonomy): domain Eukaryota; kingdom Metazoa; phylum Chordata; class Mammalia; order Carnivora; family Felidae; genus Panthera; species Panthera leo. The sequence continues at coordinate 11,944,989 of NC_056691.1, forward strand.
TCACTTGTGCTCTTTCTCTCTGTCTCAAAAAAATTGCACCTATCTCGAAACGATGGTGGTGAAGATTACATACTATAATACAAGTAATTACTTAACTATGTGCCAACATAGTAGGTGCTTAACAAATGTAAGCCTTAGAAGAACCAAGATGAATAAGTTCATCTTTATTTTTTATTTGAAATGATCTTCCTTTAAATCCTTTAAAAAATGGAAAATTAAGAATACTTCCAATTCAAAGTTCTAAGCACAAAATCCAGGTATGTCATGTCCTGGATTTGCTTGTTTAATTGCAGATGAGCTCGACAGCCAGTGGGTGTAACTTTGTGGGCAGGGGCCCCAGCCCAGTGCTATCAGTGTGCACTGGCTCAGGAACTCCACATATTCCTTCCTTCCTTCCTTCCTTCCTTCCTTCCTTCCTTCCTTCCTTCCTCCTTCCTTCCTCCCTCCCTCCCTCCTTCCTTCCTTCCTTCCTTCCCTCCCTCCCTCCCTCCTTCCTTCGTTCCTTCCTTCGTTCCTTCCTTCCTTCCCTCCCTCCCTCCCTCCCTTCTCTCTCTTCCTTCATTTCTTTCTTTCAGTTTATTCTTTGAGAGAGAGAGGAAAGTGCAGAGAGAGAGGAAGACGTAGAATCTGAAGCAGGCTCCAGGCTCTGAGCTGTCAGCACAGAGCCTGATGCGGGGCTCAAATTCACAAACCCTTAGATCATGACCTGAGCCAAAGTCGGATGCTCAACTGACTGAACCACCCAGGTGACCCTATTTCTTTAATGTGAAATTCACATAATATGAAATTATCCATTAATCATCTTAAAATGTACAATTCTGTGGCACTTACTACATTCACAGTGTTGGGCCGACATCAGCTCTATGTGGTTTCACGACATTTTCATCACCCCACAAGGAAACTCTGTTTCCATTAAGCAGTTACTCCCCATGCACCCCTCCCCTGGCCCCTGGCCACCACTGGTCTGCTCTCTCTATAGAGTTTGTCTAATCTGGATGTTTCCTACAAATAGAATCCTATAATATGTGACCTTTTGTGTTTGGCTTCTTTCACTTAGTCTAGTATTTTGGAGGCTCAAACACCATTTTAATTATCACTACCCTTTGAACTGCTCTGGCTAACGTTCCAGAATTATTAGAATCCTTTTTGAGAGTGATGATAAGATACTAAAACCAAAAACAAACAATGGTTAAAGTGCCTTCTAGGACAAACAGAGCTTCCTTCTCTGCATGTTTGGGTGTCAGATGTTTTGGGGTGCGTGAGAGACAAAGCTGCAGGTCACTGCAGCCCCACAGTGATAGAAGAGTCAGGGCTGAATGTGCCTCCCTGGCTGGTGGGTCATCCCTCACCCGTAGCTATTGCTGATGATGCTGGAGAGCAGACAGCCATGTTTAAGAACGAGAATGCTGAGAAGCAGCCTCACGAACTGTGTCCAAACAGACTTCACATTCCCGGGCCTTAGGCAGGTGCCGAGCATCGAGTTAATAGGCAGAGGGTCGACAGACAGTGCATCAACCCTGGAGAAGAGGAGAGAGCCAGGAAGGGCAGCCCAAAGCCCTTGCCCACAGGGAAGCTCTGTTTAAGAGTATCATCAGCAACCAGACCAACCAGTCATGGTTCCTTTTCTGTAACATGCATTTATTGAATGTCTGGTCGCCAGGGCCTCAAAAATGAACAAAATGAGGTAGGTTCCTAGGGATCTCTGTGTCATAAGAAACCAGTGACTAAACCTGTATAAGGGGCTTAGACCAGCACTTGATACATAGTACTCTGTAGGAGGTAACTTATTATTGTTATTATAATGCCTTGTGGGGTTGATATTTTCTGATTACTAGTTATAGTTAGTAGTAGCAGTAGTGGTAGTGACGTGGGTAGATGGATAGATAGGTAGAGCTACAGTCCTTTGGGGATTCTGTCAGTTACTGTACGGATTGAATCCAGTTATACATTCTTGAAATGAGGAAATAACTACTGGTGAGTTCAGGGACCCCCCAGGGCCACCATGAGATGGACCTGAATCCCATGAGTCCTCTCTGACTGGTGGGCAACAGTGGTATTTTGGGTCACAAGAAAGTAGAATCAATTCAAATCAGTAATTCAATTTTAACAGATGATCAGCAATCCTCCAAAAGTCTGATTATTTCTTCATTTTCCAGTCCATAGTCATCTGATAAATAGTCTCAGGTCCCTTGGAGGAAGGAAGGCTGGAAGGCTTAAATTTCTGGTGGTGTAGCGAGTTCTTTCCTCAATGAGCCCAGCTCCCCCTTCCTTCAAGGGGTATGTGAACTGCTCACAACTAAAAACTGACTGAGGGGCTGTGCCTCTCCCATTAGGATGATTCATGTCTCTTTAGTAAACCTACAGCTTTTGGCTTATACAAATCAAATAAAATTTCTTTTTTTTTTCTTTTTAAGTTTGTTTATTTTGAGAGAGAGTGAGCACATTCACACATGCAAAATCCAGTGGGGCTGGATCTCTCGCATCACGAGATCATGACCTGAGCTGAAATCAAGAGTCTGATGCTTAACTGACTGAGCCACCCAGGCGCCCCTGAATAAGATTTCTGAAGGTTAGCCATCTATATCACTTCTGGGGACACTAAGATCAACTAGCCCATGCCAAAGACTTCTGCAGGCCAGACTGGTGATTACTGGTCCTCTCCGCTGCCCTTTACTGTAGCCATGCCTACCCTGTCTTTGATAATCAAGTGCAGCCACTTGGCCTCCACTACCCTGGGATGCCATCATTTCCCTCTCAGAGAAGCCCAAGGAAAGAACCAGAAATTGCAGCTGGACTTTCTAACTTCTGTGAATGTTTGCAGGTTGCAGGCTCCGCTCTAGTTGCCTGCATACAGATATGATACAAATGTGTCGGTTAATCTAGTCTTTTAAAAAAACATTCCTTTATATCAGCAAGGAAAGCTGAAAGCCCAATAGAAAAATGGGCAAAGGATAAAATTTCTTTTTTTTTTTTTTTTTAATTTTTTTTCAACGTTTTTTATTTATTTTTGGGACAGAGAGAGACAGAGCATGAACGGGGGAGGGGCAGAGAGAGAGGGAGACACAGAATTGGAAACAGGCTCCAGGCTCCGAGCCATCAGCCCAGAGCCTGATGCGGGGCTCGAACTCACGGACCGCGAGATCGTGACCTGGCTGAAGTCGGACGCTTAACCGACTGCGCCACCCAGGCGCCCCAGGATAAAATTTCTTTAAAAAGCAATGCACCTAACTAATGACTATATGGAAAAATATTTAGCTTCACTAATAATGACATGAACATAAGACAACAAAGAGATACTGGTTTTCATCTGTGGGGGGATGTGGAGCCTTAAGAGCCTTACGTTTTGTAGTTGGAGTAAAAACTGGTCCAGGTTTTCTGTAAGACAACATAGCAATATACATCAGAACCCTTGGCTTTGGGTCCACAGTTCCATTTCAATAATTTATATTAAGGAAATAAAGTATGAAGACGTCACAGAGCCGTTTTTATGTGTGAAGTCTTGGAAACAACCTAAATATCCAAAAACAGGAACTTGCTTTACATACATTATGGTTTATACATGAAACATTCAGACATTCAGTCATTCATTAATAAGCACTTATCAAGCACCTGCTTTGTGAGAATTCTGTTGTAAAATCTGGGGATGCAGACGATCTCTCTTTTTTTCTTTATGGAGCTTTTAGGACTTGGTGACATAGACTATATAGAAAAATAAATTTTTACTTTTTATTTTTCTATGTTTTATTTAGTTTTGAGAGATAGAGACAGAGACAGAGCACAAGTGGGGGAGGGGCAAAGAGAGACGGAGACACAGAATCCAAAGCAGGCTCCAGGCTCTGAGCTGTCAGCACAGAGCCTGATGCGGGGCTCAAACCCACGGACCACGAGGTCATGACCCGAGCCGAAGTCAGATGCTTAACCGACTGAGCCACCCAAGCACCCCCCTTTTTTAAATTTATTTTTTTATTATTATTTTTTAGCTATGATGCAAATTAAAAGGGTCATGTGATAAAGAGTGGGGAGGAGGCTACTTTAGATTAAGTAAGTCAGGAAAAGCCTGACTGAGATGACATTTAAGTAGAGATATAAATGGCAAGAAATCATTGTTATGTAGGTCTGTATTTTTTGTCATGAAAAGATATTACAAGCCCTAGTTTTTCATAACACTGTATTGGGGGGTTGTGGGGGGATGTAGTCCAGAAGGAAGTCTGAAGGAACTGATACTGATGAGAACACGTCCCCAGCTGCTGGTAACTGCAGAGATGGCTCAAAGCTGATTGAATATTATAATAAAGTAAGTGATTGATTCCTATACCTGAAAAGGCAGGATTTCCAGGGGCTCAGTAATGTCCCAGAGGACCTGGTTGCTCTCTCTCTGTCTCTCTCTCTGTCTCTCTCTCGTGCATTCCATGGAGTTGTTTCTTCTCTCAAGATCCCAAGAGAGCTGCCAACAATTCCTGGGTTACGTGTTTCCTCATTAAGGTCCAGTAGGACCTAGACAGCATCTTTGTTTCAACGTCCCAGGAAAAGATAGGAACTTCACTCTGGTTGAACTGGCTTGGGTCACATGACCACTCTTGAATCAAATATCTTGGCCAGGGAGATGGGCTATAATGGTTAGCTGAAATATTAAAGACCCAGCCATGGTGCCGCAGTGAGTAAATCTCTAAATCATCAGGCTGAGAACTAGCAGGGGAGCATATGTCTCAAAAGAAGCTTGGGGAAACTTTTCCTAGAGGAAGGAGAAAAATTTCTGGGTGGCAAACACCAGTTGCATACTGAAAAACACCAAAAAATGAATGCATATCACTAAGCTTTAGATAATGAAATTACCAGTGGTTTTTTACTTCCTTTTTTATACTTTACATCCGAGTTTTTTTACAGTGAGACTATATTAGTTTTATAGCTACAAGACAACAAAATGATTTCTATTTTTTATAATTTTTTTTTTTAATTTATTTTGAGAGAGAGAGAGAGAGAATGAGTGCACATGTGCAGGGGAGGGGGAGGGACAGAGAGAGAAGACAGGGAGAGAGAGAGAGAGAGAGAGAGAGAGAGAGAGAGAGAGAGAGAGAATCCCAACCAGGGTCTGCACTAGCAACACAGGGCCAGACGGGGGGCTCGAACTCACAAACCATGAGATCATGACCTGAGCTGAAATCAAGAATGGGACACGTAACCAACCTGGCACCCTGGTGCCTCTCCATTTTTTTTTTTTTTTTTAATCTGGCAAAATGAATACAAGGCAATAAATGGACAAAGACTCTTTTTCTGGCTTCTGTGTAAGAGCTCTCGCCTTTGAATTTGCTTCTCCTTCCGTAAAGCATTGTTTTTGCCACAAGCCGGCTATTCCAACCTTTTCTCTAGGTAAAAAGCAGGGTCCTGTTACAGGCAGGCTCTTGGACCCACAGAGTCTCCCTCCTACCCGCCCTGTTCCACTTAACAATTTAGCAAGGCCTGCTGGCTTGCATTGCCCAGCTTCGTATGTGCTATTCTGGGCCCCTGTAATTCTTCAGCCAGTTGAGAGTTCTCTTTGGTCACAGCTGAGATACTGCAGACTAAGAATAGGCGCCTGACTGATGAAGGAAGGTGACAGCGATGGGGCCGCGAGGAAATGTGCTCCCTGCCAGGGCTTCTTTAACAGTCCTAAAGCTCAGTTTTGTTCTTTGCTCCTGGGTGTGCCGCTGGTCTGTGGTTCTGTTTTCCATATGTTTCTTGTAATCTTGCCAGCTGCGTAATCACACAAGTAACTTGGCCTGGAGAGGCTTATGAAGGGTCCCAGAGAATGCTCCTTCTCAGCCGGGCTTCCTACTGGAAGTCCTGGATCCGCGTTTGCCACACAATTCTCTATTGTGCACTTGGGGACTTTTTCCTCAGAGGCTTTTGATTGGAGGCCAAAAGGATATTTTTGCATTTTCTGAGAGCTGCTGAGAGAAACCAGTGAAATTCTCTGCCTTCTCAGCACAGTGCCTGCTCTTGTAAAGTGGCAAAGGGTTTTACCGTTACAGGGTGAGCTCCACCCCTGCCCAGCTCGGTAGCCTCGGGGAGTTTACGTGTTTTAAGCCTGTAACCCATGTTTAGGGCCTCAGCTGGAGGTCGTCAGGGCCGGGGGCTGGACTCATCTGAGAGCTCATTCACACACACGTCTAGCAGGTGGATGCTGGCCGTCAGCAGGAGTTTCCACTTTTCCATGTGGTTTCTCTGCAAGTTGGGTTGGACTTCCTCAGAGCACGATGGCTGTGTTCCCCACGCAAGCGCTGCAAAAGAGGGAGCAGGGAAGAAATTCTATCTCCTCTGACCTTGCCTCACAAGTCATAAGTCATTATTTCTACCACATTCTATCCACGGAAGCAGTCATCAGTCCCACTCAGGTTCAGAGGGAGACTAACTAGAATCTGCTTTTTGATGAAGAGAGGCCAGGTTCTGGAAGAGGGTGAGACTGGAAATTTTACTGGGGTGACTTTGGGAAAATATAACCTGTCACATTTGCACACGGGTCACTAAGTGAGTTCACCAAGGTGCTTCCAAGACTCAATAATTATACTTTGAGATGGAGAAAGGTGATGATGTTGGGAAGGAGCATGGCTGGCTCCACTGTGATAAACTAGGATAGACGTATGTTCCAGTTTCCCAGAGCAATTGCTGAGAGAAAGTCCAAGAAAAAGGAAGGCCATAGGAAGGAGCCTAGTTCAAAAATGTTTACTGGTTGGCTGAAACACCCTGGCCTGCTATAGAGACCTTAAGTGTACTATTTACTTAAAAAGTTTTTTTAAGTTTATTTATGTATTTGAGACAGAGACAGTGTGAGTGAGGGGGCAGGTTGGTGGGGCGGGGGGGAGAGAGAGAGAGAGAGAGAGAATGAGAATATCCCAAGCAGGCTCCACACTGTCAGCACAGAGCCCGACGTGGGGCTCGAACCCGCAAAACCGTGAGGTCATGACCAAAACCAAGAGTCAGATGGTCAACCAGCTGAGCCATCCAGGTGCCCCAAGACCTTAAGTTTAAATAGTTGAATCCTCTGAACGCCTGGTTGGCTCATTTGGTTGAGTGTCCAACTTCAGCTCAGGTCATGATCTCGAGGTTCGTGAGTTTGAGCCTGCTTTGGATTCTGTGTCTCTGTCTCTCTCTGCCCCTCTCCACTCATGCTCTGTCTCTGTCTCTCTCTCCCTCAAAAATAAATAAAACATTTTTTAAAAAGTTGAATTTTCTTACAAACTTGAAGGACAGAGCTCTACGAAGGCAGAGACCAAGTCTGCCCCATTCTGACGTGTGTTCAACGTGCCTCACGTATACAGCTCCAGTGACACGTGTGGAAAGGAGACCATGGAGAGGGCTGGGCTATTGGCCAAGATCTGAGACTAAAGATGGGTCTCAAGCTTGACCAGTAGGGCGACATTCTGTGTGTCCTAGGTGTGTGCTGTGCTGTCAGAGCACTGGCATCCAGAGGGAGCACAAGGGTTGCAAACCTCCAAGGCGCTCTGTGAACAGGAGCCTCGAGCCTTTACACACTTTCTGACCCATTTCTGTTTTCATGCCCATTTGTAAAGGTAGGGGCCCACAAGTTGCAGGCGATGCCATTAGAAATTAGTCCCCCCTCTGCAAGTGTGTTAATTCACATACTCCGAGTGGATTTATTGAGTGGTTAGTAGGCACCAGATGTTGAAAACGGGTGAGATGGTGTCTTAGTGACTCCATAGCCTGAACTGTGGTCTGGAGTGTGGCGGGGAAATGCTCACCCAAGGATGGAGGGACAAAAGGGTCCGGGAGACGTGGTCCGAAGAAGAGAGGAGAGGAGGCTGAGGCGGAAGCTTCTGCTCCCTTTTACTGAGACTTCTGGGCTGCGCCTCAGCCAAGAGTTCACACAGAAGTACCCCCTGGATTCCCCACACGGCGACTCTCAGGTAGCCTTCTGCTGGCACCAGCCCCAGCCTCATAGTAGAGGAGAGTGGATGGCCTGGGCCTGGGTACGTTATCGACTCTTCCTTCAACAAGCACAGCCTCCTCTCGATTCCTGATCAAGCCTTGGGTGCTGGATGTAGAAAATTGCATGGCCAGGGAACAGAGTCTCAACAGGGCTGTTGGCGCATTCTGCGGTTTTCCTCGGGCTTCTTCCAGGTGTTCTCGGTCAGGCCTCTTGCCTCCATCCATCATTCCAATGCCTTCCTCCTCACACCCCCTCTCTCATGCCCAGACCCAGGCTGAGATGTGCACCACGCGCACATCTGCAGGCAATGAGAGAATCCTGGACTCTGGGAGTTCCGGAAGCCAATACTAGAAAGGGGTAGGGAAGCTTCAGGTTTAGAGCATTCTAGGAAGTAGTGTGGAGACGACCAATGCTATACTTGTGGAAATTTCCTCTGTAAAACATTTGTCAAGTAAAAAGTTCTTTTCATCGCCTTCTTGTCAGCAGAAGAGCAACTTCTCCAGTGTTCTAGACTTCTCTGTGTCTATCTCTGGCTCTTTCTGTCTCCCCTCAGTTTTCCTTCTTAAACTAAAGGGCTCCTGGTAGCCCTCTTTCTTTTACATTAAAAATAATTTTTTTAACATTGTATTTTGTTAGAGACAGAGTGTGAGCAGGGGAGGGGCAGAGAGAGAGGGAGACACAATCTGAAGCAGGTTCCAGGCTCCGAGCTGTCAGCACAGAGCCCAATGTGGGACTCGAACCCATGAACTGTGAGATCATGACCTGAGCTGAGGTTAGACGCTCAACTGACCGAGCCACCTAGGCCCCTCCACTTTCTCTTTCAATATAATCAGTCCTCCTCAGGAGCTCAACCACTTTGACTAGTGCTGTTCTTTTTCTCTTTAGGTATTATCTTAAATGTTGCCTCCTCCAGGAATCCTTCCTAGGGCTGGGTTAGGGGCCCTGCTGTGGGTTCCCACAGCAGGTTACCTTTCCCACTAGCAAATCATTTGTCACATTGTAAAAAAAATGTTGATTATTGCCTTCTGAATTGTATTTCTCCTCCTCTAGGCTCTAAGCTCTTTGAAAGAAGGTGTGGTTTCTTTTTCTTCCATTTTAGCTCCTGTGGTTAGCATAAGGAGGGATTCGATAAATGTGTGTCATAACAGGAAAATATACGTTACTTCATTTTCTTCCTAGATTTTCCAGGGGCAAAAGAGAATGAGGAGAAAATGTGGAGAACTTGCATAAGGAATGGCACCCCCTGATATAGTTTCTTCCTCATACTTGCACCAATATTGGGACCATTGTGTTGTGGTGAGATGTAGTTAAATCCAAGCCATCTTCAAGGTTTGAGGCATCAAGTTTCTGGGAACAGGGAGTGGGTCACCCTTAAATGGTAAATAGCCATTCTGTGTCCTTATGTTAGAGAATAGCCAGTTGCACAGCAAGAACAAAAACAAGAACAAAAGAGGACTGGTGTGGTATTGTGATTTATAATAAGAAATATGTATTTGGTCTTTATCCACTGTTCCTGGCACAGAGCTCCTAAAAGCCTTGGAATTTCCTAAGTAACAAGAGTGATCGATCGATAAAGGTCTTTTGTTAATAAATTGATCACCGATGGGCAATGATTCAATCAAACATGCCGACGTAAAGAATAAAACAGTGACAGCAACCCCCACCCCTCCGAAAATGAAACGAAAACGAAAACAAAAACAAAAACAGAAAAGGAGGGTTGCAGAGACCTTGTGGGCTGGTGCACCCCTAGAGGTGCTGGGGCGGGGGGCGTGCTCAGAGAGAGCCTGGATGCTCCGTGCCTGTTCTCCCCGCTTTGCCTGGTGCATCTCTTCCATCCGACTGTTTCTGAATTATATCCTTTTATAATAAACCATCTGGTCATCTGGTGAGCAAAATGTTTCTCTGAGTTCTCTGAGCTACTCTAGCAGATTAATCCAACCCAACAGTGGAGGTCCATCTACAGCCAGTGGGTCAGAAGCACAGATGACACCTGGGCTTGAGACTGGCCCCTGAGGTGAGCAGGGAGGGGGCTGTCTCTCTGGAGGACTGAGCCTTTAACCTGTGGATATGATGCTGTCTCCAGGCAGACAGCATCAGAATTGAGTTAAATTGTGGGGCACTCAATTGGTGCCTGAGAATTGCCTGGTGGTGTGGGAACTCCCCCCCACCCCCAACCCCAAACATTAGAATTGGGTGCGGAATCTTAGTTGGTGATCAGAGGTGGGATCAGAGTTAGAATTTTTAACTGCTGTTAAGTTGGTGAGAGAAAAGGCTCAGAGTTTCTGCCCTAGATGTTGAGCGCTGAGATTCCAAGAACTGCATTCTTAGAGAAATTGTTATGTTCTGGATTTGCCCTTTTTTTTTTTTTTTTAAAGAAGTGAGTTTTGATTGTTATCAAAGTAATACATGCATATAATTTTAAAAAATAAAATATTTTGTTAAAAACCTATAACAAGAGAAAATAGCCCCTGCCTCACCTGCCCCATTCCCCAGTTCTGCTCTCTGAGGCAATGGCTTTCAAACACGTTGAGCTGTAGATAGTGTGGTTATGTTGTTATTTCTCAATTTATCTGTTTTTGACAGGATCTGTCTGATGACTTGTTATTGATATTGAGGGTGTGCCTCTCTTAACCACATCCCTACATACGTGCCCTCCTGCCATCGTCTCAGTAGAGTTATTAGTAAAGATGAGGTTCAGTTGTATATAACAGAAAATTTGAAATAACTGTGACTTAAACAGAATTTTCTTCCCTCTAGAGTAAAAGAAACTGGGAAGCAGGGCTTGTGGAGGTGGTATAGTGGTTTTACAGGCACCTGGAAGGAGGCGTCACCATCCCTCCTAGCGCTGGCTTCCATTTTCAAGGTCACCGTTGGAGATCCAGCTGTTTGTATGCCCGAGTTCTCCAGGGAGGAAGATGGAAGAAGGGGCTGTCTCCATGGATGTGCATATTCTGGACATTTAGAATCATACAATATGTGGTCCTTTGTATCTGGCTGCTTTTACTTAGGATGATGTTTCCAGAGGTCATTCATGCAGCATGTATCAGTACTTCATTCCTTTCTGTTACTAAATAACATTCCATTGTACAGATACACTACATTTTATTTCTCTCTTAATCAGCTGATGGGCATTTGGACAGTTTTCACTCTTTGGTGATTATGAACAATGCTGCTATTAGCATTTGCATACAAGTTTTTGTGTGGACATAGTTTTAATTTCTCTTGGGCATATACCTAGAGGTGGAATTGCTGGGTGCTGTGGTAACGCTATGTTACACATTTTGAAGGACTGTCAGATTTTTTGGAAAGCAGCTGCACCATTTTACACTCCATCAGCAGTGTGTGAGGGTTCCGGTTTCTCTATATTCTTGCCAACACTTGTTTCTGTCTATCTTTTTAATTCTAGCCATCCTAGTGGATGTGATGTGGGATCTCATTGTAGTTTTGATTTGTGTTTCTCTAACGAGTAATGATACTGAGCGTTTTTATTTTTAATGTGTTTTTAATGTTTATTTTGTAATTATTATTCTATTTTAATTCCAGTGTAGTTAACACACAGTGTTGTGTTAGTTTCAGGTGTACAATATAGTGATCAAACAGTTCTTTACGTCACCAGTGGATATTGAGCATTTTTGTTTATTTGGCCATTTGTACATCCTCTTTGGAGAAATGTCTATTTTAATCTTTTTCTCATTAAAAAAAATTTTTTTAATGTTTATTTATTTATGCGAGAGACAGAGACAGAGTGTGAGCAGGGTAGGGGCAGAGAGAAAGGGAGACAGAATCCGGAGCAGGCTCCAGGCTCTGAGCTGTCAGCACAGAGCCTGACACGGGGCCCGAACCCACCAACCGTGAGATCATGACCTGAGCCGAAGTCGGACACCCAACCAACTGAGCCACCCAGGCGCCCCAGTCTTTTTCTCGTTTTTAAATTGGGTTATCTTTTTATTGTGGAGTTGTAAAAGTTCTTCTTATATTCTATATACAAGTCTCTAATCAAATACACAATTTGCACACGTTTCTCCCATTCAGTGGTTATCTTTTTACTTTCTTACTGGTATCTTTTGAAGCATGTTTTTCATTTTTATAATGTCTAGCTTATCTATTTTTTTCCTTCACTATTTATGTTTTTGGTGCCCTGTGTTGATTTGCCACAGAGTTTTGAGTGTTGAGATTTTGTTTTTGGTGGTTGCTCTAGGAAATTATGATATCCATCTTTAACTTTTAGCCATCTGCTTCCCATTGATACTGACTTAATTCTGCTAAAATATACCAACTCTGCTTGAACATAGCCCCACCTCTCCCCTTTGTGCTATCATTGTCATATACGCTACGTACTTGTATGTTATAAACCCAAGAGCACAGCTATTTTTTTTTGGTTAGATGAAATGGCAAATTTAAGTTCAGGTCAACAGTAACATGAAGGGGTGAGAGATGGGCGAAGAGTTACTATGTGCAAATTGTGGTGAGGTTTTTTTTCCAAGTCCAGGAGTAGCATAGAAATATCAAGTAACTTTCAATATTTATGGGAAAAAAATTGGATGACGTTGATAGTAATGTTAAAAGTACGGGAAGGCAAGTATAGTGTACAGACCAGTAGAGGGATACAGAAAGAGAAAATATAGAAAACCTTGTCAATTCATCAGTCTGGAAGAGAGGAAAAAGTAGAGAAAGGATACTAAAGAGAAAATATGTAATATAGCAGTAGAAGCAAGTAAAAATGAATCAACAAGTACAATAAATTTAAATGTATTAAAATTGTCTCATTAAAATAGATAATGAGTTGGGTCTTCAAAGTGTAACTATACTTAAAACAGCTACATCTACAACACTACCACTAGAAAAGCTGAAAATAGAAGAATGGAGAAAGATATAGCAAGCAAATACTAAAAGAAAGCTTATAAAGTCAGAAAAAAATTCAAAAATAGAAGCCTTACTGGTAATAAAGAAGAATACTCAATTAAGTACAAAATGTGAAACTGATAGAATCATAAGACATGAACAAATACACAAACTAATGTTCTTTGCGACTAGGAAGAAATGGCTTCCTAGGATTGGCTCTATGACTGTGTTCTGTGCAATGAAATAGAATAAATATTGTGTGGCAACTTTTAAGAAACTCTCTAGAAAGTCATTTGCACCTGTTCTTTGCTCCCTCTTCATTTCTTCCTCCAATCAGCTAGCTGGAATATGGATGTAATGCCCAAATCTGAAGCTGCTATATTATACTGTGAGGCAGGAGGCATGTGCAAAAGAGAGCAGAACAGCAAAATAAAACAAAACCATATCCCTGATAACTTTGTGTTACTATCTACCAATCCTGTACAGTCTGTCTCTGGAATTCTTTTATATCTCAGAGAAACAGATTTATAGCTTGTTGAGCCAATAGGATTTTGGATTTTCTGTCAGCTGTCAGGAGCATTGAACATGTAGTCCTTCTTTAAAGGAGTGCTCAACTATTGGTTATATGACTTTTTTGGTCAAGCTTCTGATACCCCTTCTTAGTATGTGACTGGCAGTGGTTTTGCGTGCATTTCAGTTAGAAAGTATAACACGGTGTCACCTAGTTTTTTCTCAGGTCTCATAAAAGCACAGCTCTGCGAAGAAATATGTATCTAATCGAGGTCAGTTCTTCAACAATGAAAATTTGTTTCACTGATACCAATTTTCTACCCAACTGAACTGTTTCTGCACCTTTCAAGATACACAATAGGTACACAATAACTTCTCATTTTCATGCTGAAATGTAGTATAATCTTTTTGAAGATCACTTAACACATGCATACCACAGTGCACACTATTTAGCTGAAGTGATGTTAAGGTGAATAACCAAATGACCAAGGTCAGTTTTGTAAAGGCAGCAATAAATATGCCCTGACTAATGCCTGGTGAAGAGTAATTACACAGTGCTATAGATTATTAGGTCTGTGCAGCCTAGTTTCAAGGATAATAAAATGTGTCTTAGAATCAATGACATATACTAAGTTTTGATATCCAATAAGGAAAATCCTTCCACCCTGATGGTTGTTGTTTTAAGCCACTAAATTTTGGGGGTGATTTATCCTGCAACAAAAGTTTAGTGATACACTCATTTGTGAAAATAACTGGGAAATGCATCTGTTTCTAAAGTTATACAAATTCCTCATTGAATAAAATGTTAGACACCCTATACAGGATCAGTTCTTGACCACACATATTCTGTGCTTATGATAAAGGGAGAAATAACATCTTAGCCATTGCTTTTATTTAAATGTCAACTTGTTCTTTCTGTAAGTAACCATGTACATTGGGAAAGCTGAGAGTCACCTAGATTTAGGCCCGGGGAAGACAAGTAAGCTCAGAAAAACCACAAATCCTATTGTGGCTGAGAACTCAGACTGATATTTATGAGCAATTATAGCAAAGATTCAGTCATTTTAAAGTATGTGCTTTTAGGGGTGAGTAATAAACCTTTCCAGAATTGAAAGGACTCTTCTGCTGTCAGTCCTTTTCCAGTCCCTGTTCTCTCCTCCCCAGGAATAAAGTGTCAGAATAGCATCTGTACAATCTAATGCCCACATTTTTAACAGGAGTACCATTTTGCTATCGATAATCATTGAAGGTGGGTGATAGGCACATAGGAGTTCAGTGTTCAATTTTCTCTAGTTTGTAGTATGTTTGAAAGATTTTATGATAGGGGCACTTGGGTGGCTCAGTTGGTTAAGCATCCAACTCTTGATTTTGGCTCAGGTCATGATATTGGGGTCGTGAGATTGAGCCTTGTGTCAGGCTCTGTGCTGACAGCGCAGAGCCTGCTTGGGATTCTCTCTCTCCCCCTCTCCCTCTGCCCGTCCCCAGATCTCTCTCTCTCTCTCTCAAAATGAATAAATAGACTTAAAAAAAAAGAAAGTTTTTATGATCAAATTTTTAAAAAATTTTTTTAACGTTTATTTATTTTTGAGACAGACAGAGACAGAGCATGAACAGGGGAGGGTCAGAGAGAGAGGGAGACACAGAATCCGAAACAGGCTCCAGGCTCTGAGCTGTCAGCACAGAGCCTGACGTGGGGCTTGAACTCACGGACCGCGAGATCATGACCTGAGCCAAAGTCAGACACTTAACCGACTGAGCCACCCAGGCGCCCCATGATCAAATATTTATTTAAAAAGCTGTTTCTTTGAGCAGTTTCAAACAATGATTGATATTCAGTGTTTATTTATCCATATTGGTATAATTTAATATTTAATAATTAGGCACTAAGGGGGTGCCTGCATGGCTCTGTCAGTTAAATGTCCGACCTCGGCTCAGGTCATGATCTCATGGTCTGTGAGTTCGAGCCCCGTGTCTGGCTCTGTGCTGACAGCTCAGAGTCCGGAGCCTGCTTCAGATTCTGTCTTCCTCTCTCTTTGCCCCTCCCCTGCTCACAGTCTGTCTCTCTCAAAAATAAATAAACATTAAAAAATTTTTTAAAATAATAATAATTAGGCACACACAATGTACATTTCTTCCTAAGAAATATCTAGATCATTTCTGCTATAAATAGTCTCTAAAACATTTATGAATGTAATGCTATCATGTCTGAGATTTGCTTTAAATTACGCCAGTGGTGAAGGGCGTAAAGAGTATGAATGCAACAAGACTGGCCACAGGTCACTAATGGTTGAAGCCGGGTGAAAGGTGCCTGGGGCTACTTACGCTCTCCTCTCTACTTGTGTGCATATTAGAAATTTTCTGCAATAATAAAAAAAAAGATGTATCTGTTGTCCAGAAATTCCGCTTCTAGGTATATACTCTCAAAGAATTGAAAGCAGAGACTTCAACAAACATTTGGCCACCCATGTTCACAGCAGCATTATTCGCAAGAACTAAAAGAGGAAGCAGCCCAAATATCCACCGATGGAAGGATGGATAAACAGAACGTCTCAGATATGAACACGACGAAGGATTTTTCAGACTTAAAAAGGGAGGACATTCTGACACATGTTACAACATGGATGAACCTTGAAGACATGATGCTGAGTGAAACAAACCAGTCGGAAAAGGACCGACCGTATGATTCTACTTATATGAGGTACCTAGAATAAGCCAAATTCGTAGAAGTGGAAAGTAGAATCGTGGTTGCCAGGGCCTGGGCGGGGGCGGGGTGGGGGGTGGGGAAGGAGACTGGAGAGTTGGTGTCTAATGGGTAGAGTTTCAGTTTGGGAAGATGAAAAAAGCTGTGGAGACAGATGGTGGTGATGGTGAATGTACGTGGTGCCACTGAACTGTACATTTACAAAGGGCTAAAATGGCAAACGTTACGTATATTTTTTGACCACGGTAAAAGACATTTTATTTATTTATTTATTTAAAAAAAATTTTTTTTTTTTTTTAACGTTTATTTATTTTTGAGACAGAGAGAGACAGAGCATGAGCAGGGGAGGGTCAGAGAGAGGGAGACACAGAATCTGAAACAGGCTCCAGGCTCTGAGCTGTCAGCAGAGCCCGACCTGGGGCTCGAACTCACGGACCGTGAGATCATGACCTGAGCCGAAGTCGGCCGCTCAACCGACTGAGCCACCCAGGCGCCCCTAAAAGACATTTTAAAGAGATACGTCTGGTTTTTAAAAAATGATACTGGGGAGGGGCGCCTGGGTGGCTCGGTCGGTTAAGCGTCCGACTTCGGCTCAGGTCATGATCTCACGGTCCGTGAGTTCGAGCCCCGCGTCAGGCTCTGTGCTGACAGCTCAGAGCCTGGAGCCTGTTTCGGATTCTGTGTCTCCCTCTCTCTCTGACCCTCCCCTGCTCATGCTCTGTCTCTCTCTGTCTCAAAAATAAATAAATGTTAAAAAAAAAATTAAAAAAAAAATATGATACTGGGGAGAGAGACGTAGAGAGAGAAAAACTTAAAGAAGACGTGGACGTCATGAGCACTGCTTGGATGTCTCAAAACTCTGATAATCCTTCTGTCCTCACACATATCCATCAGTTCCTTGTACAGATTCTCTGGTTTACCCCCCACACACCCCCCTCCCTGCCCCGCGTGGACTCTGTTCCTCCAATGTCCCCATGCTTCATAGTCAGCCCTGAAGTGCCACCTAGAGCCGTCAGAGACAAACTTGAGAAGAGGCGTGCTTCTCCGCCATGCCTGTTGGATGTCCACCTTTGACAGCCTCTCAGGACTTCCCTGTCTCAAAGCCTGCCCTCCCAGATGGTTCTGGGCTCTTCCTTTCCACATGTCCTCTTAACCGGGTCTGACCGCCTGGCAACACTCCTGACTCTTCTGAGGAGAAACCTGACGAATGTGCCCTGCTCCCACTTTCTGCACTTCGCACATACTTCACACGTCTGGGTTCTCCCACTTAGCTGTGTTGCTTTTTGCCGCCGTCCGTGTTTGTTGGTGCCCCCTCAAAACTACCTAGGAGTCTGTTTGTCTTGGAAAACACGTCCAGAACGCTCTTGCAGAGCTCATTAGAAACTCTTTATGGCATTGGAAGAAGTCCAATAGTGGGAATAAATCACATCAGAAGTTAAATATCAGTCGTTTAAAAACACATTCTACACTAAGGAAACAGAGCCACTTAAGGACAGACACAGTAAGATTACAAAAAAAAGGTGGAGTAAATGTGTTTTAAGACAAATGACTTCTGTCAATCACCTGTCTGATTTATTTTCACTTGTTTATACCTTATATCTCTCCCACAGTGTTTATTTTATTTCATTAAAAACATTTTTTTTTAATGTTTATCTTTGAGACAGCGAGAGACAGAGACAGAGTATGAGCAGGGGAGGGGCAGAGAGAGGGGGAGACACAGAATCCGAAGCAGGCTCCAGGCTCCGAGCTGTCCGCACAGAGCCCCACACAGGGCTCGAACCCATGAACCGTGAGATCATGACTTGAGCTGAAGTCAGGCGCTAAACTGGCTGAGCCACCCAGGCGCCCCTCCCCCACAGTGTTTAAAGTGGCTTGCAGAGATGTGTAGAATTAAGCAGGATGAAAAATAGTAATAAAAGGCGATGCCGTCATAAATGCCTGGTGTAAGAAAAGCAGTTTGTTTCAGGGATGAGCCAGGTGTATACAACTTGCGTGTTCTTTGCTGGTGGCACAACACCAGATGGACTCTGAGCGACTCAGTAGCCAAAACCAAGTGGGAAGTGCTGTGGGTGACAAGAATCATGGCGATGGTTAAAAAAACCCTCGGAAGTCCCAAAGTCAAGTTAATGCCGGCTGATGAGTCCTCTCTGGGCCCAGCTATTTCAGATCCAGTGTCAGGATCTGATACTGGATCTCTTGGGAAGATGCTCCACCCACACTGTGCCTGGCACCCAGAGAGATCCTGCTTCTAGAGCCTTCTGGTAACAGACGGCATCTGGCCATTCTCCCTTCCCACCCCCCACCACTCGGAGCCTGCATGGGAGGCCCAAGACCAGGCAAGTGTGCAGCACAGAACAAAGTGTTCGAGTTTGGTCCCACGTTGAGCTTTTGTTAACGACTACTGATCTATGAAACGCTGATTAAACCAAATTTGAAAACAGTCTATTGTTTTTGCTCTGGATTTTACACGTAAACATCTTTGTTTAAATTGAAGACGGTAGGGGAAAAAGTTGCTACAGTTTTTCACTCGCATAGATACATCTACTCCAGTCCCAAAGCAGAATGCTTTTCTTTTATCACTTCCACTGCTGGGGAGATAGCAAAGCAATTTAGAGCCTAGTAGAGGAAGTTGATTTGACCTTGGCACAAAACTTATTGTCACATCAAGAGATACAGAGGCTGAACATTCTCTGGGCAGTGTCTGACTATCTAGTCAACAGAAGATCAAAGCAATACATGAGCTGTCAGCCCCAGGACAGCAGCAGGGACAAGACTTTGGGTTCCAGAAGGTTTACCCCACAGGGTGTGGGTGGGCCTGGGTCAGTACAGTGTGTAAGAAAGAAAATCAGGTCACAAAAGCTGACCTTAAAGCTTTCCATGCCCAGGGGAAGGGTCCAGACAGAGAGCAGATAGCAGTTTCATAGACAAGTCCCTGAGGCAGTCAGATATGTCTCTCTTTTGTCCAGTTTTTGTCAAGAGTGTTGCTATGGGAAATGATAGTCATGGACTGTCACACTACCTGCAATTTACCTGATAGTCTGAAACATTGTCTTTCAACTATAATTGTCTGGTCATCTGAGAGCCACACACCTGGACAGTACTTTTCCGACCACCTTTGAAGATTCCTTAATGACTTCCGGGTTCCACTTTTCTCAGAGTGAATGACACATTCAGAAGGAGCCCCCTCGAAACCGCCTACTGCTTTGTCATTAGGGTGATTATGAGAATACTGTCTCTTACAACACCCAGAACTCCTCTGCGAGTTGTAATGAAGGAAGTTCCAGAAAAAGTTCTGCTTCTCCTGAATAGCTGGTTTATTTTTGTTTTAACCATTGTATGATTCTTGTCATCCACAGCATTTCCCACTTTGTTGTTGTTTTATTTCTTTTTGGTGGTGAGAACACTTAAGATCTATCCTCTTAGCAAATCTCAAGTACACCATACGGTATTACTGAGGTCACATTGTGGTACATTAGATCTCTAGAACGTAGTTATCTTGTGTAACTGACACTTTGTACCCCTCGATCAACATTTTCTCATTTTCTCCTCCCACTAGCCCCTGGAAATCACCATGTTATGCTTGGCCTCTGTGAGTTTGACTATTTTGGATTCCACATATAAGTGATACCATGCAGCATTTTTCTTTTTGTATCTGGCTTATTTCACTTAGCCTCCAGATTCATTCATGCTTAATGTCTTCCAAGTTTATCCATGTTGCGACAAATAACAGGATTTCCTTCTCTTTTAAGGCTGGAAAATATTCTGTTGTGTTTCTATATAATGCCCACATTATGTATCATAATGCCTGTTGTGTAGATAGATAGATATAATGTATATAAATAATATGCATTCAGTGTTTGTCCATTCATCTGTCAATGGACATTTAGGGTTGTGTCCTGTCTTGGCTATTGTGAATAAATGAATAAATTCACCCAATGAATATGGGTGTTCAGATACATGATATCATTTCTCTCAGATACATTCTCAGAAGTGAGACTGCTGGACCATAAGGTAGCTCTGTCTTAACACTTCGAGGAACCTTCACACTGATTGCTGTACCAGTTTGCATTCCCACCAACAGTGCACCAGGGTTCCTTTTTCTCCACATCTTTGTCTATACTTGTTGTTTTTGAACTGCTGTCAATTCTCCCTTCAGATGTGCCAATATTTGCTTTATCCATTTTGGTGCTCTGATGTCAGACACATATGTATTTATAATGGTTGTATCTTCCTATTCATTGACCCTTTTAAAATTATATAGCAACCTTCTTTGTCTCTACAGATAGTTTTTTTTTTTTTTAACGTATATTTATTTTTGAGACAGAGAGAGACAGAGCATGAACAGGGGAGGGGCAGAGAGAGAGGGAGACACAGAATCGGAAGCAGGCTCCAGGCTCTGAGCCATCTGCCCAGAGCCCGACGCGGGGCTCGAACTCACGGACCGCGAGATCGTGACCTGAGCTGAAGTCGGACGCTTAACCGACTGAGCCACCCAGGCACCCCTCTACAGATAGTTTTTGATTTAAAGTCTATTTTGTGTGATACAAGTGAAGCCATCTCTGCTTTTTTTTTTTTTTTGATTGCCATTAGCATTGAATATATTTTTCCATCTCTTTACTTTCAGCCTACGTGTGTCCTTAGATCTAAAATGTCTTGTAGATAGTATATCACTGGATCTCTTAAAAATCCATTCATCCATTCTATGCCTTTTGATTGGGGAGTATAGTCTAGTTACATTTAGGGTAATTATTAATAGAGGAGAACTTACTGTTGTTATTTTGTTAGTTATTTTCCATCTATTTACAGTTGTTTTGTCCCCTCTTTTGCTGTCTTCCTTTGTTATTTGATGATATTTTATTTTGGTAGTGATTTGCTTTGACTATTTTCTTTTTTTAAAATTTTTTAATGTTTCTTTATTTTTGAGAGAGAGAGAGAGAGAGAGAGAGCGAGGGAGGGACAGAGAGAGGGAGACACAGAATCTGAAGCAGGCTTCAGGCTCTGAGCTGTCAGCACAAAGCCCGACGCAGGGGTTGACCTTGTGAACTGCGAGATCGTGACCTGAACCTAAGGTTGGATGCTCAAATGGCTGACCCACGTAGGTGCCACAATTCTTTTCATTTTATTTGTTTATTTTATGTGTATCTATTATTGTTTTTTTTTCCTTTGTGGTTATCCCGACACTTGTATAAAATACCTTGTAGTTAAAGCCATCTATTTTAAGTTGATAACAGCTAGACTTCAATCACATTTAAAATAAAACTTTAAATCATTGTTATTTTTCTGGGGGAATGAGGGCTTGGATGGACCTCCTAGTCTGTCACCTTGTTAATGTTACCTTTTTGACGTGTGACGTTTATTTCCTAAGATGGCTTAACACTTTCTGTCCAACCTGTCCATTCCTCTGCTGAAAAACACCTTATTGTGGTCATTTTGTCTATTCCTCTCCCCACTGCTTTCCATCCCATTCCTTGAGCCTGGAACTCCTTAAGGTTAAAAAATAGGAAGGAGCTTCCCTACCTTGGAGCCCATGTGCATTGGATTGCATTGCCTGAACCTGAATTAAATACCTGATAGAACATTTTTTGAGGTTGTATGTATGTGTTCTTGCCTGGCTGAGAGATGGGCTACTTTTTCTCTCTCAAATCAGCAGTGGATGCCTGGAGTGCTCTAGAGTGGAAGATAGGGAGGCAGAGAACTGAATGGGGCCAGCTGTCCAGTTTGTGAATTGCCCCTCCTTCCGGTGCAGAGTGATGCTGTTCAGGATGCCAGAGCTAGGGGAGCTGAATGAGGAAATGGAGCTTGGAAAATCTGAATAAGTAAGAACAGAACCACCCATCTAAGGAAGGAGAGGCAGCCTCAGCCCCTGGGCTCTGTGTAAAGTGGCATTTCTTACCCTTTCTGAGCGGTTTTCCCGTTTCCTTTTCTCATGGATAGGAAAAAAGTTACCAACTGGTAGTCCTGGTCTCAAGCAAGTAATCTGTAAATGAAATCTAGGGACACCCAGACAGGGTAACTCCCTGCTCCGTTTCATGGGGCGAAGATGGTTCTGACATTTCTTCCCATGTTGTTTTCATCCAGTGAGGTCAGTTTTACCTCATAGATTCATGCCTTCCCTTTTCATTAATCTAGGTGTTTCCTTAACCCTAATCCTATGCGTATCAGCCATCATTCGCATAAGCATAAGCAGCCATCATACTCATAAACTTGCCAAAGCTTTATCTTTTGAGATAATTGAATTCATGTGGAGTTATAAGAAATAAAACAGGGCTGCCTGGGTGTCTCAGTCAGTTAAGCATCCAACTTCAGCTCAGGTCACGATCTTATGGTTCATGGGTTTGAGCCCCACATCGGGCTCTGTGTTGACAGCTCGGAGCCTGGAGCCTGCTTTAGATTCTGTGTTACCTCTTTCTCTGTCCCTCCCCCACTCAGGCTTGCTTGCTGTCTCTCAAAAATAAATAAACATTAAAAATTTTCGGGGTGCCTGGGTGGCTCGGTTAGTTAAGCGTCCGACTTTGGCTCAGGTCATGATCTCACGGTCCGTGGATTCGAGCCCCGCGTCGGGCTCTGTGCTGACAGCTCAGAGCCTGGAGCCTGTTTCAGATTCTGTGTCTCCCTCTCTCTGTGACCCTCCCCCGTTCATGCTCTGTCTCTCTCTGTCTCAAAAATAAATAAATGTTAAAAAAAAATTTAAAAAAATTTTAAAGAAATAATAAAGAGATCCCATACACCCTTCTGTCAGGTTCTCCCTTTGGTGATATCTTGCATAACTATAGTACAATCTCACAACCAGGGAACTGAAGGGTTGCAATTGGTCCACTTTATTGAGATTTCACCAGTTTTGCATGAACTTGTGTGTGTGTGTGTGTGTGTGTGTGTGTGTTCTATTCCATGTAGTTTTATCACATGTGTAGATTCTTGACCACTACCCCAGTCAAGATACAAAACAATTCCATTACTACAAGGCTTTCTCTCTCTTTTTTTTAATGTTTCTTTATATTAGAGAGAGACAGAACATGAGCAGAGGAAGGGCAGAGAGAGAGGGAGACAGAGAATCTGATGCAGGCTCCAGGCTCTGAGCTGTCAGCACAGAGCCCGACGCGGGGTTTGAACTCACAAACTGCAAGGTCATGACCTGAGCCGAAGTCGGACGCTCAACCGACTGAGCCACCCAGGCGCCCCAGGAGGCTCTCTTGCTGCCCTTTTGTGGCTGCATCTACTCCCTTCCCCATCCCTAAACCCTGGAAACCATTAATCTTCCCTCCAATTGTATCATTTCACCATTTCAAGAATGCTACATAAACAGAATCACCCAGTATGCCTTTTCTGAGATTGGCTTGTTCCACGCAGCATCGTTTCCCTGGAGAGTCATCCAACATGTTGCCTGTATCAATAGCTTGTTCCTTTCACTGCTGAGGACTATGCTGTGATACCTATGTACCACAGTTTAACTCGAAGGAAATTTGGATCATTTCTAGTTCGGGCGTACACATGAAGCTGTGACAAACATTCACGTCTAGGTTTTTGTGTGAAGATAGGTGTTCCTTTCTGCGGGAAGAAGAACACCATCACCAGGTCGCTTGCTAGTTGTGTGTGAGGTTTTTCTACCGACTCCCAAACTATTTTCCAGAGTGGCTGTGCCCTGTTACATTCCCGCCAGTAATGTGTGAGTGATCCAGTTCACCTCATTCTTGCTAGGTTTTGGTGTTGTCCCTCTTTCTTGTGGTCGTCCTGACAGTTGTGTCATGGGTTTAGTTCACATTTTGCTGATGGCTAATGATGCTGAACTTCCTCTCATGTGTTTGTTGGTCATGTTCATATCCTCTTCAGTGAAATGCCATTCTGTGTCTTTTGCTCATTTCTAATCGGGTTGTTTGTGTTTGTACTGCTGAGTTACTTATATATTCTAGATACTATCCTCTGTCAGATAAATGGTTTGCAATTTTTTTTCTCAGTCTGAGGCTTGTCTTCTTAACAGATCTTTTGCAGAACAAAGGTTTTTTATTTTGATGAGGTCCAGTTTTCAAATTTTTCTTTTAAAGATTGTGTGATTGGTGTCAAAACTCTTTGCCTAGCCCTAGATCCTAACTTACAATTTTCTCCTATTTTTCTAAAGTAGTTAACATTTTTAAAATATTTACTTTGAGAGAGAGAGAGAGAGAGAGAGAGAGAGCAGGGGAGGGGCAGAGAGAGAGAATCTCAAGCAGGCTCCATGCTGCAGTGCAGAGCCCTAGTTTAACTCAAACTCACCAACTGTGAGATCATGACCTGAGCCGATATTAAGAGTCAGACACTTGAGGTGCCTGTGGCTCAGTCAGTTAAGTGTCCGGCTTCAGCTCAGGACATGATCCCACAGCTCGTGGGTTCAAGCCCCACATTGGGCTCTGTGCTGACAGCTCAGAGCCTGGAGCCTGCTTCAGATTCTGTGTCTCCCTCTCTCTCTGCCCCCTCCCTACTCATACACTCTCTGTCTGTCTCTCTCTCTCTCTCAAAAATAAATAAACATTAAGAAAATTTTTAAAAAGATGCTTAACCAACTGAGCCACACAGGTGTCCCTAAAATATGTAGAATTTTAATATTACATTTAAGTCTCTGATCTATTTTGAATTAATTTTTGTGGAAGGTGTGATGTTTAGGTCAAAGCACTTTTTTGTTGTTTTTTTTTTGTTGTTGGTTTTTGTTGTTGTTGTTGTTGTTGTTTTTGCCCATGGATATCTGATTGCTCTAGCACCGCTTGTTGAGTGGGTACTTAATTGTATTTATTTTTCGTTTGCAAATGGGAGACAGATAAATTTTAATGACATAGTTGGGCTTAAGCTGTGGCAGATGTAGGAACAGTGGGGAAAAATATGGTATTAGGTGAGAGGGAAGGATTGCCCAAGGAGGACTTAACTGAGTCATGTGCTGTTAGAAAGTATAGAAAATAGAGGGGCACGCTCTGGTTATGGGGGGAGAAAGTCCATGGTAGGAAGATGCACGGTGGACGAAATGGACCCCCATCTTTGCTGTGAGGTGAGGTGGCACCCTCTCTGCAGTGAGAAGGGTGAGAAGGATGCAGTGAGCATCCAGGTGGGTGTTTGAGGAGGTCGTACGCAGCTGATACGTACCCAGGGAAGACACCCTTTCCCTCCAGGTAGACTCACAGAAGACACAGGGGGCCACACCACTTGCCGGGCACCCTGACTTCTCGAGGCCGCCGTGAACAAACTTGGTTATCCCCCAGGGGAGGAATGCCGGGCTGTCTCTAACACTCTCCCTGCTGCATTGCCCCCTTCAGCCTCCTTGTGATGTTGGAATGTAACTACTTAAGGATTCAAGAGCCTTCCACAAAAGACAGGAAGGCTTTGCATTCCTATTCTTCGTTCTCTGCCATGTGACTGTCTGCAAAAGTTTTTGTTATTTCTGGAATGGAAAAAACCAAACTTGGTATGGTTTCTTTGGAAAAGCAAGGGGATTGCTCTTCAGCTTGTCTTCAGAAAAGAGACTCTGGATGCTTCTCTTCACAGGCACTTAAAATTCAGCAAGAACGAGGCTGCAGGGAAAGAATAATTTTGACACAGTTCTTTCTGTGTGTGCGCTTTGTTAGTGGTGGCAGTGGAGTTTGGAGCAGAATATAATCAAACGTTTTGGCATTTATGTGGAAGGGGCATACAGTAGGATGGCTGGCATAATCCACTTTGAAGTTTGTGCGTGCGTGTGTGTGTGTGTGTGTGTGTGTGTGTGTTTTTAAGGGAAGTTCCACCTGGCTAACAGGTTAGCTCTGGGAATGTTCCAGGGCAAGCTATTAACATAAAAGAGAGGAGGATGGGACTATCTGGATGGTGATGGTTTATTTTCCATCTTCTTTAAATGCCATATCAGGCGGCACCTGTAACATACAGTCAACCTATGTGCTTCTTAGTGATCCTCACATATACTATAGTGGATTGAATGGTGGCTCCCCCAAAATACATGTGCATTTCGTAACCCCCAGAATCTGCGAATGTGACCTTATTTGGAAAGGGGATTTGCCGATGTAATTAGGTTAAGGACGTTGAGATGAGATCATCTTGTATTTTCTGGGTGGACCATAAATTCAATGACAGGTATCCTTGTAAGACAGAGAAGAACAAAACAGGGGCAGAGATTGAGTGATGCAACCATAGCCAAGGACTACCTAGAGCCACCAGAAGCTGGAAGAACCTTCCAGATCTCTACCAACACTTCCAAGATGTTAGTAGTGAATTTAAGTCCAGACTTTATTTTTGGACTGAGGAAGAAAGTCTGTTGCTAATGGAGGGTCTCGAATATAATAGTTGGGAGATGGTTTTTCTCAACATGTTTCTTAAACTATTTCCCACTCATGTGCTCATTCTAATTACTTTCAACCCTTCAGAGGAAGGAACGGTATTTGCTTTCCTGAAATCTTAAGATCCTGGTGTTGGAGAAGATTTACTTTAGAACCTGCGATGCCTGTGGGTATTTAACATAAACTCTAAGGAGAATCACTGTTTCCTTTCTTTTAGAGCAGCTTTATTGGGATATGATGTACATTCCATAAAGTTTACCCATTTTAAGTATAGAATTCAGTGGTTTTGGTATATTCACAGAGTTGTGCAACCATGACCAAATATATAATTTCAGAACATTTCCAGTATTCCAAAGAGAAACTTCATATCCATTAGCCACCATATCCCAATCTTACCCCTCACTACATCCCTACTCCTCCAGCGCCAGACAACAAGATTTGTTTACTCTGAAAATTTTGTATGAATGGAATCATACGATATGTGGTCCTTTGTGACTGGCTTCTTTCAACTCACTTGTTTTTAAGGTTCATCAATATTATAATACGTAACAATACTTCACTCCTTTTTATGCCTGAATAATATTCCATTATATGGATATAACAAATTTTTGTTTAGCTATTTATCCACTAATGGACATTTGGGTTGATTCCCTTTTTAGGATTTGTGAGTAATGTGTCTTTGAGTCTTAGTGTACAAGTTTTTGTTTGGGCATAGGTTTTTATTTCTTGTATATATAATTAGGGTTGAAATTGACGGGTCATATGGTAACTGTATGTTTAACATTTTGAGGAACTGTCTAACTGTTTTCCAATTTGGCCACACCATTTTATTTTGTTTTGTTTTGTTTTATTTTATTATACTTTTAATTTATTTTTTCCTAGCGTTATTGAGGGATGATTGCCAAATAAAGATTATCTGTATTTAGGTTGTACAACATGATTTTTTAAAGGTATAAAACCTGATGGTTTTTAATGTGTGCATAAATTCTGAAATGATTACCACAATCAAGTTAATTAATAGATCTATCACCTCACATAACTACCATTTGTGTGTGTGTGTGTATGTGTGTGTGTGTGTGTGTGTGTGTGTGTGTGTGTGTGGTAAGGATACTTAAGATCTACTCTCTTAGCAAATTTCAAGTATATAATATATTATTATTAATTATAATCACCATGCTGTTTATTGGATCTCCAGAATTATTTATTTTGTAACTGAAAGTTTACATACTTTGACCAATATTTTCCCCATACCCACCCCTACCTCCTGGCAACCAACTTCTACTCTCTGGTTCTGTGAGTTTGACATTTTTAGATTCCTCATGTAGGTGAGATCATGTAGTATTTATCTTTCTGTATCTAGCTTATTCCACATGTCCTCTGGACTCATCCAGGTTATTGCAAATGGCAGGATTTCCTTTTTATCATCAAATAATATTCTATCTATCTATCTATCTATCTATCTATCTATCTATCTATCTATCTATCTTATATCTATCTTTCAAGTGAGGGAGAGAGATAGCAATTTCTTTATCCATTCATCTGTCAACAGATAGTTGTTTCCCCCTTTTGGCTATTGTGAATAATGCTTCAATGAGTGTTGGAGTGCAAGTATCTCTTTGAGTTATTGACTTCATTTCCTTTGGACATACATCCAGAAGTGGGATTGCTGAATCATACGGTAGTTCTATTTTCTGTTTTCCATAATAGTTTTACCAATTTATGTTCTCACCAGCAATGTTCAAGGATTCCTTTTTCTCTACACCCTTGACAACGCTTATCTTTTGTCTTTTTGATAACAGCCATTCTAAAAGGCTTTGATTTGCATTTCTCTGGTGATTAGTGATGATGAGCACATTTCATATACCTTTTGGTTATTTGCATGTCTTCATCTTAAAAGTATCTATTCAAGTCCTTTGCCTGTTTTAAAATCAGATTGTTTATTTTGCTATTGAGTTGTATGAGTTTCTTACATATTTTGGATGTCAATTCCTTATCAGATATTTTTTGCAAATATTTCTCCCATGTAATTGGTTGCCTTTCATTCTGTTTTGTTTCCTTTGCTGCGCAGAACTTTTTAGTTTGATGTAATCTCATTTGTCTGTTTTTGCTTTTGGTGTCATATCCAAAAAAATCATGCTTAGACCATAGTCAAGGAGATTTCCCTTAGCAGTTTTATGGTTTCAGGTTTTATATGTAAGTCATTCTACCATTTTGCGTTAATTTTTGTGTATGGTATATCAGGATACAATTTCATTTTTTTGCATATGGATATCCAATTTCAATTTTCATTTGTCTCCTGATGCTTTTTGATCTCCCTTTTGATTTATTCTTTCATCAATTAGTTGTTCAGGAATGTGTTATTTAATTTTGACTTACTTGTGAATTTTTCTACTGTTACTGATTTCCAGTTTCATATTGTGGTTAGAATTGATACTTGATATGGTTGATTTTAGGCTTCTTAAACTCG
Source organism: Panthera leo (assembly GCF_018350215.1). Classification (NCBI taxonomy): domain Eukaryota; kingdom Metazoa; phylum Chordata; class Mammalia; order Carnivora; family Felidae; genus Panthera; species Panthera leo. The sequence continues at coordinate 11,973,719 of NC_056691.1, forward strand.
TTAAGATTTGTTTTGTGGCTCAACAAATGATCTCTCCTGGAGAATGTTCCATGGGCTGCACCATTTTATACTCCTACCACCCATGAGCAAGTGTTCTAATTTCTTCACATTCTCTCCAACACTTGTTATTATCTGTGTGTGTGTGTGTGTGTGTGTGTGTGTGTGTGTGTGTGTGTTTTGAGGGGGCAGAGGGAGAGAAAGAGAATCTTAAGCAGGCTGCACGCTCAGCACAGAGCCCCACATGGGGCTCGATCCCATGACACTGGGATCCTGACCTGAGCTGAAATCAAGAATAGGACATTCAACAGACTGAGCCACCCAGGCACCCCATTTGTCTTTTTTATTCTAGCCATCCTGGTGGGTGTGAAGTGGTATCTCATTATGTTTTTTTTCCCCTAATGACTAATAATGTTGAGCATCTTTTCTTGTGCTTATTGGCCATTTATATATCCTCTTTGGAGAAATGTCTATTCTAGTTCTTTGCCTGTTTTTAAATTGGGTTAGTTGTATTTTTATTATTGAGTTGCAAGATTTCTTTAGCATATAAATCCTTTATCAGACATATTATTTGCAATAACTTTCTCTCATTCTGTGAATTGCATTTTCATTTTCTTCATGGTGTGGTTCGAAGCACAAAAGTTTCCAATTAATCTATTTTTTCTTTCATTGCATTTGCTTTTGGTGTCATATCTAAAAAACCATTGCCTAACCCAAGGTCACAAAGATTTACTCCTGTGTTTTCTTCTAGGGATTTTATGGTTTTTGCTCTTACATTTATGCTTCTGAGCTAATGTTTGTGTATTGCAGGCATACCATTCCATAAATGACAAGCAGCTTAAATATAAGCTATTTTATGGCAGAATTTCCCTACGTAGTTTATTATTAACAACTTGATGATATTAACTATGACCCAAGTCTTCCCGTGTGAGCTGGGGTATTCCTGATATGTAGCTCTTACCTGAATTTATCAAAGTTCAGTGGAAATATAGAAATGTTTGTGTTGCCAGAGGCAGAAATGCAAATCCAAGTAGTCAGAAAAGGAGATTTTGCAGGAATGATAATGAGGTTATCTCCTGTAATTGAAGGAAATGTTGAATAGCCCCAGGGCAGGAAGTGTGAAGTGAAGCTGGACCTGGGAAGAGCCGGGACCTGGACTGAAACTTGAGTGCCACCAGTACACCTTCACTCTCTCTCTTTCTTTAGGTCTTATTTCTCAATTTCTTTGCCCATAGCTTTCTTTCTCCAAACAGGCTGGGCTCCTCCACATTGCCCAACGCAAGACTACGGGAGTCTCACAAGACCCTGGACTCCAAATCTACACCCCCACGAAGACCCTTGTTTCCAGCTCCAGTTTGAAAAAAAAATTCTAGGGAGGATGTCTGATTGGCCAATTAGGGTCATGTGCCTCTTTGGACAGTTCGTGAAGCTCCTGGTTACATTGAGGATAGTTTTTATTTGTAGAAAATAGTCCTTACAAGTTTACTTTTGGTGGAAAAAAGTTGCTTTCAGTTTGTGATGGCTCTAGCTTTTACAACACTTTTAATTCTATTTATAAATCTAGCAGTTGTTAACAATCACTTTTCAAGGGGTATTTAAATATTACTTTATTATTAAATTAAATTAAATTAACAATTATCATTACTATCTGTTTAAAAAGTCAGTTCATTAAACTGCTTCAACATTTCAAACTTCTTTTATCCACTTAATATTTTATTTTCTTCATAAGTATTTTAATTGCTTAGCCCAACAAACAAATCTTCCTGAAGACTTAAATAACTCCTATAAATGCAATAATTTAATGTTATAAGTAAAGGAAACCTACCTAAACTTCTCTTGGATGTCTCAGTGCTGTACATGAACTTGGTGGGATTTCAATAGAACATCTTGTCTTAGTTACTCAATTGCATATATATATATATATATATATATATATATATATATATACATATATATATGTGCAATTGTGTATATATATACATATATATATGTGCAATTGTATATATATATATACATATATATATGTGCAATGTGTATATATATATGTATATATATGTATGTATGTATATATGTATATACAATTATACATATTATATATACATATATATGTATATACGTATATACATATATACATATATATGTATATATATATACATATATACACATATGTATATGTGTATATATATATATATATATACATATATACACATGTGCAATTGTTTTTTTTTTTAAGAGAGGGAGTATGAGCTGGGGAGAGGGGCAGAGGGAGAGAAAGAGAGAGAATCCCAAGCAGGCTCCACACTCAGCATTGTGGGGCTTGACCGTGTGACCATGGGATCATGACCTGAGCCAAAATCAAGAGTTGGATGCTCAATGAACTGAGCGACCCAGAGGCCCTTAATTGTACATTTTAAACTGGAGTTACGAGGCTGTCACTCTTAGAGATCAAATTCTTTTCAATATTACAAATATACAAGATATCATATATGAATAGAGTTTCTCTAAACATCAAAATACAAATACCATGGTTTTGATCCCCTTAACATTTTTAATGCTTAAATTTTAAACCTTTCCAGACCTGGCACTGACTAAGGAATACTAATAGAATTCCAGAGAGCTCTGAATATGTAATTATAAAATTTCCCAGGGTGAAAGATGTGCACTCACTAAAAAAATTTCATCTAATTAAGATATACTTTTTTTTTCCCCTTCCCATTTTAACATTTCTGAAATTGAGTCTTATAGTCAATGGCACCTTATTTGGCAACAGTTAGTCTTTCTGAGTGATATGTAAAATGATGGTATCTTAAGTCAGATGAGACTTGGTACCATCTCAGTTAATTGAGATTATTTAAAACTAGAAATTGAGACCAGCGTCAGACCTGCTGGTGCAGACACCCAGTACATTTCATCTTGTCGACACCACTGCCATGTTGAGGTTGCCTGTGACATGACCTTAAAACTTAAAAAAAAAGAACCGTGGCTTGTGTAGACCACTAGCTAATTCATTTTATCCAAACACTTGAGTGTCTGCCTGCTCACAAAATTTGCAAGTACCCTACTTGGTCACTTGACTGTATTTGCATCTGTCTGATTTTAGTATAAAGAGTATCTTCCCCCCCCCCCCCCCCCCCCCCCCCCATCCAACTTTGAAACTGATGGGAGGCTTTGCTATTTAAATACTTTTTAATTGAACTTGAAAGATATTTGCATTTGATGTATTTTTTTAATTCTTTCATGTTCCAGATATTTAGGGTTACCCTGCTTTTTTTCAGGTATAAGTCATTTATTTAAATTATAATTATTATCCTTTCAAACATTTGTCATTCCTTAGCTAGGAAGCTTAGAACAGCCTTTCAAGTGGAGAACACAGACATTCTTTTTTATTTTTAAGTTTATTTTTTTAGAGTGTTATTTTATTTTATTTTTTTTTTCAATATATGAAGTTTATTGTCAAATTGGTTTCCATACAACACCCAGTGCTCATCCCAAAAGGTGCCCTCCTCAATACCCATCGCCCACCCTCCCCGCCTTCCCACCCCCCGTCAACCCTCAGTTTGTTCTCAGTTTTTAAGAGTCTCTTATGCTTTGGCTCTCTCCCACTCTAACCTCCTTTTTTATTTTTTTTCCTTCCCCTCCCCCATGGGTATCTGTTAAGTTTCTCAGGATCCACCTAAGAATGAAAACATATGGTATCTGTCTTTCTCTGTATGGCTTATTTCACTTAGCATCACACTCTCCAGTTCCATCCATGTTGCTACAAAGGGCCATATTTCATTCTTTCTCATTGCCACGTAGTACAACTGATGAATGGATAAAGAAATTGTGGTTTATATTTTTAAGTTTATTTATTTGGAGAGAGATTGAGCAAGCAGGGGAGGGACAGAGAGAGAGAGAGAGAGAGAGAGAGAGAGAGAGAATCCCAAGCAGGCTCCACGCTGCCAGTGAACAGCCAGATATGGGGCTCAACCTCACAAACTATGAGATCATGACCTGTGCCTGAGAATGCAGACATTCTTCTTCTTTCTTCTTGTTCTTGTTCTTGTTCTTGTTGTTCTTCTTCTTCTTCTTCTTCTTCTTCTTCTTCTTCTTCTTCTTCTTTTTGCTTTGGCTGTTGTTTATAGTGCTGCTATAAACATTGGGATACATGAGAACACAGGCATCTTAACTTGTTTCTCAATTTAATGAAACTGTCTTATATGTTCTTGGTGATGACTTGGGATAGATACAATGTTAAGAAATTATGCCATTTATTTTATTAAGAGATTTAAAAAATCAGGAATGGCTTTTTCTAACAGCTTCATTGAGATAAGTTCACATACTGTGTAATTTACCCATTTAATAAAAGTGTATCATTCAGTAGTTTTAGTGTATTCACAAATATGTGAACCATCACCACAGTTTTAGCACAATTCATCATCTCAAAAAGAAACCTCATACCTTTTACCTATACTCCCATTCCCCCCAGCCCTAAGCAACCACTAGTCTACTTTCTGTCTCTATCAGTTTTCTTTTTCTGAGCATTTCATACAAATGTAATCATAGAATATGTGATTTCTTGTGACTGGCTTCTTTCTCTTAGATGCTGAAGTTGGTTAAACCTCTTTTTAAGGAAATATTACAAAGAATATCCTATTTCTTTTTTTAATGTTTATTTATTTTGTGAGAGAACGAGAGACAGAGAGAAAGAGAGCAGGGGAGAGGCAGAGAGAGAGGGAAGGAGAGAATCCCAACAGCGCATGGGACTCGATCCCATGAACCATGAGATCATGACCTGAGCCGAACTCTTAGCCCACTGAGTCACCCAGGCATCCTGATATCCTACTTTTTTATTTGCACAATTCTTATGGATTTGTCTGCTCTGCAGTTACAATGAGGAAATCATTTTATTGAAATGTACCAGTGGATTGTTGACCAAAGGGCAAGAGCTAGAAGGACCCACCCATGTCAGGTACCTGTTCTAGACCCAGTCTCCAGGCGAGGGATGGAGTCAGGCAAGAATACGGCAGCCCTGTCTGGGACCGTGTGGTTGGAATAGGACAAAGGGTAGTCCTTAGAAATGGGGACAGGCAGACAGAATTGAAAATGTTGAAGGGAAGGAAAAATTCTTTCTCTACTATTTAAGTTCTTACAGCTGGACCAGGAATTAAATTTTACATGAAGTGGATTAACAGGAGAAAAGAAAAAGCTTGGCTGCATGTGCAGTGAGGCCCGATAATGAAATTGAAACCTAAAGAAATGTTCAAGGCAGGTGATTGTTATACTTTTCAGGCAAAGAGACAATAAATCTGTGAAGAATTGACAGGACAAAGAAAGCTTTGGGAGCTTCAATTAGCAAGAAATTATTTTTTTTAATGTTTATTTATCTTTGAGAGAGAGAGAGAGAGAACAACCAGGGGAGGGGCAGAAAGAGAGAGGGAGACAGAATCTGAAATAGGCTCCAGGCTCTGAGCTATCAGCACAGAGCCTGACACGGGGCTGGAACTCAAGAGCTGTGAGATCATGACCTGAGCTGAAGTCGGATGTCTAACTGACTGAGCCACCCAGCTGCCTCCAACGAGTAAGAAATTCTAAGCAGAGTTTGGGCTGGGATAGTAAATTAGTAAGTAACAAGGGTTATTTGTACAACCCTCTTGGTTCTAAATTTCCTATCTCTTGTGATAAGGAGGTCTCTTTACCTCCTGGTACAGGGAGGGTAACTTCCATGTGGAAGATTTATTTCTTGTTTTCAGAGGAACAGAGGAAGGTCTGAGTGTGCTTCTTGCATAGACTATCTCTTAAATTAATTTTTATTTAAAATAATCAGTATGCCAGAGTGGCCCATCTTAGAGTGGCCTGCCCTTGGCCCCTACAATGTCTTGTTTACTTCAGCCATTTGAGGGCCTTCTCCCACACTTTCCTGAATCACAAGTAAAGTTGTGCACAGAATACTGCTGTGGTATACGGGGAAGAAACTGGATCAGAAGTCGGAAGCCCTAGGTCTTTGCTTTGGCTTTGTGGTTTGACTCTAAGGAAGTCACTCTCTGTCTCTGAGCCTCAAGATTTTCATCTCTGAGTAAAACTTAACTGTCTGGCATGGTTTGTTGGTGTGTTATATGAGATGATGTGACTAGAAGATTTACACAAACGGGAGACATCTGTCTTCTCGTTCTCTCTAACTCTTCATATCCTGCCCCGTGGCTCCACTGCACACTGCTTTCTGGGGCCGTTTGAGATTCACCTCTGGTTAAGCGTACTCAGCACTTCTCCGCGTCCACCCCTCCACTTCATGTTGCCAGTAGGGTCTCCGTTTATAAGGTCCGTAGCTGGTGGCCTCCAAGGTCCTCGAAGGTTTTCGCCAGACCGCATCCATCCATCCACACTTGCAAGAACACTGGAAACCCTGAACCACTGTTCCCCGCTCCCTGCCCCCGCCCCCACCCCCATTGACCCACCCAATCCCAGCAAAGGTGGTTTGGTTGGTTGTTAGACACGTCAGTCTCCTCAGAGGTCTGTCATAGCCAAGTGCACCCTAGTCATCCCCTCCGGCGAAGAGGGGCCCACCTCCTGCTCTCTGGGGCTAACTTCTGAGGCCGGCAGATCACATAGCCACATTGAGTGGGACACCTGATATTCAAGTGGCAGGTAGCCCGACACCAGGCCTTCAGGGCCCTGGGTTCTCTTTCAGCTTCATTTATTTACACAACCACACACACACACACACACACACACACACACACACACACGTGTTTCTTTGTACTTTCCCACTGAGGTGATTCATAATCGGATATCACTATTCAAAAGAGACGAAAGCTCCTTAAGAAGACAGCATTTAGAATTACATGTTAGAACTGGAGAGAACCATGCATATAATCTGGTCTAAACCCTCCCTTGCCCACCCCTCCCCAACCTCTGTTAATGGAAAAGACTGAAGCCCATTGAGGTGATGTGACTTGTTCCAGATCACACAGTAAGTGAGAGAAAAAACAAAGACCTTTCATTCATTCATTCATTCATTCATTCAATAAAAGTTTATTGATTCCTCTTTACCAGGCATGTTCTAGGAGATGAAAATATAAACTTATTCAACAAAAAGTTCCCACCCTTGCGTTGCTTATATTTGTCATATGGTCATGGATATGAAAAACAACATAATGTCAGATGGTGCTAAGTGTCAGGAAGAAATCCAGACCATGGGGATAGGGAATGAAGGAGGAGGGGAAGTATTACATTTGATAAGGTGGTCTGGGCTTGTTTCTCTAAGAAGTAAATGAAATGAGGACTCAAGATATATCTGAGGGAAGAACATTCCAAATAGAGGGAACAGCAGGTGCAAAGGCCCTGGTGCAGTAAGGAGGCCAATACGATCAGGATGTCTAGATTTGCCATCCACAGCCCCTTCATCAAACTACACTACCTCTAAGTCATCAGGGGTATCTCAGGGGTCTTTATGTCATATACAGTGTCCAGGTTTGAGAGTGACTCTAAGAACCTAGAAGTCACCATGCTGCTCAGGTTGGAACAGAATTTGTGACCTTCACAGGTACAACAGATGCAGAACCTCAATGTAGCAAAACACAAACAGCTCTGACTGGGAGATCAGGAGACCTGAGGGACAATCTTTGTTCTCCTACTGAATGTGCAAGAGTGGTCAAACCCTCTTGGAAGATCAGATTGTTGTTTTTAAATTTTAATTAGAATTTAATTTTTATTAAAAATTTTTTTTAAAACGTTTATTTACTTTTTGAGAGACAGAAACAGAGCGTGAGTGGGGGAGGGGCAGAGAGAGAGAGAGAGAGAGAGAGAGAGAGGGAGGCACAGAATTGGAAGCAGGCTCCAGGCTCCAAGCTGTCAGCACAGAGCCCGACAGGGGGCTCGAACTCATGAACCACGAGATCATGACCTGAGCCAAAGTCGGACCCTTAACTGACTGAGCCACCCAGGCGCCCATTAAAAAAATGTTTTTAATGTTGATTTATTTTTTGAGAGCTAGAGAGACAGAGTGTGAGTAGCAGAAGGGCAGAGAGAGAGGGACACTGAATTTGAAGCAGGCTCCAGGCTCTGAGCTGTCAGCACAGAGCCCGACGCAGGGCTCGAACTCAGGCTGGGAGATCATGACCTGAGCTGAAGTCTGATGCTTAACCAACTGAGCCACCTAGGCGTCCCTAGAGTCTAATTTTTAGTTTTAAATGGGTGAGTTCCCAATTTTTTCATGTATCTTGACTTCTTTGTTGTGGTTATTATAGCTTAGTATAGAAATGTACACAAATCTTACATGCATTGCTTGATAAATTTTTTCATATGTATGCATGTGAGACTTCATCATCTACATCAGGATATAAAACATTCCAGTGTCTCTGAAGCCTTTTTAAATGATGTGTCTCTCCCTGGGCCAATGCACTGCTCTCAACCTCTGCCAGACAACTATCTGACTGCTACCAGCATCCATTAGGGTTGTCTGTTCCTAAATTCATACAGAAGGAATCACACAGGATGAACTTTTTAATGCCCATCTTCTTTTACTCAAAGTTATGTTTTTGAGATTATCCACGTTGTTGAGAGTCGCAAGAGTTAATTGTTTTTCATTGCAGGGTAGTGTTCCATCACACGAATATCACATTTTATTTCTCTGTTCTCCTGTTGATGGCCATTTGAGTTCTTTCCAGTTTGGAGTTCTTATAGACAAGCTGCTACGATCATTCTTGTGCAGGTCTTTTGTTGGTCATAAACACTCACGTTTCTTGGGTTTGTACTCAAGAATTGAATTGTCTGAGCTTCTTTTCAAGTTCAAATATTTCTGACCATTACATGACGGCAGGTGTATTTTAGTATCTGTTAATTTTAGATAGAGTCAGTAAGGCTTTTAAATGCTTCTTTATCAATTGTGAACATACCTGTGTGCATTTGGAAAAATATCCATATGAGATATTATTTATTTGGTCTTCACTTAGGACATGGTGTCCAAATGGTTCTTGACCTATAGCTGGGGAATCACTGCCTTAGAGAATGACTACAGTGTCCTTGAGGTGTAATCCTCTATGATTCTAGAAGGCAGTGCTCCAAAAGGCATGCATGTCCCTTGTTTCTTAACGGAACTTTCACCTCTTGAGCTGTCTTTTTTCACTCAGATGATGATGTTCAGATATGGAGGTTTCTTCTGAAACTGTGTGCTGTCTGGCTCACGATGTTATTATAGTATTGAGTGATGGATGTAAGTAGTATCAAATATCTTCCTTTCATCTGGGACCTGCCCTTCTCCAAACTGAAGTCCAGAGTGCCGTGAAATGGTCCAATGAATACAGTATACTAGTTTATTCTTGGGGGTCAGGAGGTACTGGGGGCTCCTGTGACCAGGGGGATGACTCTCAAGGGGGCGACGTGAAGGTTCTGTTGCAGGCAGGACTGATGGCAAACCAAAGTGGCAGACAGATGGGATGCGCCAAGGCGTGGTAGGCAGTGTAGAAGCTATTTGGTTTTGTTTGTCTAGCGTATTCCACTCTCCTTTATTTATTTTCAGTGAAGACTGTACTTCTTAAACACAGAGTAGGAATTCTGAGCCAGCATAGCCAATTAAAATACTCATTTGCCCTGGCTTCCGGGATTGGTTGAAGAATGAACAAACCAGCCGTGCTGCACTAATCACGATCCTTCTAATTTTTTTCAATGTTTATTTTTGAGAGACAGAGAGACAAAGAGTGAGCAGGGGTAGAGCAGAGAGAGAGGGAAACACAGAATCTGAAGCCGGCTCCAGGGTCCCAGCTGTCAGCACAGAGTCCTATGCAGGGCTCGAACTCACGAACCGTGAGATCATGACCTGAGCCGAAGCTGGACGCTCAACCGATTGAGCCAGGAGCCCCTAATCATGATCCTTCTAAGGATCATTGTCGTTGGAGAGATGGAAGGATTCTCCTTTTCTTGGCTGCACGTTGTAAAGATGAGATGCCAGAGTATCTACAGTCCTGTCTGCCATCATGGGGACAAGCCTGGCACAATGTCATGAGATAGAAAAGTCCTGGCAGGTTACATCACTGTTTCTTATCTCTGGTGGGCAATATATACCTCTTTCCATTCATTTTTTAATTTGACAATTAAAATAATAATTTAATAATCATGTGATGTACATATAACTTAATACATTTGTTATTTAAGATAAAGCCAATGCAACAAAAAAATATAAAAGAGTGTATTAAAAACACACTTAAAGTCAGAAATCCTGGCAGGTATAGATGCTTCAAAAATAATTTTTTAGAGACTGCTGTGTCTATGGGGGTAGATCCAAGAATACTTTTTCTTTTTAATGTTCTAAATGTTTTATTTTCTTCTAAAAAATTTAAATTTTTTTTGCTTAAATCTAAGTTAGTTAACATATAGTGTAATAGTGATTTCAGGAGTAGAATTTAGTGATTCATCACGTACATATAACACCCAGTGCTCATCTCTTTCCATTCAAACTGACATATATTGGGCTCTTGAGCTTTGGGGGAAAGGATCTGAACAAACAGCCAACTCCTTCATAACCAAACCTTACGCTTCAGAGATGGTCTGGGCAGACTTAGTTTTTGAGAGATGGCAAGGAGGACTCATGGCTGCACTTCATTTGGTAGAACGAATTACATGCTCTTATCAGCAGTTGCTGGTAGGGCTGAACAGGAACAGGAACTTCCAGCGTTTCAAAAAAGATCTTGTCTTGACCATGCTCAACAATATGGGTGTGTCCAACATGCAGAGTCTAGACAGGAATCTAGACAAGAAATCAGGCAATCACAATACGGTGTGGGGAAAACTATGAAGGGAAGCAGAAGGTGATACAAAGCACAAAGCAGACTCACCTCCTGTGATCTCTGGGGTGGCCCATGGGGATGCTGAGGATGATCTCCTGGACAAAGGAGCTCCAACTTGTAGTCTGGGGATGGGCAGAAGTGTCCCAGGAAATGTGTATGATTTTTAGTTGGGTACCAAGGGGGAGGCATGGAACAGTGTTCTTTGTAGAGGGAACAGCACATTTGAAAGTCCAAAAGTAGAAATGAGTTTGGCACAAAAGACTGACATTATGTCAGGATGCCAATTTGTTAAATCAGAACTAGGTGTGCCGGTAAGTATGCATAGAACTTTCGAATGCACAGAACTTTCAAATGCACAGACCAATAGAAGGGCAGCTGTTTACTGGCTCAGAAGTGCTAGGAGAGTGATTTAATATCATAACACTGCATGCAGAGAAACTATTTTTCGGCAATCCTTATGGACTGTTGAAAGGCAAATAGGGACTATGAGCGCAGGAGGCACAAAGATGAATAATGATCCTTCCCTTTCTTCTTCTTTCTGGCCCAGTGAAGCCAAGGATCGACCTGACCTATTCTACGAGGGTTAGAAATAATGTGTGCAAAGCTGGGTCATGGCAGACAGTCAAGCAAAGTGGTGTTCCTCTTCCTGGACCTAAGCTCCAAATTTCCTCAGGTCTCGTTTCCTGTCCCAGGAAGGCCCTCCCGCTGGATGGCAGACAGTAGTTGTGCCTTCTCCTTCTGGGGATACCCCACCTCTTGCCCCCGGGGTGACTGTGTGGTCTTCAGTAGGTCAATGGCTAAGACATAGCAGATCCAGTGACTTTGTACATTTTCCAGTTAGGGTGTGTCAGTCTGGAAAAACCCAGTACGTGGGGGCATGTCCAGCTCAGTCTACATGAGCCCAGGCCAAGTCCCTTTTATTGTCTCTTCTGCAGCTTGTTGGGCAGTAATGCCCATCCTCTGACTCAATCTTTGGGGGGCCTGAGATTCTCTCTTCCATGAATGGTTGCTGGAAAGAAGAAAACACACACACACCCGCTTACACAGTCACAGAGGTATATTTGAGGGCATCTACAAACTCTGGGGAGCTTTTTACTTAGTATATCTGCATGGGCCTTACCCCAGTGCAGAGCTCACAAGTCAATATCTCTACAACTGGGGGCTTACAAATTATCTGTGTGAATTATATGTATGTGTATACATACACACACATATGTATATGTATATGTATATGTATATGTATATGTATATGTATATGTATATATATATTAATTTTTTAAATGTTTATTTCTGAAAGAGAGAGAGACAGTGTGAGCAGGGAAGGAGCAGAGAGAGAGAGGGAGACACAGAATCCAAAGCAGGCTCCAGGCTCTGAGCTGTCAGCACGGAGCCCCTTGAGGGGCTCAAACTCAGAAACCGTGACATCATGACCTGAGCCAAGAGCATGACCTAAGTCAGACGCTTAACCGCCTGAGCCACCCAGGCACCCCGAAATTGTATATATTCTCAAAGTTCCCCTGGTGAGTCTGACAAGCACCCAGACCAAGAGCCCCTTAGTGGAGGAGGCTATGTACCACTGCTCACACCGGCCAGAGGTAGCCTCTCATGCGTGTTATTACATGGCTCTTTCCTAAACATCTTTGTTTCCAAATGGTCTAGGCTTCACATTTGCATCACTGAAAGGCCTGTTGAAGAGATTTCCCCAGAACAGAAGGAATAGTCTCTGCTCAAAGATGAATTGCAGTTTTGACTTCTACTGAAATGTGAGTCTTCAGGAACCTTGGCTATTACGAGGTTTCTCCCTCTCTCTCTCTCTCTCTCTCTCCCCCCCCCCCCACCTCTCTCTCTCACACACACACACACACACACACACTCTCACACACTCATACCCTCACACATGCTCACATACCCACACATTCACACACACACACACTCACACACACACACTCTTACGAGACACACTTTATTACATCTCTCTGTGTAGCTTATCTACCCTAGAAATTTATAAGCCATAAATTGTAGGGCAGTGGACTTGAATTGTCTTTTGTGGGATTTGCATCATAGGAAGTTTTCAGTGTTTGCTTCAACAATGCGAACAGTACGGCTGCAGCCCTTTGGCTTAACAAATAAGTCTGTCTCGAGGCCAGTGGCATTAGAAATCTGCTCCATTATTTCAGAAAAATGGGGGGCCCAGCCTGCCAGCACTGCTCAGGGTTGCTTGCTTTCTTCTATTCTTGCTCTCTTAATTTAAAAAAAAACAAAAACCGTTCTGCAGCCCTTTCTCTGTGAAGGGAAACAGTTATCATTGAAGTTGCCTCTCCGTTTCCTTGACACAATTCTCATGCAATCCTGTACCTCATGGAAAAATGAGAACATGGAATGCAAGGCCTTAAAGTTCAGGATGAATCTCCGGTTTGGTCCTGGGTAGTTTGGGTCTGCAGGTTTAGCCATTCCACACCCCAGTTCATCTGCTTTTCTTGGTCCCGGCTGTCTTGATGGTCAGCTGAGAAATCGGGGAGATAAGAATGGCTGAACTTCAAAACTGCAAGTCTCAGGGACTCCAGCTGGCTGCATGGCCCCGCCTCAGGCTGCTGGAGCATCGCAAACTTGCACTTGACAGATGAAGTAACTGAGAGCTAGAGAAGCTTGGAACTGGCTCCAGATCAGAGTGGAGGAGGGCCTGGAGCTCAGGAAGTCTGGCTTCTAATGTGGTACCCTTCCCCTTAGAACACGGTGGTCTCCTTCCTCCCTGTGCATACAAGTCACCTGGGCAGCAGTGTGTGGCTGGGGACCTGCAGAGCCCCTCCCTCCAGCATATTTCCATCTCAGGTTGTTTTCGAGCCAAACCCTCTACCTTCCCTTCCAACTAATTTGCTACCCAAAGTCCCCTCTCCTACAAAAATTCCCATGTAAATATTCTGGAGTCTGAATAGTACCATCCACCAATGTTGTTTTGAATTTGTTAAAATGCAGGTTCCCAGGCCTCTCATCCAGACTGTTGGATTCCACGGGTGTTAGGGAAGCCCGCAGACTTGCATATTGACATGGCCCCCCAAATGGTTCTGGGGTCCAAGGACCACACTCTGTGAAGCTGCCCAAGTCAGACGCTTAACTGAGTCATCCAGGTGCCCCTACGTGTGTCTTTATTGAGAAACAATTTACCCATTTAAAGCACAATTCAGTGGTTTTTAGTCTCTTCACAGCAGAGTACAATCCTCACCACAATCGATTTGAGAACATTTTATCACCTCAAAAAGTAACCCCAGACCTTTATCTCTCACCCTTCCCCCCATTCAGTCTCTCCCCACACCCCCTGCCACGGATGCAACTGCTAATCTACTTTCTGTCTGTATGGATTCATGTGTTCCGGGAATTTCATACAAATGGAATCATATAATATGTGGTCTGTTGTTACTGGCTTCTTTTACTTAGCATAATGCTTTCAAGGTTCTTCATGTTGTAGTATTCCTTTTTATGGCCAAAAATGTTCCATTTTCATGGATTAACGCATTTTGTTTATCCATGTATCCACAACTCGGTTGTTTCTAACATTCGGTGCAGGTGAATAATGCTATTTGTGTACAAGCTTTTATTTTCATTTCTCTTGGGTGTATACTCTATGTTTAACTTTTAGAAGAATTGCCACACTGTGTTTCTAAAGTCTTCACTTTATTACTTTTTTAAGTCCACCAGAAGCCAATGACTCTGAATCACCTTATATGGTCTCACTTATATACAGCTCAGCTTGGTCAGGTGTCACTAAGGACTTACTGTAAGCGAGTGTTGGAGGAAGCCGAGAATCAAGCTTGGGTTACGACATCCAAAGTCCAAACACTGAAGAGTGTATTTGGTGTAACTTTAAAGGTTGGGGCAATGTCACTTGGGTTCACATTTATGAGAAGCAGAAAAAGAAACCCACAGCTTATAAATGTGGCCAAAAAACAAAAAAAGAAAACTACAGGACAAAAACTCGTAATCAGCAGCTTTGGAAAAGGTTTAGTGGCTTGAAACTATGGGTTTTCATGACCCATGCTAGCATCTGTTTCCGTATAGTAGTCCCCTCTTTATGTGCAGGAAATATGGTCCAGGGCCCCCTAGTGAACACTGGAACCCATAGACAGTGCCAAACTATAGACAGATCGAGATATAGATGATACAGATAGATAGTACCTAACCATATGTATATGTATATATATATATATATATATATATATATATATATATATATATATATATATTCCTCTACATATATACCTATGATAAAGTTTTACTTATAAATTCGGCACAGTAAGAGAGCAACAATAACTAAAAATAAAATAGGACAATTATAACGATATACTGTAGTAAAAGCAAAGCTGTGTGAATGTGGTCTCTCCATCTTTCAAAATGTCTTAATATACTATACTCACCCTTCTTGTGATGATGTGAGAAGATAAAATGCCTACAGGATGAGAAGAAGTGAGGTGAGTGACGTCGGCATTGTGACCTGGTGCTAGGCTCCTAGTGACCTTCTGATGCTCTGTCAGGAGGATCATCTGCTTTGGACAGCAGTTGACTGCGGGTAACTGAAACCACAGAAACCGAAACTGTGGATAAGGGAGGACTCCTGTAGAGGGACATTCACTTTAAAAATTTAAGGGGAAAGTACTTAGAATTACTTTAAAGTGTTTAAGTGTAAAATACAGAGAAGTATGCAAAGTGTGACTACATGAATTTTCTCAAAATGAACCTCACCCTTGTAACCAGCACCCACAGCAAGAAACAGATGGTTATCAGCTTCTCTGGAACTCTTCTCTTTCTAGTCATTAACCATCTGCAGAGAAGGAGGATAACCAAGTTCTAGCACCAACATTCCCAGACCCAAACAATACATTTTTGATAGTACATTTCAGGTGTCAAGGATTGACCTTCGGAGTACATTCATTACGCTGAGTGTTTCTCAAGACTCATTCAGACTTTTTTTTTTTTTTTATATTGCACGGTGTAATAGAATCTTAAAAATTAAATACCTTCAGGCTTGCATGTAAAATAAGGTGTAAACTAAACACACAAACTTTTAGCATTACCTGCAATTTAAGAACATGTACTGTAAGATGTTTTTTAAAGTGCATGTAACAACATACTTTAAACATTTATTTTAAAATACAGTTCCTGGGGTGCCTGGGTGGCTCAGTTGGTTGAGTGTGGGACTCTTGATTTTGGCTCAGGTCATGATCCGAGGGTCCTGGGATCAAGCCCAGAGGCAGGCTCGCCACTGAGCATGAAGCCTGCTTAAGATTCTCTCCCTCTCTCTCTGTTTCTCCCTCTGCCCCTCCCCCGCTCTCTCTCAAAAATAGAATAGAATTGAATATAGCTCCCCGTTTCTCCAGAAAATGGAGTTTGAAGTTTACTTCCAAGGAGACTTTGTAAAAGAAGCCCTAGGGACTATTAACCACAGATGCTTGAATAATTCAAAAAGTATATATGTAAACACACATGCCCATTGGCAATGCATCACATTGTGGGTTGAAGTAAGTAAGACCAAAATAAATACAGCTTTTGCAAGCAGCGCATAAAAACGGATACATATTTCTCGTGGTTTATTGGGCAGGAGGTTAAATACCTTCACTCTACTTACAAAATGAACTGCCAAATACAGAGACTGACTTGCAGCAAAGCGACACTGCCCTGTTCTTAACCTGGAAAAAAAATCTATTATAATGGTATTATGCATAAGAACACTTTCAATACATAAGAAGAATCTTTGGAAAGAAGGGCATGTATTCTTAGAGAAAATCCTTTTGCAAAGGCTAATCATTTTTTTTAAGCTCTAAATATGCCTTATCAATGACCAAAAAACAGATTAGGATTTTATTAGGATATATCTTCGGGAAGTTTGGGATTCTGTGTTCCACCAGATGCTGCCTAATAGAGCGCACAAGTCAAGGAGAGGCGGACACCCTGGAACCTTTGCCCCGGGGCGCCAGACCGCCCCAGTTCGTTCTTTCTGGATGCTGGACACCTCCAAGGTAACCTCACGCTGACGCTGGCTCTTACCCCGGTGCCAGGAACGCACCCCTCCGCCGCCGCCCCTCCCCCCTCCTTCCACGCGCAGTGTCAGTGCCCGGAAGCCTCACGCGAGTGGTGACTTCGCTCTGCCTCGTCCTTCCCCGAAGCCCTGAGGCTTAGACTTTTCCCACCAAGTCACCCACAACCCCTCCTCCTGCCTTCCCCCCCTCAGGAGGGGGAAAAAGTTTAAAGCCGGACTCCCTTTGCGTTACGCTGGCCAGGGGGTCCCTCTTGGCTGGACTGGAAGGGGGCGAGGGTCCGCGGCGCTTCTTCCGCGCCTCTGCCCAGCCCCAGCTCGGCGCGTGGGGGACAGCGTGTTAGATCGTCCGCCACCGGCTCCTACGCGCCCAGACTGCGAGGTCCTTCCTAGCCCGAGCGACTCCCTTAAAAACTTGGGGCCGGGCGCCTTTCCCGGACGCCGGGGAGCGGGGCGTTCGGCGGTGCCCCGGAGCGGGCAGCAGCCGCGCGGCGCGGGCGTGTGTGGGTGAGAGCGAGGGCGCGCCCGCGGCCGGCGGGAGGCGGACGCCCGGGTGGCAGGTGGGTGCGGCCGGCGGGAGCCGGGGCAGCGGCGGCGGCGGCGGCAGCAAGTGGTTGGGCCGTGCTCATTTCCTACCCTCCCCCTCGGCCTCGGGGTCCGCCCGCGGTGCCCAGTGCGCGGCGCCCGCGGCTCCGCGCCGCGTCCCCCCTCGCCGCCGCCGCCGGCCGCTCCCTTCCCCGCCGGTCCATGTCCCTGCCCGTGGTGCTCCCGGGCTCCTGCTGCCCTGTGGCCGGGCTCTCGGGCGGGCCGCAGGCCGGGGGCCCGGGCGCCGGGGCCGCCGCCGCGCAGGAGCCGCCACTGCCCCCGCTGCGGCCGCGCTGGCCCCGGGCGGCTTTGCAGCCCCCCGCGCGGCCTCGCTGCGCGGGCACCGCCGCCGCCGCCGGGGTGCTGGCGGCTCCGCCCGCGCTCTCCTCCCGCCGGGCCGCCGCCGCCGCCGCCGCCGCCGCCCCGGGCTCGGCGCTGCTGCCCGCTCGCCCGCTCCTGTCGCTCGGGCTGCTGCAGCTGATCCTGGGCTGTTGCATGGTGGCACTGAGCTTCGGGGCGCTGTCGCTGAGCAGCTCCCCGCAGGTGAAGAACTCGTGTCCGTTCTGGGCCGGCTCCTCGGTGAGTGCCGCGCGTGCCCCGCTCGCCTGGACAGGGCCCACCGGGGGCGGCGGGGGGGGGGGGGGGGAGCAGGGACCTCCGACCGGTCCCCTCCGCTGCCCCAGGACTGGCTCCCCAGCCCCGAGGGCTGTGGTTGGGGAACACGGTCCTTTGGGCCAAATGAAGTTTTTGGAGGCGTTGAGGCTGGGGGAAAAACAAAGGCTCAAACGGAGAGCAGCTCAAGGGTGACTTGGGATGCACTTGGACAGTGTTCCGTACCTCACAGCTGAAGGATTGTGTTCCTGGCAAGTTACTAGAATACAATAGACTTCCAGCTCCGGGAGAGTGGAAGAATGGGGGTGGAAGATAGGAAAGTAGGAGAAAATGATTCAACTTTGGGCCATTGAGTATTTACTTCACCCACCGTGTCTGCGCAGGGAGGCCGGGCATTTGATCTCTTTTCTCCATGGAGGCATCAACAGTGCCTGGCACATAGTAGGTGTACTTGTGGGGTGATTGAAGTGACAGCTTGACTTGGGGCACGTCATTTATTTTATTCCACTTTAAGGCACATGTAAATGTGAAATGTATCTGGTGTAGTATGGCTCCACTCTATTTGGGGACAAGCTCAGGAGGTAATGACAGGGTGTGTGCAAACATACTTGTACCTGGTCATTAAAGGAGGCCCCTACTTGATTATTGGAGCCAGGCAGGCTGCTGCACAGAATTTAGTTCTCAAGAACCCAAATGGTCATTATGCTGAGCTCCCAAAGCCCCAGGAGCAGGGGGCAGCTCACTGGAGATACCTGACCCCCTTCAGTGACCTGACCCTGTTTCCTCCAATGGGGAAGGCTGATCTGGAGAAAAAGGTGCCCAGCCCCTGGAGAAGGTGCTGCCTCCACTGTGTTTGGACTCCAGGAGGCCCCTCACCCCTGCCTCCTAAAATGTCACAGCTTCTAAGGCGTATGTCCTCCTGAGGCTTGTTGGGGGTTGACAGACTTGGAAATAGGTCTTTGTGGAATGATTGTAGAAGATGCGTATTTGAAAGTAAACGACCTTTTTATGGAGCAAGTCAGTCTAAGTCTGGGAGTGCCAATAGTTTGATTAAGATCTGCAAGGAGTGTATATGCTGATAAAATCGTCCTTCTGCAGTCCCCACACACCCAGATTCAAGGCCAAATTTTAAGACTATAGGGAGAACTAATTGAACCCAAAGTAATTGTTTGAATGAGAACATTAAGAATATTAAGTACCCTGAGCCCTGCCTGACATTTTATACTTAAACCGATGCCAATTTGCTCTCCCTTGGAAATACTTTGACGCTGGATGGTCTTACGCTGGATCAGCCCATGCTGTGGTAGCCAGAGTTCATGCTCTGTGCCTCATGTGAGAGGAATCCCACCCTCCTGGACCTGCTATTGGGCTCTCCCTGTGGCCTTCCTGAGTCTTTTTTAAAACAACAGGGTAGGGATTAGATTCATTATGCTCCCTAGTCCATTCACCAGACTAAAGTCAGCCAAATGGTGGATGCATTTCATTTCTCTAAATACCATGGGCCAGAAGTGAATGTTGCATACATTTTTAGGGATTTCGTCTTTATAAAATCATAATCTCTTGTCCTCTCAAAGATAGCTAGTTTGGGCTTAAAAAATTTTTTTTTAATGTTTATTTTTGTTTTTAGAGAGAGAGAGAGACAGAGCACAAGCAGGACAGGGGCAAAGAGAGAGAGAGGGAGACACAGAATCCGAAGCAGGCTCCAGGCTCCCAGCTGTCCTCACAGAGCCCGATGCAGAGCTCGAACTCACAAACTGCAAGATCATGACCTGGGCTGAAGTCAGATGCTTAACTGACTGAGCCACCCAGGCAGCCCCAGTTTAGGATTATTTAAAACTATTTTTTCCCTTTGGAAATCAAAACCTCGAATCAGTGTACTATTGTGAATTATTTCAGAGGTGAATGCCGTTAGATGTCCGTCAAGCCACAGTTGGGTTTGATGAAGTATTAAAAAAAAAAAAAAAAGGGCTTTAGCCAGAAAATGAAAGTCGTTAACCAGGACCTGCTGACTTGCTGACTGGGAGCATAGTAGGTGTACTTGAACCCGGCAAAACAGAGCAGGGAAAGAATTACTAACTTGGAACTAAATTCTCTTTTATAGGGTTGTTTTCCACACCCCACCCCACCCCAGCTCTATATGCAAACCTGCAGTTGTTCATTATTCTTTTTTTGTGTGTGTGGCCTATTTCTGAGGTTGACCACAGAATTTACAAAGTAACAATAGAACCAACAAAAACTGTATGTTCAGAATGACTGGATAGGATTGGAGGATGACATTAGGCACCATGACCATGGTATTATAGGAAGAAGTTTTACCAGTAGCACATACCTTCTGAATTTATGTACACGAGAGAGGCTTTGTTCTTGTTTTTTAATTCTGCATTATGGGAAAATTTAAATTTATTCGAACACTGCCCAGCAAACCCTCCTATCCCTCTTACCCAGCGCCAACAATTGTTTTGTCTCTGCCGCCTCCTGGCTTTGCGGCTGGCTCCGTGTGTTCTGATAATATCAGAAGGATGAGTGTTTGAGGCAGGGTAGGAACGAGCTCCATCATGCTCCCTAGGCTCTTTGTCAGATTAACTTCCCACATTATTTTGGAGCAAATCTCAGCCATCACATCATTTCATCTGTAAATGGTTCCATGTGTGTATTGTTTTTGAAAGAAAATCTAAACAGAAAGAAAATATAAACAGAATAGAGAGACAGCATAGAAGTGACCGGGCAGTCTTAAGACCCCCCCTTCCATTTTTAACATTTTACTAGGAAAATTTTAAATCTCCGCAAAAAATGTACAAAGAATACTATAGTGAACCCCTATTTATTTATCATCAAGCCTCAGTAGTGATCAACACATGGCCGTTTCCCGCCCACACCCACTTCCCCTATTGGATTATTTTAAGGCAACTCTCTGGTATCGTAATTTTAGCCATTCAATATTTCAGTATGGATTTCTTAAAAAAGGGGGTTACTAGATAAAGAGAGGGACTCAATAGCATATAGTAATGTGCTGATTATAAAGATAGCTAAACTAAGATTTTTATGAAAAAAGCTTAAAAATTATGACTCGAGGGCTGCAGGTTTTTTTTTTTTAAGTAACAGCTTTATTGAGATCTGATTCACACTCCATACATGTCACCTATTTAAGGTGTGCAATTCAGTGGTTTTTAGTGAATTCACGGAGGTACACAACCATAACCACAATCAATCTCAGAAAATTTTCATCATCCCGTAAAGAAACTCTGTTCCCATTAGCAGTCACTCCCCATTTCCCCCGACCCCTTTATCCCTAGGCAACCACTGATTAACCGCCTTTCAGTGTCTGTGGATTATTCTGGACATTTCGTATAGATGGAATCATACAACATGTGGTCCTTTGCAGCTGGCTCCTTTCACTTAGCACAGTGTCCGCAAAGTTCATTCATAATTACGGCATGTCACTACTTCCTTCCTGTTCGTTGCCGAATGAGATTCCACTGTATGGATATGCCACGTTTTATTTTTCACTCGGAAGTTTTGTTGGCATATGGAACTAGGTAGTTGAGAGGCAGTGCCAGTTTGTCGCAGGTTGCTTTGGACCCCCGTAGGAACACAGAAGATAGAAAAAAAAAAGCTCATATTCCAAGCTTTGAATGACCATTATGTGCCTTAGTCTGCTCTAGCCATTAAATTGGCAGATCTTTCTTCAGTTTCAGTAAAAATTCTGCTTCTGTATTTGATACAAAATTAAATTCAAGGTACAGATATATTCACTGAAAGGACTATTAACACAGTATAATTCAAGAATATTTTTCCATATGTACTTCCGTAAGTGCTCTCACCTTGAGCTTGAGATTTGGAAGCTTCCTTCGTTTGCCTGGACCTTGAAGGTATTTTATCTATTTTAATATATATTTAAGAATTAACAAGTTCTATAAAGGGTCTTTCCCCATGCTTTACATGTTTTTAACATATTCATTGTTTTTGAGCATTCTCTGATCATTTTTCTTCCTGGTCTCTTCGGTTAATGACTCAATCTGTTATTATTCCTGAAGGGCATGAAGCTAAGAGATTAGCCACTTTTAAAAGCATCTTCAAGTTTGACTCCAGGTAGGTGACAGATGGAGGGTCTCCCAGACCGTGTTCAAGACATGCTGTCCTGGCTCTTGATTTGGGGGCATATTTAGTTACTACCATACTACACTGGATTAATGATAGAGAGGATTGCATTGGTTTGCATCTCCTCCTTCAGAAAACAAAATATCTGGGGCGCCTGGGTGGCCCAGTAGGTTAAGCGTCTGACTTTGACTCAGGTCATGATTTCGCTGTTTGTGGGTTCAAGCCCCATGTCGGGCTCTGCGCTGACAGCTCGGAGCCTGTAACCTGCTTCGGATTCTGTGTTTCCCTCTCTTTTTGACCCTCTCCCTGCTCATACTCTGTCTCTCTCTCAAAAAATAAATATTAAAAAAAATAAGAAAGAAAACAAAATACCTTACTCTGATGACATATACGATCCTTGGAAGATATCTGAGGCAAATGGTAGAGAATTGGCTATTATTATTTTTTTTTTTGCTCTTCTCTGGGAACCCTAATACCCTTAATGTTCTGCTTTGAGTCACTGACCTAAACTCATGGTTACCCCTCCCTTGAGTCTGTAATTCTTGGACAAGATTCCAGTTCCTTATAAAGAGACAGACAAGAGCGAACGTTAAGGTAAACCATTTTTTAAAAATTGCAGTGATGAAACAAACTTAAAAAAGAATGAATGGTTCAAAGGAGAAACTAGCTCAAAAATTCTGAAGTCTCTACTAGTTAAACAAACAATAAATACATTTTTTTCTACCGTATCATCAAATACTTAATATTAATGGGCCGTTTAAAATATAATTTTTTGTGATGAATTTTATTGATTTTCTTTGGTCATTTATTTTCCACAGCAGCAGAGTGACATTGATAAATTCTTGAATGAGTCATTGAGCCTCCCAACCTCAGTTACTAATCTGTAAAATGGGTGCAATGATTCTTGCCTCAGAACTGATTTTGTGAGGGTGTAGTTAGAGAACAAACTCTATCAGTGTTTTTTAAACATCAAGGTCATATTTAATCCAAATAAGGTAAAAAGGCCAGTTTTCTGTGGGACATTCTAGTAACCACCATGCATACATTAGAAATATTCAGTTGCCTACTTCCTCAGTTTTTTAATGAATCATGCTGGACATATAAGGAAGAATAATATACATGAACACATACACACATGCACACACACACATTTTTTCAAGTTTCCAGTATAAAAGCTATAGGGCAAAGTAAATTTTTGAGAGCTTTGATTATTGTGTGTTTAATTTATAAGGCAAACATGGGACATTTACAGCTTGGCTCTTTTTATCTCTGTGTTTAGATATAGCAACTTTTGGCAAACAATCCAGAACATTTCTGCCCTGAGGCATGTTAATGGATAGCAAAGAAAAATAATAAGGGCAGTAAAATAATAAGCTTTTGATCTTAATGATTTGATTTTCAAGTTGGGAAATTAAGGCACATTAACCATATGTGGTGAGTAACAATGATTCTTGCATGGAGTATCTCAGAATCCTTTGCAATATCAGAAAAAAGAAAGGCCTCTGCTTTTTCCTAAAAGCTACAAGGAATGGGTTACAAGTAAGTGAAAACAAAATTATAATAAACCTCATTATAATAATATAGAGCTAATTTAATGTTAGAAAATAGGTTTTTGCTTGTTCATTCAGGGCAAGCTGTATCTTGCACTTGGTGGAAAGAATGCTATGAAGTTGCTTTTTAGTGTTGAGTTTAATTGAGCTTGAAGAATGGGAGAAATTGAGTAGAAGTAGGTATATGCCTTTGTTGCTGCGTTCAGGACTGGATGTAACCACAATTTTCACCTGCCATTGGAGTATAATTTCTTAAAACATCCCTGTAAAGAAGGGTGGTTTACAAAAATCCTGTTGTGATTTAGTGTGAGTGTGTGTTGAGTCTATAAATAATTCAAATGGAAATTTATTACCTTTAAATATTTTGCCTTACAATCCATGAGCATAGTATATGTCTTCATTTATTTGGGTCTTCCTTTAATATTGCTTACTAAGGTTTATATTTCTTCCTACTAGGTCTTAAGTATTTTTGAAGTTATATGTATTTTGAAATTTCTGGTATTTATTATTTGTCAAATGCATTTTTAAAAAAGTTTTATTTATTAATTTTTGAGAGAGAGAGAGAGAGCATGAAAATCCTGAGCAGGCTCTGCTGACAACATGGAGCCTGATACAAGGCTCGAACCCATGCACTGTGAGATCATGACCTGAGCCAAACCAAGAGTCAGATGCTCAATGATTGAGGCACCCAAGCATCCCTGTACATATTTTTAAAATTATGTTTGGAGTTTAGTTTTTTGCTTATATATGTAAAATACCCCTCAAAAAATAATAAAGATAGCTTAGTTCCTTAATTCCAGAGACCTTTGATTTTAAATGACAATTGTATCTGCCATGATCTACTGAATACATCTATATTCACCTTGGCAACACTATTCCTGGGACTTTATCCAACAGAAATAAAAAGCAATTGTTTTTAAGCATTATATGGCCATGGATGTTTACCATAGCATTGATTGTGAGGGCAAAAAGCTGGAAATAGAGTGAATACTAATGAATATGGAAATAATCGAATACAGGAGGTAAGCCATACAAGGAAATATTATGTAGCCATTAAGCAGAAATGAATGAGAGCTATTCCAGTGGACATGAAGCGATTTCCTTGAAGTATTTACTGAGAAAGAAAAAGGAGGAAAAGTATCTTTTATGACCCATTTTTTATAAAATACATATGCACATATACATGTTTGTCTAGTAATAAGAATTTAAAGAAAAATATGTCCATGT
This sequence comes from Panthera leo, assembly GCF_018350215.1. Taxonomy (NCBI): domain Eukaryota; kingdom Metazoa; phylum Chordata; class Mammalia; order Carnivora; family Felidae; genus Panthera; species Panthera leo. The sequence goes on from NC_056691.1 coordinate 11,998,573, forward strand.
GTAATATATGTAAACGTACCAAATTGTTAATGTGGGGAGGGTTGGGTGATGTGGCTGGTGGGGGAGGTGGAAAGCATAGCTGAGGCCTCTTGCTACTTTTATGGGTGTTTATGGTCTGGGCTGGACACCTCATTTTAATGATAATGCTGTTTTAATGAAAAACATGTGTTCCAAAAAGCTGAATCACAGAGTTCTCTATTAATGGAGATGGTCTAAATATCAAACACTAACTGATAATTTGCATTATACTTAGATTTTAGTGAAGTGGGCAGGTTGTGTTTCCCTCAAGGGCAGTCAAAATTTTCAGTTTTGTTTTTACAAAAATAGTTGCAATTCTGGGTCGACTGGGTGGCTCACTCGGTTAAGCGTCTGCCTTCGGCTCAGGTCATAATCTCACAGTTCACGGGTTTGAGCCCCGTGTCTGGCTCTCTGTTGTCCACACAGAGCCTGCTACGGATCCTCTGTCCCCCTTTCTCTCTGCCCCTCCCTGACTCATGCTCTCTCTCTCTCTCTCTCTCTCTCTCTCTCATAAATAAATAAATAAATAAAACCTTAAAAAAAAATAGTTGTATTACCTCAGCTAAGTCCAGTAAGCCGCTGGTCGGGCGGGCAGGGAACACGTGCCCACGTGGGTGCACGCGCACGCACACACGTATACACACACACAGACATAACATGCGCATGTCCACACACAGCCTGCAGGTGGAGCCAGCACTGGATTGCAGGGGATCCTGAGGACTTTCTATCTTCACAGCAGGGCACATTTTTGAGTTAGAAGAGACCCGCAGATGGAGTTTCCTTCACTGAAACCACACTTCTAAGGAAACAAGAGTGAGGACCAGAAAAGCGATAAGACTTGGCCAAGTTCGTATAGTTATTTAAAAGCCAGGTGGGGAACCCACACCCCAAGGTCTCCTGGATTTCAAGTCACAATTTGTAAAGTAGATGCAACCACATGTAGACACACGCCCTGTGTGTCTCCAGGCAGAAATCATTCAGAACAAAGAAATAGCCTATTGACTTTAAAAAAAAATTTTTTTTAATATATGAAATTTATTGTCAAATTGGTTTCCATACAACACCCAGTGCTCATCCCAAAAGGTGCCCTCCTCAATACCCATCGCCCACCCTCCCCTCCCTCCCACCCCCCATCAACCCTCAGTTTGTTCTCAGTTTTTAAGAGTCTCTTATGCTTTGGCTCTCTCCCACTCTAACCTCTTTTTTTTTTTTTCCCTTCCCCTCCCCCATGGGTTTCTGTTAAGTTTCTCAGGATCCACATAAGAGTGAAACCATATGGTATCTGTCTTTCTCTGTATGGCTTATTTCACTTAGCATCACACTCTCCAGTTCCATCCACGTTGCTACAAAAGGCCATATTTCATTCTTTCTCATTGCCACGTAGTATTCCATTGTGTATATAAACCACAATTTCTTTATCCATTCATCAGTTGATGGACATTTATAGCCTATTGACTTTAAGATGATTGCAAGAATACAGTGCCTGGTGGGCAGGCAGCTGACAGTATGTTTAAACATAAATGGGATATAAGGATCTGTTGCCTGTCTGCCCATACATGGTCTTTAAGTCCTTGATATAAGTGGGTAGACTTGTCCTCTGCTCATTTGACAATGATTTACTCTCAGCCAGTAAATGGAGAATGGTGAGTCTTTAGAAGCAACACTGTAAAATCCCTTCAGACTTGTCGTTGAGAAACCATCACTGTGAACTGGTACATTGGAGGGATTTTGGTTAAAAGCGCACATAAAGGAAAACCCTCATAACCGCATTCTGCAGATGCGTGCACCCTGTTATACAAAGGTAAATGTGCCCCAGTGACATCGGAATGTCCCTGAGCTGAATAATTACTTTGATTGTTCTTTCCCAACTGCTTAGTGAACCGTGTTATCCAAAGGGCTGACATTGATTTCCAGTTTTCATTTTGGCAAAATGCTGATTCTTCTTTACCAAGGGGTTTAATTAGTTGTTTATTGAAGTGTCATTTTACAATATGAGACTTCTCTCACTGTAGTCCCCTCTCCCTTTTGTGGAATAAATGCTCAGGAACAGTTATCAGTTGCCCGTCACGTGACAGGTGCCAGGCTGGGAGCTGAGGATTTGGGAGACAAGAGTTCATGGTCAGTGGGCAAGGCAGAGATGCACCTCTCAAGTTATAATGACAGAGAGTGTTTGGGGGGAAAATTGTGTAGAGGGCTTCCAGGAGTGTGGGGTGGTGGGATCAGCGAAGGCTTCTTGGAGGAGGTGAGTGTTAGCCAGGATCTTGCAGGATGTGTAGGAGTTCTCAGATAGCTATGAGGGGAGCTGAGAGGAGAAGATACTGCAACCAAGAGAAGTGCAGAGCCCCTCAGTGTTAAAGCCTGGCCAGTCTGGGGTGCCTGGGTAGCTCATTCGGCTAAGCGTCTGACTGTTGGGTTTCAGTTCAGGTCATAATCTCATGGTTTTGTGAATTCGAGCCCCAAATTGGGCTCCATGCTGACAGTGTGGAGCCTACTTGGATTCTCTCTCTCTCTCCCTCTCTCTGTGCCCCTCCCCAACTGATGCTGTCTCTGTCTCTCTCAAAATAAATAAGTAAACTTAAAAAAAAAGAGGCTGGCCAATCTGATGGGGGACAGGTGTGCCTGGGCGGAAGATGGGCAGGGGGCAGTGGTGCATAGAAACCAGCCTTGAGAAGTGGGCAGAGGAAGATCCTGAGAGACCTTGTGTACCATTTCAGAGCACTTACTTGGCCCGTAAAGGGTGGGTACCCACCTAACGAATGGAGGGTTGTAGCCACACACATGTCTTACGAGGCTGACAATGGTAACAGGTTGGGTGCTCTGGGGCAGGGAGCTTGGGTCAGCAATACTGACTCCTTCACTAACTGGAAGGATAGCCTACTCTCTCTATGTTCCTAATTGACCTTAAGAAAAAACATACACAGTCAATAAAAAAGCTTTGGGGGCTTTGTGGGAAGGAGAGTCCAAAGTGGTCTACCAGGGCTCAGATAATCAGCAGGAATATCAAATGTTTGAGTTAGAAGACTTTGAAATTTCAGGGTTTTTTTTTTTTTTTTTTTGAAAAAAGTATACTTTAGAGACTAGGATTAGTTTGTTGGAATTGGTCCCTTTTCTAGATTTATGATACTGTTTATCCTTGTAGGTGATCCTCTCTGGAATCATAGGATTAACAACTTGGAAACGGCCTATGATACTGCTGGTATGTACTGATCTCATAAATTGTTACCCTTTGTAAAATGTGCTGTGTATGAAGGCTGTGAAATCAGTCACTGAAGAAAAACGCCCAAGCTTTCTTGTTCATGAAAAAAAAGAAGCTAACAACTGACAATATTAGAAGTCAGATGTTCTCCTAATGACAAAGTGAGATGATAATTTTGCCAGTTTTCCTTTTTTTGGGGGGTTACCTTTTTGTTGTTCTTATTATGTACCACATTGACACAATGCATAACCTTCTAGAAGGGGTGGATGAGCATAACCAAGTTATTTTTCATCAATCAGGAAAAGGCTTCCTTAATTGATATTATCCAAACCCTTTGACACATAGTAACGATTAACTCCAGAGACAAGCCTATCTCTTTGCATCAAACTCCACTGAAAAGGTTAACAGGCAGCCCTTTTTCCCTCGCCCCCCGTTACTGCACCTGCGGATGTATGCAGTGGCTATGCTAGGGATGACCAAGCACATGACCATGATGCCGATCCCGGGCAGAATCTCGAACCACATTGCACCGAGGTTGCCAGGACTGAACCCTTCCTTCCTGTCCTTCTAGAGGAAACCCGGCCTCAGTTTTGTCAATTTTCTGATTTATTTTAAGCTTCTTAATGTACCCAGTGCTGTCTATGTGTTTTTAGTTCCAGAATTAGATCTGTTGTAAAGATATAATTAAAAAAAAAAGGTTTACTATGGACATTTTTAAACATACACTAAAGCGAAGGGAATAATATAATGAACTCCCTGTACCAATCACCCAGCTTCAACAACTACCAACTCAGCCAATCTTGTTCAGCTAGACCCTTACCCATTCCTCGGCTCCCCATATTTTCCCCTGCATGTTCTTTTGAAGTAAATCTCAGACATTAAATCATGATACATAATTTTTTATTGTTATAATGCTTTGGTTGGACAACCTTACAGTTTCATTGCTTAGACTTTCTATATTCTCTATCACATATATATTTTCATGGTACTATAAGCATATATTGGTAACTTTATCCCTTTTTTTAGTTAAGGTAAAATTCACATAATATAAAGTTAACTGTTTTAAAGTTTTCATTTCAGTGGCATTTAGTACATTCCCAATGTTCATTTTTTTGTTTGTTTTTATTTGCTATGTCCTTTGGATTCAGGGAATACTATATAAAACCGATGATTGCCAATGGAGTTACCAACTTTCAAGATGAAGTAGAGGATCTAAGAAATTTGATTTGAAGTATATATAATGAAAACAAAATTTAAAAAATTTTTATTTATTTTTTTTTATTAAAAAAAAATTTTTTTTAACGTTTATTTATTTTTGAGACAGAGAGAGACAGAGCATGAATGGGGGAGGGTCAGAGAGAGGGAGACACAGAATCTGAAACAGGCTCCAGGCTCTGAGCTGTCAGCACAGAGCCCGACACGGGGCTTGAACTCACGGACCGCGAGATCATGACCTGAGCCGAAGTCGGCGGCTTAACCGACTGAGCCACCCAGGCGCCCCAACAAATTTTTTTTTCTATAGGGCATTTCTTTTGACTTTTCTCCCGTTCATTTTAATGTAGGGTTAAATAGTTTTCTAAATTCATTTTGTATATACACTTAACAGTTCATCTTAAACAGGCCACTGTTTGCTGGGCAGCGGGTGATAAATACAAAAGTAGCTAAATTCGTACATTCAAGGAGAAGAAACACACTGCAGAAGACAGAGTAATGGGTCCCAGAACTGTGTTGATGGTTTTGAACAACTTAAAAGTTTTCAGGCCCACTAGACAATTTAGGCAGCATTTTGGAAGCCCTTCAATTATTACATTTCGTGAAACTCTGTAAATATTTCTGGAAGGAGTAAATTATTGGTGCAGCATTTTAATCTCTGAGATAGCAGGGTAGGAGAAAAATGAGGCTTCAGATGAGTTTTATGGCATGTGTTATGAGCGGGTGATGTTTATTTTGCAACAATTCTCTAGAAAAATGTTGGATGGTGTTCAATGTTTATACTAATATTTGGCTTTAAGAGTCATTTTTTGCCCTGATTTTTCCATTGGGTCACTATTGAAATGTCGAGTAATACATCCCTCAGGTATTTAAATTAAAATCAGAAAATCTCTAATGCTATTTGTATTTTTAAGATTGTAAGTGGGGAGGAGAATATGAGGCTGTGTTCTGGGTAGATATTAAGAAAGTTGACCTTTTAAGACATTTATTTCTCTAACATTGTTTTCTTTTGGAAAGGTGCCTCATAGATTTATTTAGTGAGCTCAAGGCACTGTGAAAGAAACTGACCTTCATAGAAATGTATCTTTATTTTATGCCTTTAAATTTATTTCTCATCTTTGTTGATAAGTATATGTACAACTTTGTCAAAGTTATAACCAATTTGTACACACCATGTTGTGCTTTGCTTTTTCTGTTTAATATTGCATTAATTAAATTCATATCAGTAAATATGATGTTTCCATGTACAAGGGGTCCAAACCTGCCTGAATGGCCTGCTGTCATATTTCTGTATTACCATCAGTTGTAAGCCTGTTGGACCCATAAGCTTCTATATTTCAATTTGTATGAATTATGTATTTAGAAGATCCTGTAGAGATTGTTTCCAAGTGTTAATTAACATCAATTTATAAAGAAGATAAATTAATTGATAGGAATTGTATAAGGACAAACTTTCTGGGTACATCAAGGGATCATTTGAGCCTTGGTCAATATCATAAGTGAAAAATCCTCAGTTCACATGAATCTTAATATTCTATTATAACTTCTGCCAGATGCTTTTGTTATGTTAAAAAATGGAAAAAAATCATGGGATGTAATGAAAGGAATTGGATATACCAGTCAGACACTCCTAGTCTGTGTCCTAGCTCATCCCCTGGAGAGCTGTGTAATGTACAAGCCACTTAACTTTTCTGAGTCTAGTTTCTTTTTTGCATGCAGGGGATAATCTAGTGACACCAAGGGGTACCTCTGCCCTCCCTCCCCCCACCCCACTTAGTGGATGCTTCACCTTTTCTTTGGCTTTTTGAATTTAAGGACTGTGCCCCTGGATGATTTTGGGCGGGAGGTCAAGTTCTATCAGAGAGCTAGTAGGGACCTTTAGGTCTCTGTTCCCACAAAGCAGAGTGGACTTCGCTGGTCAGTTCTAGCCCTTCTCCCCTTCACGTCTTATACTCTACCCACAGCTTGTACCTTCTGATTCCGACACAGCCAGACTGTCTTATTCCAACTTGGGACCTTCTTCCCCAACTGTTTGCTCGGCTAGCTCCTTTTCTTCTGGGTCTCAGCTCAGCAGTCCCTTCCTGAGACAGACCTTCCCTGACCACCCTGCTAACAGTGGCCCTGCGTCCCTGCCTCTCATCATGTCTCAGCACTGACTCTGGGCTTCACGGTCCATAATTCACCTGTGTGCTGCTGGCGTACCACTTGCTGTCTGTCTCCCCACCATAGATGGTTGTATGAAGACAGGGGTCCTGTCTGTCCTCTTCACCCTGTTTCCCCAGGGCCAGTGTGCTCACTACACCTCTGTTGTTGACCGTGAAGTTAATTTGGCAGCCAAAAAGAAATTTAGGTCCCAGGTTCTCGACATTTCTTTTTTACTTTTGTCTTAAATTTCTCGCACTTGTTTTTGTTCTGTAGAACGTTGTATTCTTCCCCTTTTTACTTCAGGGTGGTTAGTATGATGGTGATGGAGGCTGGGAGGGGGCAGGTTGGTCTTTCCAGGGCCCTTTGAGAGGCCAGCTGGCCTCATTTTGAGTTGTTGGGCACACACTAATCTAGAACACTTGGATATTTCCTTTTGAAAACCATTTCTATTTGTGCTCCTTCTTTTGTGATTGTCTCAGCGATTACATTAGGTTTTATACTGGTGTGAACAAAGAAGGCTCAGTCTGACCCAATTCTTTCACACTCAAGTTTTCATGGAAACTCAGAGTTGGAAGCTTTCATTTACTGGATCTTCTTCCTTATGCTGAGAAAATACTCATGTGTCCAGAACAAAAATAATAATGTTGGAACATAGTTTGTAAATACTTATAGTTATTTTTTTTAAAGAAATCTTTCCTATTTAAAAAAAAGTTTAGAGTAAGAGAGAACAGGGGAGATGGGCAGAGGGGGAGAGAGAGAGAGAGAGAGAGAGAGAGAGAGAGAGAGAGAGAGAGAGAGAGAGAATCCCTTGGGACTCAATCCCATGACCCTGGGATCACAATCTGAACCAAAATCAAGAGTCAGGCACTCTACCACTGAGCCACCCAGGCGCCCCATATTTATAGCTGTTTTTGACTATGAATAGAATGAAGCCAGGGTGTGTGTGCATGTGTATGCATTTGTATGTGCACATCATTCCAGGTTGTGTATTTTCTATCAAGAAGAAACATTTCCTTTATGTATGTATGTATGTATGTATGTATGTATGTATTTATGTCTATTTATTTTTGAGAAAGAGAGAGAGACAGAGACAGAGTGTGAGTGGGGAGGGGCAGGGAGAAAGGGAGACACAGAATCCCAAGCAGGCTCCAGCCTCTGAGCTGTCAGCACAGAACCCAATGGGGGGCTCAAACTTACGAACTCTGAGATCATTATCTGAGCCGAAGTCAGATGCTTAACCCCAGGCACCCCCCAAACATTTCCATTTAAAAACATTTTTTTAATGTTTATTTAGTTTTTGAGAGAGAGAGAGACAGAGTGCAAGCGGAGGAAGGGCAGAGAGAGAGGGAGACACAGAATCCGAAATAGGCTCCAGGCTCTGAGCTGTCAGCGCAGAGCCAATGTGGGGCCCGAACTCACGAACTGTGAGATCATGACCTGAGCTGAAGTCAGATGCTTAACCAACTGAGCCACCCAGACGCCCCAAACATTTCCATTTTTAAAGAATGTTCTTATTTCTTCTAGGTATCTCCTTTTTCATTCAAATAAAATGTTTTATAAATTTTTAGAAATTATAAACTCACAGCTGGAAATGACCTAAAAGATAGTCTTGTCTCAGCACCTCAGTTAAAAAATGGAATTGCCCTACTAAGATGTTTTTCTTTGGTGGTGCATTTGGTAAGAATTGCTACCATGAAAGTCCAGCCAGAGTTTTGGCCTGTAATTTTGGTTGCTTATGAATTTTGATTTGAACTATTGTTATTTATTTATTTTTTTAATTAAAAAATTTTTTTATGTTTATTTTTGAGAGAGAGAGAGAGACAGAGAGTAAGTGGGATAGGGGCAGAGAGGCAGGGAGACATAGCATCTGAAGCAAGCTCCAGGCTCTGAGCTGTCAGCACAGAGCTCGATGCGGGCCTCGAACCCACAAGACTGCAAGATCATGATTCGACCTGAAGTCGGATGCTTAACCGAATCAGCCATCCAGGCGCTCCATATTGGTTTTTTTTTTTCCCATGCAGTTTGGAAGAGATTGGGTGAATATGACCTTAAAGCTGATAAAAAGACAGGTTTATTCTTTAGCATCAAGAATGAAAGTACTTCCCTGGTAATGTTCTTCGGTCACATATGTGGTTTATTCCCAGCTATGAGCCATGTGGATTTGCACCCTAGATGGACAATAGAGAAGAGGTTAATGAACTGGCTATTTTAAAAAATGATCCGTCAGTTTCCCTTCTAACTTCAATATTATGGAATTTAGGGTAAAACTTCATTACCCAAAAGAGACTCAAAACTGGTTTCAGTAAGATATACAGACATTCTGCCCCTCTCATCTAGTGGTCCAAATAGGCTAGGCTGGCAAGGTGGTTCTTTTCCACAAAGCCATTTGGGGATCCAGGTTCTTTCCATTTTATTGTGCCTTGAAGGGAGAGTCATGGATCACACAGATCCTTGGTGAAGAGATTGAGAAATTAGCCCACCAGATAGTTAGAAATACTTGTAGGTAGGGGTGCCTGGGTGACTCCATCGGTTAAGCATTTGACTCTTGATCTCAGCTCAGGTCTTGATCTCAGGGTCATGAGTTCAAGCCCCGTGTAGGACTCTGCACTGGATGTGGGGCCTACATAAAAAAAAAAAAAAAAAAAAAAAAAGAAAAGAAATACTTGTAGGCACGTTAGCTGCAAGATGGACGGTGGTCCTTTCATTCTGATGACATGGAGACCAGGAGGGTTCAGAATACCTGTGGACACTTTAGGAATCCGTACATTTATAAGATGAGCTCTGAATTTGTACATTCTGGTTCTTTCACGTATATTTCCTAGCGGTCAAAAATTTGGAATAAGCCTTGGTTTGAGAGTTCAAGAAACCTGCATTTTAATGCTGACACGTTACCACTAATTATCCGTGACCTTGGGGAAATCTCATGGTTTCTGTGACTGAAAAATGAGGCACTTACATCAGAACGTTCTTTTTAAGAGTCTTTTAACTCTCATTTTGTAGATTTCCAGAATCCTCTTTAGTTACCCAGAGGGCGTTTTAACTTTAGATGGACATTTTCAGCAGGCCATTAGAAGCTCCCTGTGGATAAATGCTATGATTATTTCAGTGTTGTTTTTTTTTTTTTTTCCTAAGGTATAAAATGGATGGCTGTTCTCCCTCTTCGGAATACTTAATAATACTCTGCTGCACATATATAATGCTTAAGAGTTTATATCTTTAGTCATGTGATTTGCATGGCAGGTAGTTTTCCTATTTGATAGATAAGGGACCCGTGGCTCAGGAGTTAACGGGCTTGTCCAGTTCACAAACACAGGAACTATTTTTAGAAAGAACCAGGGACGGTGACTCCTAGTCTAGTGCTCCTCTCATTATACCATTCCATCACCTCCATTAGCACATTGCTGGGTACTTCTCTCTGGCAGAAGTGTGTGTGTGTGTGTGTGTGTGTGTGTGTGTAATTCAAATTAATTATTTTCTTATTTGTGACTGCCCAGTTCTTCTTTAAGTTCCACAGTGGCAGGAGGTTCAGCAAGTTTATCCTTGATTGAAAAGAGCCAGAGGCAGAACTGAACAAGGTAACAGGAGGTAGGCTTGGAGTCTTAGTCATGCTACAGCCAACCAGTGAGCGGCCAAGGAAATGATCTGATCCATTTCCTCACATGTACAATGGGGATGCACCCACCTCTCAGGCTTGTAGACGGGGATGCATGTTGAATCTGTAACATGTAAAACAAGATCTAAGGCTAGGCAACCACCTTATAAATCATTTTCAACAGCCACTGAGAAAATCTTCGAGAGGAGATTTGGTCTGTTGGTTGGCTGTGTCGTTAGGGAACCTATGGCAGCAAGGTATGGACTTAGGCATCATGAAAGGCCCCCGGGCTGGCTTTGGGCTTCTCTGCGACCACAGTGGGTTTAGTCTGCTGGCAACCGAGCTCTTGTTTTTCTGCTCTGATTGGCTGCTCCCCAAAACTGTGAATTGGGTGAGAACCTGGCATCCTCAAAAACTGGAAGCACTTTGGGTGGCCTGTCTCTGGGCGGAATCAAGGCCCGGGCGACTCCTTGCTTTGCAGAGTGGCCTCAGCCATATGGGTGTGCTCTCATTAGCAGGTTTGGTTTGTCAGAGACAGGTAATCACCAAAGCTTTGGGGTAACCTTCCTGCCAAGTCAATTATTACAATGAAAGTGAGCCTCAGGCCAAATTCTGCTGTACACGCAAACACTTACTAGCCAACAGACAAAACAAATGTTCATGCATTCTGTTCTGTGAGTGTAAAGGGTAGAGGGCTAAGATTTTTACTGAGCTTACAGAGCAGTGTGAACAATTTTTTACCTCTAATTTTAGTTGCACCCATTCGTCTTGAAAACCATTGCTGATTCCCTGAAATCCTGTGGAGCAAGCAGAGCTCAGTTGATTGGATCTGCGGCAGTACGGGAGGTGTTCTCAGAAGGGGTGAATCAAGAGAGCATGTTTGTAGGGTTGAGGACCCCTGCTGGGGGATTGTAAGGTGAGCTTTTTGAGATAGGGAATTGATAGGGTTTGAGCAGAGCTTATCACATAATAGCTTTGGATTGGTGGGTGAATGGAGGGGAGGGCCTGGAAGCAAGATGTGATGAATAACCTGTTAGTTTTGATCAACTCTTCTAGTTGGTTCCCAGTCTTACATTTGAGGAACAAGTATTTCCTGGGGCAAGTAGCTAAGTTATCTTGCTTGTTTTCAGTGTTGTTTAATATAGAGTCAGAAAAGTATGGCCAATCCCAGAACTGATTAACGTTGGGACGGACAGGAAATATGTTGGTTTTAGATCTCACCACGAGTTTCACGGAGAACCCATTTTTATCATCCATTGTGCTAATTAAAGAAGCCAACGGTTCCATCCACTGAACAAAACTCATTTCCACAATCACTCTGCTAATTTAACAAAGTCGCTCAGATGCTGTTGAGAGATGAAGGCAAAGGAAGCTTCTGGAGTGTGGCCTTTCTCATAAATGCTAGCTGACTGTCCTGGAATTTGAATTCCTGACTGTCCTTAGGGTGTCGCTTGGACCAACCGATATGTACATAGTATCCCACTGTCTGTGCCGAAGTATTTCGAAGTGCATTGCAGACACACTGTGGTGGTAGCTGAGTGTCTGGGTTACAGACTAACAGACTAGAGGGATCTATTTCTGATATGACTACAAGAGAACTGCAGGAACCAAGAGTGATTTGGGGCAAGAGGAGAGACCATTTTGAGTTGGCGAGCATCTTAGATACATTGTCATGGGGAAAGTTATGATGTGTGGAGTGCTACTGTGTGTGTGTGTGTGTGTGTGTGTGTAAGCCTGGGGGATCTATACATATGTGTTTGTTGTCACTTGGGAAATTTTTGAAATGATATGCAAGAAAGCATTTACAGAAGGCACTTCTGTTGAGTGCAGTGGGAAGGGGAATGGGGGAGACTGACTTTCCACTTTATATCTGGAGAGGACATGCATTAGATTGTGCAACCAAGAGGCTGTTTTGGTTTCCTTGTTTTGTTTGGGTTTGGTGGCCCGTATCTCTCTATCAGAGCTCTCTTTTTGGGTTTTGTTTATTTGCCTTTGTATGAATCTCAGTGGGAGGCAGGGCCATGCTTCAAGCGATGGAAGCTTCCGAGGCCAGATGCTAACACTTCTGGATGCCGGCAGCCAGGATGTGAGCTCCTTGACCTCCACTCAGGAAGCTCCTGCCCAGGACTCTGAAGCTAGAGCTGTTGATGCGGAACAGCTCAGGCAATGTCCAAGGCTGGCAACCGAGGCTCTGGTTTTCCTGGGGCACGACCTTGGTAGAGGTCCCAGTTCCCAGCTTCCCTTGGCTCCTTCCCAGGTTTCTGAGCCTGGTTCCTGGGGATTCTGTGAGCTACCTGATAACCCTGCAAGAAATTCCTCTTCTGCTTAAATAGCCTGAATTGGTTTCCATTATTCATAAGATAATTAAGAAATCTGCTGTAGGACCGTGATTTTTTTTTCTTCTATGAATGTTACTTTTATAACAATTTAAAAAACTAATCCAAAAATAAATTAAAGGGATTCACTTTAAATGTTTGGCCATTTATGGTACTTCCACTGAAGAATAAGGAATGCAGTGGGTAATCAAATTAGATTCATTAATGGTGAGTGCTTGATGTTGGATGTCAGGGCTGGGGTGGTGGCACAACTGGGTCTTACTAAATGTAATTTTTTTTTAAAGATTATTTATTTATTTTGAGAGAGACAGAACACAAGTGGGGGAGGGGCAGAGAGAGAGGAGGGCAGAAGATCCAAAGCAGGTTCCGTGGTGACAGCACAGAGCCCGATGCGGGGCTCCAACTCACGAACCATGAGATCATGACCTGAGGCAAAGTCAGCTGCTTAACCTACTGAGCTGCCCAGGTGCCCCTCTAGCTCTAATTTCTTATTGAGGATAGTAGAGGGTTGCCTTGGGAAGTTCTTACTTATTTATTTAAAAAGATTTTTAAGATTATTTATTTATTTTGAGAGAGAGAGCATGAGCAGGGTAGGGGCAAAAAGAGGTGGGAGAGACAGAGAATCCCAAGCAGGTTCTGCACTGTCAGCACAGATCCCCGTGGAGGGTTTGATCTCACAAATGGTGAGATCATGACCTGAGCCAAAATCAAGAGTTGGACAGTTAACCAACTGAGCCACCGAGGCACCCTGTGAAGTTCTTTAATGAAGAAAACAGAATAATTTATAAACAGACATTGTCTTTTAGCAAGTATTCTGTAAGTTTTTTTTTAATGTTTATTTTATTTTTGAGACAGAGAGAAACAGAGCATGAGTGGGGGAGGGGCAGAAAGAGAGGGAGACACAGAATCCGAAGCAGGCTCCAGGCTCCGAGCTGTCAGCGCAGAGCCCGATGTGGGGCTCGGACCCACCAACTGTGAGATCATGACCTGAGCCAAAGTCAGACGCTTAACCAACTGAGCCACCCAGGCGCCCCATTCTGTAAGTTGATGGAGACAAAAGAGTATAGATTTGAGTCAGACCTGGACCTGATTGGGGTCCCCTAATTAGCTTTATAATTTAGGGCATAGTAAATAAATCACCTCTTTCAGACTGTCTCATATTTATTTTATGTCTATATCTACAAAATATATTTATTTATATTTATAAAGTTATAAATTTAAATACATGTAAAATATAAATTTAAATATATGTAAATATATTTATAAATTTATAAATTATGTATCTATTAGCCAAACATATATGGCTAATATAAACACACTGTATATTTATCAAACATATATATGGCATATACAGGCACTACATACATATCAAACACACCACTGTGACATCGTGACATTTGCTACTTTACTAAATGCCTTTTAAGAGGAAGAAAATCTTAAAAAACATCTTTTTAAAAATTTTATCTTAGAGAGAGAGAGTGGGGGAGAGGGGAAGAGGGAGGAAGAGAGAGTGAGAGAGAAAGAACCTTAAGCAGGCTCCACACTCAGCACAGAGCCCAATACAGAGCTCCACCCACGCTCAACTGACTGAGCCACCCAGGCGCCCCTAGAGAAGAAAATCTTAATTAATAAATTAATTATTTCATCTCCAATTTTAACTTTACTTAATTTTTTAAAATTTACATTCAAGTTAATTAACATATAGTGCAACAATGATTTCAGGAGTAGATTCCTTACTGCCCCTTACCCATTGAGCCCATCCCCCCTCCCACAACCCCTCCAGTAACCCTCTGTTTGTTCTCCGTACTTAAGAGTCTCTTATGTTTTGTCCCCCTCCCTGTTTTTATATCATTTTTGCTTCCCTTCCCTTATGGTCATCTGTTTTGTATCTTAAAGTCTTCATATGAGTGAAGTCATAGGATACTTGTCTTTCTCTGACTGATTTCGCTTAGCATAATACCCTCCAGTTCCATCCATGTAGTTGCAAATGGCAAGATTTCATTCTTTTTGATTGCCGAGTAATACTCCATTGTATATATATACCACACCTTCTTCTTTTTTTTTAAAATATGAAATTTATTGTCAAATTGGTTTCCATACAACACCCAGTGCTCATCCCAACAGGTGCCCTCCTCAGTACCCATCACCCACCCTCCACTCCCTCCCACCCCCCATCAACCCTCAGTTTATTCTCAGTTTTTAAGAGTCTCATGTTTTGGCTCCCTCCCTCTCTAACCTCTTTTTTTTTTTTTTTCCTTCCCCTCCCCCATGGTCTTCTGTTAAGTTTCTCAGGATCCACATAAGAGTGAAAACTTATGGTATCTGTCTTTCTCTGCCTGACTTATTTCACTTAGCATAACACTCTCCAGTTCCATCCACGTTGCTACAAAAGGCCATATTTCATTCTTTCTCATTGCTATGTAGTATTCCATTGTGTATATAAACCACAATTTCTTTTTCCATTCATCAGGCTCTTTCCATAATTTGGCTATTGTTGAAAGTGCTGCTATAAACATTGGGGTACAAGTGCCCCTATGCATCAGCACTCCTGTATCCCTTGGGTAAATTCCTAGCAGTGCTATTGCTGGGTCATAAGGTAGATGTATTTTTAATTTTTTGAGGAACCTCCACACTGTTTTCCAGAGTGGCTACACCAGTTTGCATTTCCACCTACAGTGCAAGAGGGTTCCCGTTTCTCCACATCCTCTCCAGCATCTATAGTCTCCTGATTTGTTCATTTTAGCCACTCTGACTGGCATGAGGTGTATACCACATCTTCTTTTTCCATTCAACCATTGATGGACATTTGGGCCCTTTCCATACTTTGGCTATTGTTGATAGTGCTGCTGTAAACATTGCAGTACATGTGTCCCTTCAAAATAGCACACCTGTATCCCTTGGATATATATTTATTTATATATAAATACCTAGTAGTACAATTGTTGGGTTGTAGGGTAGTTCTATTTTTACCTTTTTGAGGAACCTCCATACTGTTTTCCAGAGTGGCTGCACCAGTTTGCATTCCCACCAGCAGTGCAAAAGAGATCTTCTTTCTCCGCATCCTTGTCAACATCTGTTGTTGCCTGAGTTGTTAACATTAACATTCTGATAGGTATGAGGTGGTATCTCATTGTGGTTTTGATTTGTATTTCCCTGATGATGAGCAATGTTAAGCATTTTTTCATGTGTTGGTTGGCCATCGGGATGTCTTCTTTGAGAAGTGTCTATTCATGTCTTTTGCCCATTTCTTCACTGGACTATTTGTTTTTTGGGTGTTGAGTTTGGTAAGTTCTTCAGGATTGTGGATACTAACCCTTTATCTGATATGTCGTTTGCACATATCTTCTCCCATTCTATCAGTTGCCTTTTAGTTATGCTGATCATTTCCTTTGCTGTGCAGAAGCTTTTTATTTTGATGAGGTCCCAATAGTTCATTTTTGCTTTTGTTTCCCTTGCCTCCGGAGACGTGTTGAGTAAGAAGTTGCTGCAACCAAGATCAAAGAGGTTTTTGCCTGCTTTCTCTTTGAGGATTTTGTTGGCTTCCTGTCTTACATTTAGGTCTTTCATCCATTTTGAGTTTATTTTTGTGTATGGTGTAAGAAAGTGGTCCAGGTACATCCTTTGGCATGTTGCTGTCCAGTTTTTCCCAGTACCACTTGCTGAAGAGAGTCTTTATTCCATTGGATATTCTTTCCTGCTTTGTCAAAGATTAGTTGGCCCTAAGTTTGTGGGTCCATTTCTGGGTTCTCTATTCTGTTCCATTGATCTGAGTGTTTTTGTGCCAGAATCTTTTTTATTTATAAAAGGGGGAACTCATGAGCCTTCCTACACTTATTAAAAATAGTCAGTAGACCTCTGTGCTTTTCTCTAAGCCCCCAAACCTGATCACACTCCCCAAATTCCCCATTACAAATTTTCTGATTTTAGTGCAAACCTGATCACACTCCCCAAATTAGCCATTATAAACTCTTTCTGATTTTAGTGCCCTGGTGGTTGTCTCCATCCTAAAAGTGAGGGATTCATAACATGCTCTCCCATTTATCCTCTCCTATTTTTTTTTGAAATTTACTACTCCTCTCAATGACTTTACAATTTTAAATAATATTATAAACTTCTTAATTCATCAACTTTGAATAGTATCTTTTGACTCTTTTTTATAAGATGAAGAAATTAGCCCTTCAATCTAGTTCTATTCTCCTTATGATTGTAAAACCATTACTGTTATATTCTTAGTGTTTTAACATTTATATTTCGCTCTATATTATACCATTCAAATTTTGTCTATAAATTGTTTCCAAAATAGTGAAAACCAATGATAGCATTTGGAGTATTTTCATTATGTGAATGTGATTGTAATAGGTTGTCAGAATTGGATTCTTTTTTTTCAGATTCACCTGGGGCTGCATTACAGCCAACATCTCCCACATTCCAGCGTTAGACTATCTAAGCAGGACTTGTAAAGCTTCTGGGTGAAAACCAGTTTTGCAACCCTTAGCTGATCTTCATCCCCCAGCCTATAAAAAGATTAGGGATTAAAGAGACAAATGTTTTGGAGAATGTTACCGAATTGCTGTGGCATTTTGAGTCCACCTCCGCAGGGGGGAGGGAATGAGTGCTTAAAGATAAGCACTTGGAGAACCTGATATGGGTCCTTTGGTCGACTGGACCGGTGTCAGGCACTTGCCTGGGGAATTTTAAAGGGTTGGTTGGAGTGCCTTGTGGCCTCAGAGTTAAAGACTGCCGGGAAATTCTTGTACTTTCCTATACCCAGCCCAAGAGGGGTGAGGCCTGGCCTGCACTGCTGGGTGCTCGAGTGGAGGGAACAGCAGGCTCAACAATCCGTGTCTCAGAGGAACCAAGAACACCATCTGGGAGAATGTCCTCTGTAAACACTGGCCGAATGTAGACATGAAGAGTCAAGTGAACTTTTGGCGCCCTTATCCTCTTTACCAACGGGGCCCAGTCTCCGCCTTACTCCCTCCTCTTCAAAATGATAGAGCTGTGCCTGGCAGACCTCAGAAGTGGCCACAAGATTTCAGTCACTGCCTGCAATGATCAGCCTGATAAGAGCGAGACAAGCTTAAATTTAAACATGAATTTCCAAGTTTTGACTGGGACATTTTATGGAAATGAGCAGGGGAGGGACGGAGGCGGGGTGCGGGGGGAGGGAGAGAGAGAGAATCTCAAGCAGGTTCCATGCTCTGCACAGAGCCCAATACGGGGCTTGATCGATGACCCTGGCATCATGACCTGAGCCAAAACCAGAGTCGGAGGCTTAACTGACTGCACCACCAGGGGCGCCCCAGGAAAAGAGACTGTTTGTAACTTAAAGTGAATGGAGAACTTTCTGCACCTGATATTGACCAGAGAAGTCATGGGCCTGACCCCAGATTTCATCTAAGGGGTCTGGACAAACTAGCCCTACAAAGTGGGCTTGAACAACATTGAGGAAGAGACCAAAGTGGTTTTCTATTGGCCCCCATGAACCTTGCTTGCTCGAGGGATTGGTGACATTATTTTTAGTAGCACCATCATGAATGATTGGGTCTAGGGAGACGAAATGTAACCCCATGTCCCTAAAAGGAGGACAGTTTTGGGCAGCCACGTCAAATCTATTATTCTTTCTTATTCTCTGTCATTTGCTTAGTATCATGCCACATTTCAGTTTGCTTCAGCTTTAGGCCATGACTTTGGTAGATAGGTTTATATTATTTCTGGAGGTTTTTTTTTTTTTAATATTTTTTAATGTTTATTTTTGAGAGAAAGAGAGAGAGGGATAGAGCATGAGCCGAGGTGGGGCAGAGAAGAGGGAGACAGAGAGTCTGAAGCAGGCTCCAGGCTCTGAGCCGTCAACACAGAGTGCGATGCGGGGCTTGAACCCACGAACCACGAGATCATGAACCAGATGCTCAACTGACTGAGCCACCCAGGCACCCCTATTTCTGGAGTTTCTAAATGCCTTTTTTTCTTTTTAGTCTGACAAAGAAAGCCCCTAATCTTGGAGATCATATAGCTGCTCTTTCTCCTCTTCCTCCTCCTCCTCCTCCTTTTTCTTCTTTATTGAAATATATTTGACATAGTATAACATTTACCCATGTAAAATGTACAGTCCAATAGTTGTTAGCATGTTCACAGATAGGCACAAACATCTTCAGCAACAATTCTAGAACATTTTCATCATCTCAGAAAAAAATCTAGGACCCATTAGGAGTCCCTCCCATTTCTTTCCAATACCCCCAGCCCTCAGAAACCACTAATGAACTGTCCCCATATATTTGCCTATTCTGGTTATTTCAAATAAATGGAATCATATAAGGGGCACCTGGGTGGCTTAGTCGGTTAAGCGTCCAATTCTTGATTTTGGCTCAGGTCATGATTTCACAGTTTCCTGAGTTCGAGGTCCACGTTGTCAGTTCAGAGCCTGCTTGGGATTCTTCCTTTTCTCTCTACCCCTCTCCCACTTGTGCTATCTCTGTCTCTGTCAAATAAATAAACTTTAAAAAATGGAATCATATAACATGTGATCCTTTGTAACTGGCTTCTTTCACTTAGCATATTTTTTAGCAGAGTATTTTTAAGGGTCATCCATGTTATAACATGTATTAGCATGTTTTCCCACTTTTATTGTTGGATACTATTCCAGTGATGGATGTTAGTTAATACATTTTATTTGTCTATTCATCACTTGGTGAACATGCCCACTTTCTGGCTATCATGAATACTGCTGCTGTGAACATTAGCTTGCAAGTTTTTTTGTGGCCATGTTTTCATTTCCCTTGCCTATTTGCCTAGGATCGAATGGCTGAGTCATATGGTAACTCCGTGTTTAATATTTTGATGAGCTGTTTTCCAAAGCAGCTGTGTCATTTTACATTCCCATCAGCGGAGTGTCTGGGTTCCAGTTTCTTCGCATGTTTGTCCACACTTTTACTGCCTGTCTTTTTGATTAGAGCCATTTTTATGTGATTAGAGCCACATTTTATGTGATGTGGTCTCTCAGAGTGTTTTTGATTTGATGTTGAGAATCTTCCCATGTGCTTATTGACCATTTGAATGTCTTCTTCGGAGAAATGTCTATTTAAAAATTTTTAATTTTTAATGTTTATTTTTCGCACACACACACACACACACACACACACACACACAGAGTGAGTGGGGGAGGGGCAGAGTAATGGTGACACAGAATCCAAAGCAGGCTCCAGGCTCTGAGCTGTCAGCACAGAACCTGAGGTGGGGCTTGAACTCATGAACCGTGAGATCATGACCTGAACTGAAGTCGGACACTTAATTGACAGAGCCACCCAGACACCCTGAGAAATGTCTTATTTAGATTCTTTGCCCATTTTTCGATTAGGTTATTTGTCTTTTTATTGCAAGTCCCTTATCAGATATATGATTAGCAGTTTACTTTTTTGATGGTGTCCTTTGAAGCACAAAAATGTTTTTATTGTGATGATGTCCAGTTTACTTTGTCTTTAGTTGCAAAACAGTCGTATTTAAGAAGGCTGATCTAACCCAAGGTCATAAAGATTTACTTCTATATTTTCTTTAATTAATTAATTAATTAATTTTGTGAGACAGAGCACAAGCAGGGGAGTGGCAGAGAGAAGGAGAGACAGAATCCCAAGCAGGTGCCACACTGTCAGCTCAGAGCCGACGTGGGGCTTGAACTCATGAACTGTGAGATCATGACCTGAGCTGAGATCAAGAGTCAGATGCTTAACCGACTGAACCACCCATGGGCCCCACTTGTATATTTTCTTGTAAGAGTTTTATTGTTCCAGCTCATGCTTGGGTCTGTGGTCCATTTTGAATTAATTTTTGCATATGGTGTGAGGCAGTGGTCCAACCAAGTTCATTCTTGTGCATGCGGGTGTCCAGTTGTCCTAACATCATTTATTGAAAAGACGGTTCTTTCCTCACTGAATTGTTTTGGAGCACTTGTTGAAAATCAGCTGAGTCTGACTGTGAGATTTCTTCACCTGGCTTCTTAATCACACTCCCCATTAGTTATGCCACTTTTTCCTTTGGACATTTCTAAGACTCCTGACTTCTTGTTCCAGTTTGGACCTAATTGTTTTCTAGGCTTGCTACACAGATGTCATCTGAATATTTCTTTTCTTTGTATTCTTGGATGACAGCCACTGTTTCTGAGACCTCGTGCCTCATGCATTTTTTTTCCCCCTTGAATCCCTTTTTCATTTTACCAGAGAACATGATCAACTAAAACTTTTCAGAAATGATGTGAGGGAAGAGGGGAGCTCTCTTAGGGTTTAAATGTCTTGATGTGTCTTTGTTTTGCCCTCCCACTTGAATGATGGTTTGGCTGGATAGAGAATTCTAGGGTCAAAAAGTTTTCTATCCAAAATTTGAAGGTATTGCTTAATGAGACCTCTGCCACTGATGAGAAGCTTGATGCTGACTGATTCTTGTTCCTTAGTAAGCAGCCTCTTTTTTTTTTTTCCTCCTGTCTGGAAGCTTTTAGAATCTTTTTTTTTTTTTTTTTTTTTTACCTTGGTATTGATAAAACTTAATTTTCAAGAAGATAAAATCACAACTCCTGGGAAATCGTACAGTGTACATGTGTCATTAATGAGGGAAAACTGTTTCAAGGAACATTTGAGAAGTGTTTATAGATGATGCTAGGAGCTGACTGCCAGGATGGACACAAAACTGGTGGATGTCCAGCAGGGCCCTATACGGCACCTTTGAGGTTTTCTGTTCCTTTGGACAGAATTCATCTCTACTGAAAAAAAAATCTGCAACGTCAACTGTGCCTTTACAGAATTGTAAAGTAGTCAAACAGGCAGATAACTAAATGGAATCCTCAGTAATCTCCTTTGCTTTTTTCCAAGTTTCAGATAATTAAAAATTTTTTTAATTTTTTTTTTTTTTTTAATTTTTGAGAGAGAGAGAGAGAGAGAGAGCGAGCACGGGAGGGGCAGAGAGAGAAGGAGACACAGAATCCGAAGCAGGCTCCAGCCTCCAAGCTGGGAGCACAGAGCTTGACGTGGGGCTCAAACTCAGAAACCGCAAGATCGTGATCTGAGCTGAAGTCAGATGCTCAACCAACTGAGCCACCCAGGCGCCTCTCAGATAATTTTTTTGACGGTCTTCTGAAATTACATGAGGATGTGTCTAGGTGTGGGTCTCCTCTCCCTTCATCCTTTTTTGAGTACATTTACTCCCTGAGGCTTTGAGGTCTTTTACTGAGAAGACATGTACCTTTCTCCAACACTGAGAAATTTTCTTTATCGTTTCTTTGATTATTTTCTTCCCTCCGTTTGCTCTTTCTTCCTAGAATATCTAATAGGCAGATGTTGGACCTCTGGAACTTTTGCTTTTTGTTTCTTAATTTTTCAAAGCCTTAGATTTCTGGTACTTCACTCCTATGTATGTTATGAGGCATCTCCTAAAAATAAGACATTCTTCTACCTTCCAGTAATAACATTATCACAACTAAGAAAGTTATTGGTAATTTCTTAATGCAATGTGATATTCAGCCCATTTTAACATTTCCCCCATTACTCCAAAATTTTGTGTAACTTTTTCAGAATCAAAGCTTAACTGAAGTGTGGTGGTGTGTGTATATTTCCATATGTGTAAGTAAACAGTTTGGTGTGCTATCAAAAAGTAAGCCTGTGTAGACTAGCTCTTCTTTTTAGTTGTTGTAAAATCCAGTACCCAATCAAGTTTCAGTCATTTCATTTGATTATTCTGTCTCTTTAGTCTTTCATGTTCTAGAACACCCTTCCTGCTCCTTTACCCCTCTTTGTCCCCAGGAATTGACTTTGTGAAGACATGAGTCCATTGGTTTATTTCTTCCTTTCCTCCTCCTCCTTTATCTTTGCCCCTTCCCCATTTCCTTCATTCTTCTTTTGATATGGGAAATTTCAAATATGCTCCTAATCTGAGAGAAAAACAACAGCTCCCCTAGCACCTACAGCCCAGCTATCATAATCATTGGCCCATGTTCAGACTTGCCTCCTCTATACCCCTTACCACTTCTCTTCTCTTTCTCTTGCCATTGGATTGTGTTGAAATCAATCAGCCTTCAGAACATTTCATCCTCAAATATTTCAGTGTGTATTTATAAATGATACAGCCGGTAGCTCAGCAAGGACTGTTGGCTAGAGCGTAGATGTGTGGCCTTCCCACATAACAGCTACCCAGCATGGTGTCTGGGTTCTGAGAGGGACTGTCTCAGGTGGGTGTTCCAAGGGCCCAGGGGTTGGGGTGGGGTGCCCAGGCTTCCTAGGATCCAACCTTGAATGTCTGCTACATTCTGTTGGCACACAAGATCCTAAGGCCAGCTTAGAATCAAGAGAAGGGAAATTGTTGCACTCTACCTCTTTTCCTCTTTTCCTTTTTTCTTTTGCAATTCTTAAAAATTGGGATAAAATGTACCCCAATTAAAATTTACCATTGTAGAGTATACAGTGGCATTAAGTATATTCACAATGCTGTGCGACCATCATTACTGAACTTGTTCATCATCTCAAACAGAAACTCTGTACCCATTGAACCATAGCTCCTCAATGCCCCCTTGGTAATTACCATTCTTCTTTCTGTCTCTGTGAATTGGACTACTCTAGGTGCCTCACTACAATACGTGTCCTTTTGTATCTGGCTTACTTCGCTTAGCATAGTGCTTTCCAGGTCATTCATGTTGTAGCGTGTGTCAGTACTTGCTTCCTCTTTAAGACTGGATAATATTCCTCAGAATGTATTAAACTCCACCTCTTGTGAGGGACAGCCTGTGGGTAAAGAGGAAGGACTTGATGGCGGCCGTCTGTGGAGACTGTTGATTCTGCAGAGCTTCTTGAGAGCTAAGATCTTCCCTACTGGGGAGTCAAAAGGTCTGACTCTCCAACTTGCTGAACCTTAAGAAGCTGACAGCAGTGGAGAAGCAACTGGAAGCAGGGAAAGACCAAAATCAGAGAAACATGGAGGAAAGCAAGAAAGAATAATGGAGTAAGGAATGTGGTGTCTCAAGAATCACAGATCTGCAAGTTCGTTTAAACCTCTCTGTGGCTTCTTGTATCTTCAGATCCAAACTTACTTCTGCCACCTAATTCCCAAGGGCCACAGCAAACCACATTCCTGCTCCTTTCACCTTGTTCAAATAGCCAATGTCATGTGTCATGTCATTTCTCCTGAGACTCTCATTAGGATATTTTCCTCCTGGTCCTTAACACATTCCCAGTGGGTACATGCTAATTTAGGTTGGTATCTCTAAGTTGTATTGGGGAATAATGGAGCTAAACACACTAAGGGCACCCCCTTCTCTGCTATGCCTGATTGCTAGGGTCATGAAGAAAGAGACTTTTCTGGGCAATGAGGGTGATGTGTTGAAAAGGAGGCCTAGGAGACTGGGGGGCCAGTGTCTGCCAGGAACAGGGGAAAGGACCCCATGGTAAGGCAGAATTTCTTTTTCACAAGCAAGGAACCTCAAAAGTGCCCCTGAGATGTGTACATTTTCACTAGGAATTAACAGCTCTCAGTTCCAAGTGCTTTTAGCTCACCTTGAAGCTGTATCCCAAACTGATGACAATTTGTCTGACTGTGGTGCAGATAGGAGGAAGCCTTTCACTGCTATTGGAAAAGGAATTGGAAATAAATGTTCCTGTATTTTAAACACTTTTGGAAAAGAAAATCTGGGGACAGCCATAACATGAATAAATCTGATACTTAAACATCCTTGAGAGAAAAGGGAGATGGCTGGTTCCATTCACAGCAACAGGCCTGTGTTTGGTTTGTTGGCAAAGAGAACCAGTCTGGACGTTGGTAATATATCTGCCAAGCTTCTGGAAGAAGTTTAAAGAGTGTCAGGGAAGTGAAGGCCTGGAGTAGGTTCTTTGGGGATCTAAAGATTAAAGGCACACACAGGCAAACCAAGTCAGTGCATGTGTGAGCTCCTGAAATAGGTTTAAAGCAAGAGTCTGGGCTTTGTGAGTGGCTGTGATTTGTTATGTTTTGTTGGTTGTCATGGTACTGGGTGGTCAGTCTTAACATTCATTTTGCTTAAATGGTTCAGAAAAGTTTTAGTTTGGTGTCTTCAGTTTTTTTTTTTTTTTCTCTCAGTGCCTGTGTGTTGTGTTCAGATAACTTTGCTTATGATTCTAATCTTTGTATTAAAATCCTTCTCCAGGGGCACCTGGGTGGCTCAGTCAGGTAAACATCTGACATTGGCTCAGATCATGATCTCGCAGTTCATGGGTTTGAGCCTTGTGTCGGACTCTGTGCTGACAGCTCAGAGCCTAGAGCCTGCTTCAGATTCTTTGTCTTCAGCCTCTCTCTCTGTCCCTCCCCTGCTTGTGCTCTGTCTCTGTCTCTCTCAAAAATTAAAAAAAAATGCTCTCCAAACTGAATTAAAATGTTAAACATTAAGAGTTAACTAAATAGTTAACCAACTCCTATGACATTTGTCTTATTAACCAGTGACTAATCAGTGGCTTGGAGCTTGGACTCCCTGTCTCTGAGGACATAAATGTCAAAATGTTGGTTCGATTCCCAGCTAAATCACACAATGTTCTTGTTTCAATTGGAAAATATAACTTAATTCTAAGGACTGGGTTCTTTGTTCTTCTACACACTCACTCACCACCCATATTCCTTCTTTCTTTGAAATAATGGGACAGGAGTCCCAGCTTCTTTCCCCAGAAAGTGATAGTTCCCACCAGGAGCAGTGGTGGTAGCCATTTTCACACAAGCAGTGGTAGTAAATCCAGTGTTTGTCTTTCAGAGCCTGTTCTGTATATGTTCCAGAATATTCATAAGAACGCATGATGCCTCCACGTAATATTTATCATAATGAATTGACTTTCTTTCCTTTGTTTATTAATTGATTGATGGATTCCTGTGTCCACTCATTCAGGATAATTTCAGACCACCTATGTTTTTGTGTCTTTGGTTCAGATTTGGTGCCCCACTGGAGAGAAGTGTATTTTGGTCTTCATTTATCTTGAGCAGTATCAAAAGGCTATATGGGGGGAGCAGGGTGGAAGAAAGTGATTAAACAACCACCAGTGATAGTTTCTTGGGAAATGGAAAGATGAATAAAAGTGTGAATGGGAAGAATTCTGAGGCGATCCTAGTATTTTTTAAATTGAAGTTTTTCGAAACTTTCTCTTCATGAGGAAGGAATTTGGTGAGCTTTTGACATTTAAATAGAAGCATACGTACACCAGTTCACTAATCCCGTTCATGAAGCTCCACCATCATGACCTCATCACCTCCCAGAGGCACCACCTCCCGACACCCAACACCTCAGAGTTAGGATTTTAACATATGTGTTTTTGGGGGACACAGACATTTAGACACAGCACTTGAGTTTTATTCCATTTGTGAGCTTCCTCTAATTCATTCCTCCATTCTCCTATTCTTGGACATTTGGGTTGTTTCCAGGTTTGGGCTGTTATGAACCAGTGCTGTGGCATTCCTGTACATGTCTTTTGGTGGACATATGCATTAATTTGTCTTGAGCACACACCTCAAAGTGAATTGCTGAGTCATAGGGCAGTAGATGTTGAATTTTGTTAGAGGTAGTAAATGCCAGTCGTTTCTCATAGTGGTTGTTCCAATGTCTAACTGCTTCTTAGACTCTCGGTCAGTCCTATTTTCAGCCTCGCTTCCTTTCATTGCTGCAGCCTATTTCTGAGTACTTGGAGAGCCTAAGGAGTGAATCTTGTGGTTTTGGCTCTCGCTGCTGTCGTAGGATTTCATTTTCTCAGGACCACTGAGTCCAGTTTGCACTGGCCCATTGGCTAGCCAGCTTTTAACATTTTCATGTTATTTTCCTGTTCTTTCTGTCCTTATGGATTTCTGCATATAAGGTTTTTCTTTTACTGCTGTTTTAGTGGGTTTATCAGGAATTAGTAGAACTAAATGCTTATGTTCACTCCGTCATATTAAACCTATTCATTTTTAAACTATGCTACCTTTACACGATCACTGGAACTGTTTATTTAAACACACGTAGGTGGGTTTCAGTTGCATCTTGGGTTTGGAGCAGTAGGAAAGAAGCAGCAAAATGCAAGTCCTTGGACAGTAGGGAAAGGTCAGCCTATTTAGGGAATGAAATCTTCTACCAAAAAAGAGTACTCAATAATACCAAGCTGTGATAGGCATAATTATTTAATGATACTATGTTATGGGGATTATGAGAACTTTTTAGCAGGTGGGAACAGGTAAGTTGAAGGTGATGTTTCTTCTTGGTAGCCTTAGCATTCTTTTATTGGGTCACTTTTTAAAAATGTTTATTTTTTAGAGAGAGAGGGGATGGAAGATACAAAGTGGGCTCTGTGCTGACAGCAGAGAGCCTAATGCGGGACTTGAACCCACAAACGGGGAGATCAAGACCTGAGCAGAAGTCAGACGCTCAACTGACTGAGCCACCTAGGCGCACCTGTTGGGTCATTTAAGTGAGACCTGTAATGAGCCGGGGGCACAATTGCAAGAGATCAGAGTGGAGGTGAATTCCAAATACTGAAATGAAAAACATAATGCCTTTGCATCAAGCTACTGGTATATAAGTACCATAAAATACTTCTGGTTCAAGTTAGTTCAATAAAACCAAAGGTATAAAAAGTGTCACTCACATGGTCAGTCCCTATGAGCGGACCAGCTTTTTTGGATCTCGGATTTTGCATCTTACCCTTAAAAGCCACAGGGTGTCTGTCACAGAGAGCAAGTCCGCCACTTTTTGAGTCCCACTGTCTTTCATGTCTAAAATACAAATTCTAAAAAGACATCTCTGCATTGACTCTGGGCTTTCCTGTTTTCTTGATGGTACATCCCAATGACGCACTGGTGTCAGTAGAAATTCAGGAACTGTAACCCATGGTGTGCACTTCACGGGGGAGGTGGCAATGAATTTGAGTCGAGAACAATAGGAGCTAAGCTTAAAGATCAGGAAAAAAATGAGGTCAAATGTAAGGAGAGATTTTATAGACACGTTGTGTCAGCCAAGGTCCTGGCAGGGCACAGATAACGCAATAAAATTATAACTTGAGAAGAGATTAATGAAGGGCTGTTCACAAAGGAAAGCACAAGGTGGAGGGAACGGTGAAGCCAGGGCTGTCCCTACGCCTGACCAGAAAAGAGGTGGCTGGACTCTGGAATCTGGGATCATGTACAGAGAACCCCTTAAAAGAACCCATGGCTTTCCATTAAGGGTCACAGCCAGCCTGAGGTGACAGAGAAGGAACCTGTAGAATACCCCAACCTCACTCTCTTCCCTCCCTCACATCTTCTGCGAGGGTGCCCCACTGGCTGAACTTAACCAGAGGCAAGAGGGCAAAGGAGCCCCATTGATACGGTCTTCGTAGGTCAGCCTCCTCGGGAAGATCACAGGGTAGTGAGAAGTGGAGAGAGGATCTGGAAGGGCAAACAGGAGATATCTGGCACACATGTGTCAACGGTCAGCATGGGTGAGTTCTCTTAGGAACTATCTGCAGGCTGCAGGAAGAATTCTTTTTAGAGAAGTTTTGGAAACAAGTGTACCTGCAGATTACTCTCTCTCTCTCTCTCTCTCTTTTAATGTTTATTCATTTATTTTGAGAGAGTGTGCAAGTAAGTGAGAGGCAGAGAGAGACTCCCAAGCAGGCTGTGGACTGTTGGTGCAGAGCCTGACACAGGGCTTGATCTTACGAGCCTGGGATCATGACCTGAGTGGAAAACGAGAGTTGGATGTTTAACTGACTGAGCCACCCAGGCGCCCCTACCTGCAGATCATTCTTCCAATTAGAGTACTTCTTCCAGCTGCCATTAATTCAGGTATGTCATAAGTGTTAAGAACAAAGTACAGGTACCAGACCTAGTGAAATTCATTTTGTAATAACAGGCTTCTCCCCTGAAGAGGAAATGCCCATTATTATTAACAATAAAACTGATTGCACAACATTTTGCAGCATACAGGGACTTTTATGTACATCATTTTGTGTGAGTCTGTATTTAATTTTGTGAGGTGGCTAGGAATATGGACCTGGGGGTGTGTGGGTGGCTCAGTCAGTTGAGCCTCTGACTCTTGGTTTTAGCTTGGGTCATGATCTCATGGTTCATGAGTTCAAGCTCTGTGTCGGGCTCTGTGCTGCCAGTGTGGAGCCTGCTTGGGATTCTCTCTCTCCTTCTCTCTGTGCCCCTTCCCTGCTTTGCGTGTGCTCTCTCTCTCTCAAAATAAATAAACTTAAAAAAAAAAAAGAATATAGACCTGTTTCACAGATGAGAAAAATGAGTCTCACAGAGGTTCTCTAAAATAAGTGAAAGCCTGATTTTGAACCAGGTGTCCTGATTTCCAACTTCAGGTGCTTTCCACAAAGAGAAACTCAAATCACCTGCAACATTTTTTTTTTTTTAAAGCAAGAATGATGACAATATAAGGAATGTAAGAAATTCTTCCCCTTTCCAGATATAGCTGAGTGGATTTTGTGACTATGATATTCCTCCTTTGCAGCTAATGTTTTCCTGCCTTCTATTTGGGAGACACCCTCTGGTGATGATAAAAGGGACCCTCGGGTCCCTTATAACTCCAGTATTGTGTACCCTTGAACCTGAGCCAACCTCTGAAAGAGATATGCTTGCTATCCTAACAGCCCCCATGTCTGATTATGCTGCAGTGGTCTACACTAGAGTAATTCAGACGACTGAATAGTCAACAAGTTTGGCCAGAGTTTTAATGATCATAATGGAAAAAGCCACATGCGGGAATACATTTGGGGAAGAGTGCATGGTGATTTTGTCGGCAGCCTATGTGCCTTGGCCCACGTCCTCATCCTGGGGTTTGCAGGGGTGACATTTTGGTAATTTGACTTTGACTTCTCATTGGCAGCCCATCCAGTGCAGGAGAGAAGCTAAGTCTACCAGGCAGTGAATCCCTGGAGCATTCTCTCTTGTTTGTTATTCTGACATTTGAGAAGTAGCCTCATTCATGGTATGATCTCACACTCCTCGCTTGGCAAGTGGATTCAGAATCGTCTTTCTGACTGTCTTTTTAATATAGTAAATATAATTTATATAAATCCCTGATCGTAAGTGTTCGGTTAGCTAAGTTTTGCGAGTTCGATACACCTACGTAGCCAGTATCCAAACCAAGATATGAGACATTTTTATCATTCCCGAAAATCCTCTTCTCTCTTCCGAGTCTGTCCCTTCATTTCACACCTCCCCTCAAAACAGGCACCACTCTTCTGACTTCTAATAGCCCTAAATCTTCTAAGATTATTTTCTAAATGATCATCAGCATGATTATTTTGTCTATTCTTGAACTTTCATGTCAGTGGAATCATACAGTATCTGGCTTATTTCACTCAACCTAATGCCTTTGAATTTCTTTGTGGTGTTGTGTATCAGTAATGTGTTCCTTTTTATTGCTGGAAGTATACCACGGTTTGAAAATACCACAATTTGTTTGCTTTTTCTCCTGCTGTTGGATATTCGAGTTATTTTCATTTTTGGCCTAATATACATAAAGCTTCTGTAAACATTCTTCTATAAGTCTTTCTGTGGGCGTCTGCACTTGCTTCTCTGGTCTATTCCTAAGGGTGGAATTGCAGGTCATAGGTAGGTGTATATTCAGATTTTTTTGCAGTTTTTGTATTTTTTTTAATATCTATTTATTCTTGAGAGTGCACGCGAGAGAGAGAGGAGAGAGAGCAGGCAGAGAGAGAGAGAGGGAGACACAGAATCTGAAGCAGGCTCCAGGCTCCAAGCTGTCAGTACAGAGTGCAATGCGGGGCTCGAACCCGCGAGACGTGGGATCGTGACCTGAGCTGAAGTCAGACACTTAACTGACTGAGCCAACCCGGCACCCCTGCAACTTTTAAATACACGTTTTGTTGTAGAATAATTTTAGATTTACAGAAGTATTTCGAAGATAATACAGAGAGGTCCTATATATGCCATACCCAGTTTCCCCATTGTTGACATGTTACATTAGTATGGTACATTTGTCACAATTAACGAATATATATTGATACATTATTATCAACTAAAATTCATACTCTTCAGATTTCCTTAGTTTCTATCTACTTTTTTTTTGTCCATGATCCCATCCTAGACACTACATTACATTTGCTTGTCATGTCTCCTTAGGCTCCGCTTGTCTGTGGCATTTTCTCAGACTTCCCCTGTTTTTGATGACCTTGACTGTTTTGAGGAGTACTTGTCAGGTATCTGGTAGTGTGGACCTCAGTTGGGATTGGCTGATGTTTTTCTTCTGCATAGACTGGAATCACCATCAGTTTGGCAGAGGAAGAACACAGAGGTAAAATGCCGTTTTCATCACATCATATCAAGGGTACATGCCATGAACATGACTTTTCAGTGATGGTAACCTTGGTTACCTGCTTGAAGTCATCTTTGTGAGGTTTCTCCCCTGGAAGACTGCCCTCGCTCCCCTTTCTATACTGTGTTCACCGTGTACAAGCCACGCTTAAGGAGTAAGGAGTCGAGGATGGAGTATCTCCATAAATTACAGTTGACCTTTGAACAATGGGGGTTTGAACTGCACGGGTCCCCTTAGATACAAGGTTTTGTTTCCTTGATAAATACAGTCCAGTACTGTAAATGTATTTTCTCTTCCTCATGATTTTCTTAGTAACATTTTCTTTCCTTAGCTTCCTTTATCGTAAGAGTACAGTATATAATACTACAAGATACAACATATGCATTCATTGTTTATGTTATTGGCAAGGCTTCCGTTCAATAGTAGGCTATTAATAGTTAAGTTTACGGGCAGTCAGAAGTCCTACTCGGATTTGGCACTGCATGCAGGGGCTGGGGGTTGGCACCCCTAAACCGTTCATTGTTCAGGGGTCAACTGTATGGAATCGTATTGAATTCTTTGGCATGGGAGATTTATGTTTAGTTTTTAAGAAGTGGCATTACCTTTTTATCCTTGGACAAGTAATGCCCAAGAGTCTGTGTGTTTCTCATCCTCACCAACACTTGCTGTTGTCATTCTGACTTTGACCGTTCTAGTTGATGTGAAGGGGTATCTCACTGTGGTTTCAACCTGCATTCGTGATGACTAATGATGTTGAGTAACTTTTCACGTACTTATTGCCCATTCCCGTATCTTCCTTTGTGAAATAACTCTTTGACTCTTTTGCCCAATTTTTTGTTTGTGTTGTCTGTCTTTTTATTATTGAGTCGAGGAGTTATTTGTATATTCTGGGTAAAGTTTCTTTGTTTCACAAATGCATGACATATTTTCTCCCAGTCTGTGGGTTACCTTTTGGTTTTCTTAATGGTGTCGTTTGATGAGCTGGATTTAAGATTTTAATGAAGAGATTTGGGAACCAGCGTTGGAAGTAATGAGCCTTCACTCATTCTATATCTGATGCTGTGAATTTTTAGTTACAAAGATGTATGATATGCTGACAGGCATAAGGATTGTAACCATGCTTTCTTTTCAAGGCATCTGATAGGGCATGAAGAGAAAATTCGCAGAGGAAAGTTAGACTTCCCCATAGTAACAGCAGTTGTATTGCGGAGTGTGAAGATTCCAGATGTATTAGGTCTCTTGAGTAGCAAATGCCAGCGCATAGAAGAAGCCCATGTAAGAAGGTGGCGTTCTGTCCTTGGCCAACTTTGCATTCTTATTTTCTAAAGCATTGGCATCATAGTGAATGACACAGTGCACGAGAGGGCTGTGCTATGTGCCGCTCAAGTTAAGCCCTTGCAGACACTTGAGGAATCATGAGAAACAGTAACACAGCAGCTGCTGCCAGCTTTTCCCCAAGATTTGATGACCGACTGCACAGATTAACAAAACAAGGAGAGAAGCAAGCGCCAGACTCCTCCTCGAGAGGCAGAAAGAATTCCTCTTAGGAGAAGGGGCATCATGTGATATTAAATATTGACTCATTACATGGTTCTGGGGAGATGCTTTCAAGCTTCTTGGAATACCAGCAACAGAGAACGAGCTTTCTGAATTAGCGTTCATGTGCGAACTCACTGACATTAGCCACCTGACAATGCTGACATTAGCTACCTGAAATGATGCTTGGTTCTAACGCTGATCATTGTTAGCTCCGATCTTTTATTATTTGTGATAAGGTTTGATTTTGATAATAATCATAGTTCTCAAGTTGAAAAGCCTTAGCAGTCTCTAATTTACGCTAAGTAAATTCTGGCTTCTTGGTTGGTTTCCGTCAATTCTGAATTATTTAGCATACCGTTTGTAATATTTAACTTTGGAGAAAAGTATGTAGAAGATCATTATAGACTTGTTCTTTGATACCTATCCTGTTTGGAACTGAAACAAGACTTATCTTTATTTTTGTTTGTATATTGTGACTTTTGGCTAATAAGGGCTCGAGTACCTTCAGTTTTCTTGGGTTCCACCTATATTCTAGAATTCTCCATTTGTATACTTACCATTGATCCTGCAAAACTCAGAAAAAATAACAACGGCTCACAGAGGAAGTGGCCATGGCTTAATGCAATGAACAGATAAAAGCTGAAGGGGTCAGAACACCCTTAAATGCAAAGAAAGAAAAAATTAGGGACTTGACATTATTTAGAAGACTTAAAAATCATGGCATTCCTCAACACAATTTAAAAATTCTAAAATATGAATAAAAAGTTTATACATTAAAAACATTGTTCTGACTTTTTTAATTACAAAATTTGTTTATTTTTATTTATTTATTTATTTGAGAGAGGGCGAGTGTGCACAAGAGGGGGAGAGAGGCAGAGGGAGAGTGAGAGAGGCTCCACACTCCGCACAAAGCCTGACACGGAGCTCGATTCCTTGACCCTGGCATCCTGACCTGAGCCGAAATCAAGAGTCAGATGCTCAACTGATTGAGTCGCTTAGACGCCTTGGTTCTTCTTTTTTTTTTTTTTTTTTTTTTTTTAATGTATTCTTTAGGAAGAGAATATGATTTTTTTTTCTCAGACAAAACTATCTCTGAATTTAGCCATCATCTTGTTCTAACTGCCTCTTTCCTTGCTACTTCAGGTGAACCTCTTTGTGCTGCTCTCTGTGGTGTGTGTCCTCTTAAATCTAGCTGGATTTATTCTCGGCTGCCAAGGGGCCCAGTTTGTGTCCAGCGTGCCCCGGTGTGATCTGGTAAGTAATCCTAGAGCATGGCTGTGCACCTGCATGGACCCTGGCCTGTCTGGCTTTCCAGGGGTGCCAGTGTGTGCCCAGCAGCATCCTAAAGTGAAATCTGAAGTCAGGCAGAGAAAGTGGGAAAACAAAACAAAGAACTGGCCTGCTAGTTATTTTACTCACATTGTCAACTATTTTCTTCCAAAGCGGGGACCATCTAGCAGAACCCCAGCATCACAGTAATATGCCGTGTCGTTAGTTAGTGGATGGATGGATGGGTCAGGTCTCCACAAGCAATAACCGTCTGCTCTCGTCTGAAGAGGGAAAATGGAGATTATCAGAATACAGTTCAGCAGTGCTTTATCTGAAACCTTTGGAGGCCAGGTGTGTTTCAGCATTCAGAATTTTCCAATGATGAGCGTGGTGCATACATTATTTCTTCTGAAACGCACTGTGGGACTCTGGGACAGCAGGCTTTAATCAAAGCTTTTGGTTTTCAGGGCTTTTTGGACTTCAGAATTGTGGATAAGAGGTTGTGGTCCTGCACAATCTATGAATTTTTTCCTTTAATTTTTAAGGGTGGTAAAATGCATGTAGCAAAAAAATGTGACATCTTAACCATTTTTAAGAGTTAAGTTCAGTAGTTGAAGTTCATTCATATTGTTGTGCAACCGATCTCCGGGACATTTTTCTTGTTGCAAAACTGAAATTCTGTATGTATTAAACAATTCCCCTACCTTCCTGGCCCTCCCCCCACTCCACCGCACCCCCCCCCCCCTGCTTCCGGCAGCCACTCTTCTTCTTTCTGACTCTATGAATTTAACTGATCTAGGTACCTGATATAAGTGAAACCATACAGCACGTGTCTTTTTGTGACTGGCTTACTTCGCTTATTTCACTTAGCCTAATGTCTTCAACACGCCCACATGTAGCATGTGTCAGAATGTCCTTTAAGGCTGGAGTAATATTCCATCGCGTGTGTATACCATATATAATTTTTTAACCACAAAAATGCTTAAGTGTCATACAAATCGGCTTGCAAATATCTCTCTGAGAGCATGCTTTCAATTCTTGTGGGTCTATACCCAATTGCCGGCCATCTTTGAACTTTTTTTTTTTTTTTAAGTTTTAAAATTTCTTAGAGAGAGAGAGAGAACGTGCATGCGTGCAAGCAGGGAAGAGGGGCAGAGAGGGAGAGAAAGAGAATAGCAAGTGGGCTCCATGCCTGGCATGGAGCCTGATGCAGGGCTCGTTCCCACGACCCTGGGATCATGACCTGAGCTGAAAGCAAGAGTTGGCTGCTCAATGGACTGAGCCACCCAGGCACCCCGATCTTTGGACTTTTTTTTTTTAAGTTTTTATTTACTTTTGAGAGAGAGAGAGTACAAGCACAAGCAGGGAGGGGCAGAGACAGGGAGACACAGAATCTGAAGCAGGCTCCAGGCTCTGAGCTGTCAGCACAGAGCCTGACTCGGGACTCGAACCCACGAACCATGAGATCATGACCTGAGCCAAAGTTGGACGCTTAACTGACGGAGCCACCCAAGCGCCCCCATCTTTGGACTTTTTAAAAGGACTTCTCAGTGACAAATACCTCTGTGTGGCACAAAGCAAAAGAAACAGACTCTTGAGAAGCCGTAGTCAGTGTCGCCTATTTGGAACTTGGTTCCCAGGCAGTGTCGTCCCTTAGGAACCAGGAGGATGTAAGTGGAAGAGTGGCCGCGTGTCTCACGATGGATGTGACTGTAGAAGTCCTGGCCTTACCCAGCAGGAGAGCTCCTCAGGGACTCACCCCAAACCTGTTGCCCTTTCTTAACACCCCTTTACGAGTTTTCTGATTTGTCATCGCATTGTGTAATAACCCTAAGTTACGGGACCCCAGGCTCACGGCCGTTTCTGGTTTTCAAGGCCCCCTGCGATTCGCCATCGCCCTGCCTGCTCCCTAAGGCAGCTCACGCTCCCGGTAACACTGCAAAGCCTGCCTGGCATTGCCCTGCTTTCTGACCTCTAACAACGCTGTCTCCCCACCCCTCAAATTCCTCATCCCTCACTTCCCTGTTCTTCAAATGGCATCGCTCGTTTAAAGCCCCATTCAAAGATTATTTTCTTCAAGAAACAGTCCCTGAAGCCCCAGGGAAGATCATCTTCCAGAATGTCCTATGTGTACATCTCGTAGATATTTATCCTTCTCATTTTTGGGGTCGGAGACATTTTATATACCTGTCTTCTCTGTTCCTCCAAGCTGGGATCAGCCCGAGGGCAGCGTCTGGTTCTCTCTTATTTTGGGCCCAATGGCCCCCTTCACTGCCTTCTATTCCTTCATGTACAGAGTTTCCAGGAAAAAAAAAAAATGTTGAACAAAACTTGGTTTTCCAATTACTAATCACACAGCAAATTAGAAGAGGCTAAGAGACCAGACACAGGCTGGAAGTGAAAAGTCGTAGTATATTGAAAGACAGTTTGGCAAAATTGTAGCATCTCTTAGGTGCAAGACACTGTGTTAGAGGCTGCTGAGAGTAGGAAGGAAAAGTCAGACCTCCTTTCTGACCTGGAAGTTTATCACGTAGCAGGAGGAACGGGATAAGCCTGGCAAATGCTGGATTAGTGTTTGGGCAGGACATGAATATGTGCCCAACTGCAAGCAGCTAGAGCGGGGTTGGCCGTCAGACTGACACACGGTGCTCAGGGCGAGCAGAGAAAGAAGGGCTTGTATCCGGGGGCAGATAGGGAAGGGCTGCCTGGAGTCTAGGTGTCTGAGTTGGACCTTGGAGAATGGATAAATAAGGAGAGTGTGTAGAACCCAAGAGAAGACAGGACTCAGAGGACAGTGAGGAAATCGGCCCTGGTGGTGCTGGAAAATTGCAAGGGTTAAGGGTATATTTAATGGACTTTTCTGAGAAATTCTGTGGTTCAGGGGCACCTGGGTGTCTTGGTTAAGCATCTGACTTCCGCTCAGGTCACAATCTCACAGTTTGTGGGTTCGAGCCCTACATCGGGCTCTGCTGACAGCTCGGAGCCTGGAGCCTGCTTCGGATTCTGTGTCTCCCTCTCTCTCTGCCCCTCCCCTGCTCACGCTCTGTCTCTCTCTGTCTCTCAAAAATAAATAAATGTTAAAAAATATTTAAAAAAAAATAAATTCTGTGGTTCTCTACTCTGAGTGCCCATTAAAGTCACCTGAGGGAACTTTTTAAAGAAAAAAAAAAGAGATTCTATACTCAGTGATTCTCAGTCAGCCTGGAGTGGGGTCTTGGCATCAGTATCTTCTTATGGGTTTTTTTTTTTTGTATTATTCAAAAATAAATAATTGAGAGAGAGAGAATGAAAGGGGGAGGAGCAGAGAGAGAGGGGATAGAGGTTCTCAAGTGGATTCTGTGCTGACAGCAGAGAGCCCGATGTGGGGCTTGAGCTTATGAACCACAGAATCATGACCTGAGCAAAAGTCAGACGCCTAACCGACTGAGCCACTCAGGTGCCCTGTGTGTCTTCTTATGTTTTTCAATGTATTTTTAATTAAAGTTTTTTTTTTTTTTCCCCACCACAAAACCAACTCTGTGATTGTTTCTGATTATAAAACTAAAAATTTGGACAAGCCCTAAAAGTATAGGACAGAACTTAAAAATCATTTGAAATCACACCCTTCTGGGTTAGCACTGTTAACCACTGATGGGTTTTGGGGGCACCTCTTTATGCATAAAAACACACATAATTTTCCATCAGTGGGAACATATAATTGTTGTTTTTCTTCAGGGAGGCTATTTGACAAATGAAATCTTTTTGGGGATGGGGACACTTTCTGTCCTTCCCCCTCCACCATGTCACCCCAAATCCCTGGTAACAAACTGGGGAGTCTCCATTTGTGTTTCCATGTTATGTTATCCTACGTAAATATGTAGGAAGTGGGGGCATTAATGATTTATCTTCCAAAAATGGGACATAGTGTATCTACTTCCCTACATACTGTTTTTCTCACTTAAAGGTGTATTAGATACTCCCCCTCTTTTTTATTCTTTTTTTAAAGGTTAGCCCTCTATTTCCTTGTTGTCTATGATGGCTTGGGGTTTGGCCCATAAAAACAATGTTGTCACACATACTATTCTCTCCCTGGGGGCGTTTCGCTCCATGGAGGAAGCTCCCAGGTCAGAGATTGTTCCTGGTGGGGAAGGCGTATTTTTTCTTCTGTTTGTCTCATTTTTTACAAAAATTACATAATCAGGGGTGCCTGGGTGGTTCAGCCAGTTAAGTGTCCAACTTCAGCTCAGGTCATGATCTCATGGTTGGCGAGTTTGAGTCTCGCATCAGGCTCTATACTCATAGCTCAGAGCCTGGAGCTTGCTTGCTTCAGATTCTGTGTCTCCCTCTCTCTCTTCCCCTTCCCCCCTCAAAAATAAATAAACACTAAAAAAATTACACGTTCAACCATTTGGTGAGCCTATTTTTTAAAATTGAGGTAAAACTTAAAATGAAATATACAGATATTAAGGGTGCAGTTCATTGAGTTTTGACCAGTGGATACGTGCATCTTGACGAATGTATGCACTGGTGAATAAGAGATTTAAAACATTAGTTTTGCCCGTTGTTGGACTTCACCTGAATGGGGTCAGGTATGTACCTTTCTGTGTCTGACTTATTTTGCTCAGCGTAACACTTTTGAGATTCATCCATGATTTTGTGTTGTATCAGTTCCTTCTTTTTTTTTTTTTTTCTTTTGCACATCAGTATTTCATTATATAAAAACATCACAAGTTGTTTACTCCGTTCTCCTGTTGATGGACATTTGTGTTGTTTCCAGCTTGGGGATATTATGAACAGAGCTATTATAAACATTTTTGCATAGCTGTGGTTTTTCTTGTGAGCCCGTTTTCTTTTCTCTCAAGTAAATAAGTGATACGGTATTGCTCAAGGCATGTGGCAAAAGTGTGTGTCACTTTATAAGAAGCTGCTAGACGGTTTCCCAAAGTGGTTGGGGAAGAAGTATTGTTTTCAGTTTTTTTTAAAAAATTTAATGTTTATTTATTGGAGACAGACAGAGACAGAGCACAGGTGGGGGTGGGCAGAGAGAGAGAGAGAGAGAGAGAGAATCTGATGCAGGCTCCTGAGCTGTCAGAGCAGACGTGGGGCTCGAACTCATAAACCACAAGATCATGACCTGAGCTGAAGTCAGATGCTTAACTGACTGAGCCACCCAGGTGCCCCATTTTTAATTTTTAAAAAATGTGTTTATCTATTTTGAGAGAGAGAGAGAGAGGCAGAGCTTGTGTGGGGGAGGGGCAGAGAGAGAGGAGAGAGAATCCCAAGCAGGCTCCCTGCTGTCAGTGCAGAGCACAAGTTGTGTGTCTATCCTGTGAGATCATGACCTGAGCTGAAATCAAGAGTCGGACGCTTAACTGACGGAGCCATCCAGGTGCCCCAGGAGAATAAGTATTTTTAATTTAAAATACGTGGCCGGTTTCTTCGTTAAAGGGCCTCAACTTACATTTCTACTGGTGCCCCTCCGTCAGCCAACAAGTGTTTCTCTCCAAAATTTGTCAGTCTGAGGGGCTGGTGTGGGAGCTCATGGGTTATAGTGGCTTGCAGTCCCCTCATTGCTCGAGATGGGGTCCTCATTTTTCAGAAGCTTCCCGGAAGATTCTAACAGGCAGCCGGGGTTGAGAACCGCAACACTGGTGATAATGAAAAGGAGGGGAGGATCTCTCTGGTGGCATCAGGTAACACTATCAAGGTTGAAGGGTGAATATTGTTCATGGAGAGGCTTGAACAGGGTTGTTTGTGGATGGTTA
Source organism: Panthera leo (assembly GCF_018350215.1). Classification (NCBI taxonomy): domain Eukaryota; kingdom Metazoa; phylum Chordata; class Mammalia; order Carnivora; family Felidae; genus Panthera; species Panthera leo. The sequence goes on from NC_056691.1 coordinate 12,037,907, forward strand.
AAGAGATCAAGGAGAAGTTGGAATATAGCTGCAGAAATATTGGGGGCACCGCTGGGATTGAGAAGGGAGGGGGAGGATCAGGACAGAAAGAGCAAGCAATACAAAATACATGGTTGTCTGGCATCATTTTATACAGAGCCTCAGGGTTGCTTGTGTCTGCTGGGCACAGCGACTGATATTCATTATTATTTGGATAATGATTAAACTTTCCAAAAGTCTTGTGTAAAGGGATTAACATTCACCAATCTGGAAAGCTGTTCCATCCAGACCAGCTCACCCAGGAAGTTCCAGAGAGCTGAAGTTTCCATATACACAGAAGCCTTGTTGTGTGTAAATAATGCAGCCGTGTGTGTGTGTGTGTGTGTGTGTGTGTGTGTGTGTGCGTGCCCACGCACACGCGCGCAGCCCGCACAAGCCTGTTTTCTCTCTTAACTTGAATGCCTTGTATCAAGAATGGACTTGAGGGGGAGGGGAGTACTTTGCAAGATGACACCTAGTATTACCTGAGGGGGGCAGAATCCTTAGGTAGGATTTTGAGGCTTACATAAGTATAAGAAATAGAAACCACACTGCATGGTGCTGAAAAAGTGAACTTGGTTGAGCTTGGTTGGTGTTTGGGAAGAAGAGAGCCTCGTGTACATAAGCAGAATGTAGCAACTCTAATAGCTGCTTATTTGTAACTACTAAAAAGTACTGTTAGTAGTAAATCAGGGAGTTCTCAGCTGGAGACTTTGAGGGAAGCAGCTCCCTGGGAGTAATACTTCCCAGCTGAATTTAGCCCAGTGTAAGGACTATTGCTAATTATGAAGAGGGGCTAAGAGAAAGCCATTGATCCCTGAGAGGAAATAAAATCCCCCCTCCCAGACTCTGCCTAGAGAACTCCTGTCTGAACGGCCACAGTAGTTTTCCCTTAGAAGGCAAAAATTGAGTGCAGATATTAGCAGCAGGATGTACCTTCAGACATGTGAGACAGTGGAAGAAAAATTCAAACACAGCCTTTTGCTTCTATGTGCGTCTGTGGGGTATGTTGTGGATCTAGGTGTGGGGACATTGTTAAGACAACAGTCTCTGTGGACAAACCAGGAAAGGACAGAAACCAAGTGGAAATGAATGGATAGGGTCCATCCAGGTAACTCTAGTTGCTGTAATTTTTTGTATCTGAGGCAGAATTTATATCAAAATCTGGGCATCAGTGTTTGATATAATAATGCATCCCTTTCACTGTGGTTTAAGGACAGAGAATAAAAAATGTTACAGAATCCATGGAGTTTTGGAAGAGGCAAAACTAATCTATGTGGAAAAAATCAAAACAGTGTTTGCCTGTAGGAGGATGGGAGCAGGGATTGATGGGGAAGGGCATGATAAAACTTTCTCTGGTGATTCTGTGTTCTCTATGCTGATAAGGATTTGGGATGCACAGGGGTTACGCGTTACTTAAAATTCTGCAAATGGCGTGCTTAAGATCTGTATGTACATTTTGTGTGTGTGCATGTAAATTTCACATCCAAGAAAGAGAAAACCAAACCAAAAAAGAATGTGTCTATTAACGCGTGTAATCATCAGTGGACATTTTTCCCTTCGCTTCATAGTCAACATGTATTAAAAGAACTATGTTTTCTCCTAATTTGGAAAAGTACCATGAATTTGTTACAGGAGGGTAGCTACAGGGTGAGTTTGGTTAGAAGGTAAAAATCTTAATTCAATAAGAAAGAAGACTCATATTTCCTCTTAAGTAACTAAAACACTGTAGATGTTCAGTTATTAAAGATTACTAAAGAATTTTGCAGCTAGTGATGTTGAAGCTGCCTAATTAATCTAACAAGTATGAAAAAGGTATGTCTCTTCCTTTTAGCCAAAATTTAACAGCCAACTCTAACAGCTCAACAGGCAGAGCAAGTTAAGTATGAATTTTGGCTCCTAAATTACGGGTCTTAATTAGCCAACATCAGGTTTTGCATATTTTTATAACTTGATTCAAGGGAAACTTAGAAATATGGCCAAAAGTTTGCCAAACATTTCACTATAAATATGAGATTACTCATCTCTGATGTCATCACTTCAAATAAAGAAAGCTAGAACCTGTGACCACATTGAAGATGTCAGCTGAGAGATCTCGTTAAAGTCTATGTGGTTTGGGGATACCGTTCACCAAATATACCCTGTGTTTCTTATAGGCACACGATAGCTTAAATTTCCCTACCCACTTGGAGTTAGGTAGAGCCATAAGATTTGTTTTGGCAATGAAATGTGAGCTAAAGCGAGGAGTGTCATTTCCAAGAGGAAGATTTAGGCTAGAGTTACGAGACTTAGCAAGTTAAAAACACAGGGCACCCAATTAAATTTAAATGTCAAATGAACAGCTGATACGGTTTTGTTTTTTGTTTTTGTTTTTTACTATAAACATTTCTCATGCAATATTTTAGGACATAATTATACTAAACAATGATGTTGTTTATCTGGATTTGAATTTAACTGTGTGTCCAATATTTTTCCTGGCAACCCTATTTTAAGTGCCAGTGTGCGTTTTATCGTGTGCTCTCCACCTCTGGCATAGTGATCATTAATCTCGAGATGGTGGGTGGTCCATCAACCAAGGTCCCTAATGGAATATGATGACCAGAGCCCCCGGCTGACCTGCAGTGGGCATGCAGAATATTCAAGAAATAACTTTGTTGTTACAACAGCATACCCTAGCCTACCCTGACTGATATAGGTACTGCCTGGCATGGGACCTCACCATATCTCATTCTGCAGGATTGGTGCTCCAGGGTAGCCTGTGTATTCATTCTCAATAATCAGATTGTTGTTCTGCCTTTTCCCCTTTAAGGTGGACTTAGGCGAAGGCAAGATTTGCTTCTGTTGTGAAGAATTTCAACCAGCCAAATGCACAGACAAAGAAAATGCCTTGAAACTCTTCCCGGTTCAGCCTTGTAATGCTGTTCACCTGCTACTCAAGGTACTCGAATGGATTTGAACCTCATCAGTAAATAGGCTATAGAGCCCCCAAGAAGGCAAAGTTACTTGAAATATTCCTACCCTGTTACCTCCCTCCAATAATTGGGCTGCTGAACGCAGATAGGAGCCAACCCTCATCAGTGACCCAGGGACAGAACTGAGTTAGGAAAAAGCGCAGATTACTGTGTGTCTCTTAAATTACGAATGGATGGCTTTCTTTGTGTTCAAGAATTATAAGATAGCGAAAAATGTGAAGAAGCCTAAATATATACATATGTACGTATATATATTTATGTACATGTATGTCCATACCACACACGATGCAACTACACATATATGATGTAGCTTTTAGCAAAGCCTTTATTTTATATTTTTTAACTTTTTTTAACGTTTATTTTTTGAGAGGGAGAAAGACAGAGTGTGAGCAGAGGAGGGGCAGAGAGAGAGGGAGATAAAGAATCCAAAACAGGCTCCAGGCTCTGAGCTGTCAGCACAGAGCCCAATGAGGGGCTCGAACTCATGAACTGTGAGATCATGACCTGAGTTGAAGTCAGATGCTTAACTGACTGAGCCACCCTGGTGCCCCGGCTTTTATTTTATATTTCAAGTAGGCCCACACATATGTGGGGTTTGAACTCATGAACCTGAGATCAAGAGTTGCATGCTGTATGAACTGAGCCCACCAGGTGCCCCGGCATTGAGCAAAACGTTTAAACTGCATGCCCGTTTGTCCTTGTACTGATGCTCCTTTGTTGGCTTCATCGAGTCCTGCGGGCTGTTGGGTGATGTTCAGCCAGGACACATAGGTTTGGGAGAGATATCCGTTAGTAAATGCAAGAGAAATTCAAGCACCTTACCTCTTGTTTAATAGGCAGCAACTATAGTAACTGAGAGATTAAAAATAAATGCTTCCAGTTGCAGAGAGGAGTTCAGAATTACCCTTTCTTAGGGAATTGGATGAAAGTTGTGTCCTGACTTAAGCAAGGCCGCTAGTCCCGTGAGTGACAAGATCAGTTGGTGAACCCTGAGGTATTAGCTTTTGGATAATCCCTCACTGACAGACGGGCTTTCTTCAGATCTTTCTTTTGGGTTTATTTTTTGTTCAAAGGAGGGATCTCTCAGCTGCCAGCTCTCTGAATTGTGTAGAGTGTGAAAATGGCCTTCTTTCTTTGGCTTCTTGGTTTTCTGGTAGCTGAGTCACCCCCAAACTTTCCGAGCCACAAACCCTCTTGGGGAAAGCCTCGCTAAGGTGCCAGGACTGTGGCAACAGAAACTTCTGGAATTGCCTTTCCTGCTATTTTGAGACGTGTTTAGAGAAGAGACGCCCTATTTACACTCTGGCTGGCCTGCCCCCCTGCGTTGTCATAGTTAGGTGCCCAGGGCAGCCCAGCCGGTCGCTCCTGAAATAGAATCCGTGGCCACAGATTAAACAGCACGCTGTCCTGCTGGGAGGCTGCAGGAGGGGGAGGCTGGGAACTGCTATCATCGACGACCCCACCTTCAGAACCGACACTCAGCTGCTCTCCTGGAAGGAATGTTTCCAGACCACATTCTGATGCTTGCAAAAAGAAAAATCGTAATCCTAGGGCTTTTGGGGACAGCAAGCTTCCGAGATCAGTTTTTAAAATTAAGAAGTATACATTACTGCCTGAGAGTCCTAATAATAACCAGCATTTATCTGGCACTTACCATAAGCCAAACGTCAAAGTCCTTTGCGTGGTTTTTCTCATGAGAATCGCCTTGTTGGGACATTACTATTATTATTTTTTAAAGTTTTGATATTGCCTTCTGGTCATCAGCTTTGAAGTACTCGGTGGTGTTATTATTTCCCTGTTCTAGAAAGTTCTTTTCGCCCTGTGTGCCTTGAACGCCCTGACCACCACCGTCTGCTTGGTGGCAGCTGCCCTTCGCTACCTCCAGATATTTGCAGCCCGAAGATCCTGCATCGTAAGTCCAGACACGGGGACACCAGGACTGTGTTGCACTGAGCCTTTGTAGCAAAGGTCGTTGACTAACCAAGGTGCTGTTTCATTAGGATGAGTCCCAGATTTCTGTCGAAGAGGTGGAAGAACATGGACGGATCCCAGACCCCGATGATTTCGTGCCGCCAGTGCCCCCGCCTTCCTACTTCGCCACATTTTACTCCTGCACACCCCGGATGAACCGCAGGTAGCCTGGGTGCCCCCACCCCAGCTCTCTGTGAGGACTCATGGAGGATTGTGTTATTTTCCAGGATTTTCTATCCCCCCATCCCGCCCTTTTGTCTGATAAACTGTGCCAAACCAAAGAAAAGTCACACCTTGACCTAAGGGTACACTTTTTCCACTTCAATTAGCTTCCCAGGAAAACTGACACCCAGTGAGATGGCTGCTATAATGTGACAAGATTGAGAGCTGCCGTTGCCCTGGAAACACGCTCAGGCCAAATCGATGTTCATTATAACACCATCAGCAGGTTCCCAAATCATGACATTCTTCCCAGCCATTAAAAAAAGATTAATTATTCATGACATCTCCCTGGTCTAGAAAAAATAGACACCATGCTTATTTTCTTTTTCAAATTCTAGCTCAAAATTTATCATTTGTTTCTTAAATCTCAGGAATAACTATTTGCAGAAAGAAATGCTGCATGTGTTTTTCTGGTTGGTAGCAACTTCTAGAATTATACCTCCTTAAATATTGACTTCATTTATTCATTCAACAAACATTTAATCAGTCCTCGGCTGCTTCCTAGTCACCATGCTGGGTTATTGACATTCCGAATGAGTTAGATCCGCCTTCTTCCCCTCTCCATAGCTCAGAGTCTGGGTCATTATGGAGGAGTATTGCAAGGATCATAGTAGATCTCAAGAGAGAGATTTGGGTGCACAGAGGAGGCCCACATAACCCATGATCGTGAATGGGCTGCAGAGAGCTTGAAGGCAGAGTCAGCCAGCCAGAGTTGGCTTTCTGGATGAAGTGATCTTAAGCTGAATTTAAAGGATAAGCAAACTATATTTAAGCTTCCAAAAGAAAAATCTCTGAATTCTCTAAGACTGGTGTCTTTAGCTCAATATTCAGAGGGCCAGGAATTTCTACTTTTAATCCCCAAGGCACCCAAAGGAGAGTTGTCAAATTTGGTGCCAGGCTTGAGGTTTTTGGAAATCCATTTTCTAATGCTCAGGGCAGCCACATGTGGCTTTGAAATAGGCCACCAGTGGGAGCCACTACACAGATGCCATTAATGTTCTTTTCAGTGGGTTGTCTTCCTGCCTTGTCACTCAGAGTTGTACCTAAACCCCATCTCCATGCCCTCCTCTGCTCACCCACCTAGGGGCAGGTAGGGATGGCCACAAAGCTGGAGGGGACAGCTTCTGGGTGCACGGAGGACAGCTCAGCCTCCCTGTTGTTCAAGGGGTGGTGCACTGGAATGTCAAAGCTTTGGGGGCTAGGATGGCTTCCCTAGTCTTTTAGGAAATGAGCCAAGAATTACAGCGGCCAGAGAGACAGAGCAATAGAACACATATTCCTTGTGCACCTAGAACACATTTGCTCATACTGTAGCCCAGTTTCAGGCTGTGTGCAGTGGACATATTGGAAGGCTGTAGAAAATGCCTGTTATTTCATGGTTGGGAAGAGAAATGCCCTCTTCAGGAAGAAGAATTAATTGGCTTTCTGATACTGTGGGTGAGCCCTTGGTTGACCTACGAGGAGGCAACAGACAGATTTAATTTCCTGCGGTGGCAGAAAGGGAAAGTGACTCATGTGGGTGTAGGAGTCCTGCTGTCCAGCAGTGCCCCTCCCCACTTCCCTTCCCCTCTCTTCCATTTCTCTTATCAGTTCCTCCATAGTAATGCTTATCAATGTGGGTATATCCACCTTTGGGTGCATCCCTGGATTTGCCCCTCTGAGTCCTGAGACTGTCCTCTCCAAATCCAGACAAGCATCTCCTCAAGAGCTTTGCCTTTCAGAACTTGCCAGTAGGAACATGGAGGGGGGTGTTAAAGTAATCCATCCCTGTGAGAAAGAAGGCACTGCTGGGCCTGAAGTATATACCTGGAGGCCGAGATCATATCTCCAATGGGCAAACACCCTTATTTTCTGCAATTCTCCCAGTATCAGAGGGCGGTCCACTTTGCTTACTAAAATGGCTAAATGTATTCACCTTTGCATACATATTGAATCAAAAGCATTCTTAAATTTGGTCGACTTTGCTAGATTTTTAGCTATCTACCTTATAGACACTAGTTGTTCAACTTTAACTGGTAATTTTCTTTCTTGTAAGCAGGCAGGCAAGAAGACTGATGAATGTTTTCTTTAGTATTTCCACAACCGGTTAAGAGTTTTCACACAATGGAAGCTCCCACTTCCTGTAAGATATCATGACCTCTCAGAGAAGTTTATTTATTTTACTTCTATAAATACAACCACTTCGTGCATTGCTACCTCCCTGAGAAAGGGCTTCTCAAATTACCATCATAAACAGAAACCTGATTGCAGTGAAGGTTTCTGTGCAAAGATGGGTTTCTGTCTTGTGACTTGATTTGTAAGGGCAGCAGGGGCTGCGTCTTCTTCTTCCGTCACCCCGGGGAGCCCCCCATCCTCAGAAATTGGTTGGAGCCAGGAGTCAAGAAGCAGAGCTTCTGACCTATTCCGTGACTGTGGACCTAGTTGAACCATGGTGATGTAATGTGTTACGGAAAACTCAAGATTATAGAAAGCAGAACACGGGCAATTTGTTTCTTGGTGGTAAACATAACAAGCTCATTTCCTTTCCTAATGAAGTTCGAAACCCAAACTCAAGTGGAGCCAGGCTGTGCTGGTGGGCGACTCGGTGCTCAGTGCACCCTTGCCTGGCGTCCACATCACTGTTCCAGGACATAGGGGAGGACCACTCTTTGGTCGTATGAGTTGCTGTATGACCCTTGCCTGAGTTCTCAAGGCCTAGTGGTCAACGTAAAGCAGAATGCATTTGGCATGGTCTGTCGGGGTTTTCTGTCTACCTTCAGTAGTGAAGGCTTCCTGGAGAGTTTGGGATGAACTTGAAAGAGCCCAAACTCTGGAGTCTGTTACCAGGCTGCCCTTGGGGGATCTCTTACCATTTCTGAGTCCAGGTTCCTTCTTCAGCTGTGGTGTCACATGGCCACTTAGCTGATTTTTAAGAGACAAAAATCTCTTTATCTGTGTGGGCCCCACCACAAGCAATTAGAGCAGACTTTCTAGAGGTGAGGCCTGGGCCTTCCATAGTTTGCAAACCTCCCCGGGTGATTCTACTCCCTAGCTGGGATCGGGAGCCACGAGGGATCAGGAGAAAACCTGCCAGGTCATAGCAGACCTGCTTCCCTCCCCAGATCCCTGTGTACCCAAAGGAGGTGAAATAGAGAAAACTATTTAATAGGAAAGGAACTTTCCTTTTCTCCTCTAGAAGCATCTTCTATCAAACAGAGGCTTTCTTGGTCATTATAGTAACCACCATAAGAAGCCATTCATTTGCAGTCAATTTAGAGAAAATGTGCCCCCTTTCCCCCTAGCTTTCCTTCTTGAAGAGTTTAAGATTTAAAATGGAGGTCGGTTTGACCACTTGGCCCCAAACAAGACCTCTCTTCTCTGTGAACATACAGGTAGCCACTGGGTGGGGAATATCAAACAAAAGACCACCAGAGCTAACAAACAAATTGGCAAAGCTGGGGGTAGTCACCTTCCTGGGGAGGACGCTGCAGTGAAGAAACACAAGGGGAGGCAGGCGCCTGAGTGGCTCGGTCGGTTAAGCGTCTCACTCTTGGTTTTGGCTCAGGTCATGATCTCGAGGTTTCGTGGGTTCAAGCCCTACATCGAGCTGTATGCTGGCAGCATGGAGCCTGCTTGGGATTCTCTCTCTCTGTCTCTCTCTCTCTCTCTCTGTCTCCCCTCCCCGCTCCCCCCCCACCGTTTGCCCCTCCCCCACCCACGCTGTGTCTGTCTCTCTCAAAAATAAATAAACTTAAAAAAAAAGAAGCGCAGGGGGAGCTGGCTGAGGGTTTTGGGAGTACAGGAAAGATGGCTCTGGAGAGGACAGAAGGAGTCCCTAGGGCTCACTGAGTGAAATGAGCCTCCTTGTTCACTGGTTGTATTGTTAGGAAAAAAGAACATCACGTGTTTTTCAACTTTTTTCCTCCACCAGAGTGGGCACAGGAATAAAATGAAACAACCGTAACCCCCCAGAGCAGCTTTCTGAGAAAAGCAGGCCCTGCACCCAGCTGGCCCAGAATCTGTCACCAGTCTCTTCAGGTTACGTCCCATTTTCACATTTCAAGAACAGACGTTCAACTATTGCTCCTGTCCCTTATTTTCATTCTCTAATACTCCACAGCCTGAGTACAGATGTTCTGGTCTTCCTTGTGTCTTTTAAAGAATGAGATATAATTGACCTAGAACATTCTATTAGCTTCAGGTGTACAGCATAACAATTCAATATTTGTGTATATTGTGGAGTGATCACCGTGGTAAATCACCACACATAGTAACAGGATTGTTTTTCTTGGGTTGAGAACTTTTAGGGTTTACTCTCTTAGCAACGTTCAAATATGCAATACAATAGTATTAACGGCAGTCACCCTGCTGTGTATTATATCCGTAGGACTTATTTATTTTATAACTTGAAGTTTGGTCAACAGATACAAGAGTCTGTGTATTTTAAGCTACCATTTTACAATTTAGGTTCTTTACAACCTTTTTGCGCGTGTGCGTGTGTGTGTGTGTGTGTGTGTGTGTGTGTGTGTGTAGTTTTTTACGAACACAGGCAGAAAATCTTGAGATTTGTTCCTTCATTTAAATTTTTTTTAATGTTTATTTATTTTTGACACAGAGAGAGACCGAGCATGAGTGGGCGAGGGGCAGAGAGAGAGGGAGATACAGAATCCCTGGAGGCTCCAGGCTCTGAGCTGTCAGCACAGAGCCCGACGAGGAGCTCAAACTTGTCAACTGCGAGATCATGACCTGAGCTGAAGTCGGACTCTCAACTGACTGAGCCACCCAGGCGCCCCTGTTTCTTCATTTATTTGCTTTGGAGGGTCCCTCACTCACAGGACAAAAGCCACAGTGCCTGGCATGAAGCAAGTGCTCAGTCAGTGTTTGTTGACTGACTACATTTAAGATGGGTTACTCTGTGACTCCTCCTGCAGTACACTGCTTTGTCTTTGAGCTGTGATGTCGCTCGCTTTTCTGGAAAAATTAATTCATCCCTTCAACTATTTAACAAACAGTGAGTTTCCGTGAGTGAGTTTCCATGAATCAGACATTAGGGAAGCCCAGGCAAGAAATCTGTCGTATCCTAATGTAAGAAATAATTGAGCTTCCCTGAGTTCCTAGTTTTGTTTTTGTCTTTCATTGAGGTGACATTCTCATAACATGAGTGGAACCATTGGAAAGCGTACCATTGAGTGGCATTTGGTACAGTCACCATGTTGTGCAACCTCCACCCCCATCTGGTTCTGCAGCGATCTCATCACCTCCAGGGAGGCTGGTACCCACTGAACAGTTATGCCCCAATCCCCTCCCCTCAGCCCCTGGCAGCCATTAACCTGCTTTCTGTCTTTGGGATTATGGCTTGCTTTGGATTTAAAAGGAATGATGGCAGGGACACCTGGGTGGCTTAGTCGGTTGAGCACGTGGCTTCGGCTCAGGTCATGATCTCATGGTTCGTTAAGTTCAAGCCCCACATCAGGCTCTGTGCTGTCAGCTCTGTGCTGGAACCTGCTTCAGATTCTGTGTCTCTCTCTATCTCCACCCCTCCCTGACTTGCTGTGTCTCTTTCTTTCTCAAAAATAAGTAAAGACATTGAAAATCATAAAAGGAATGATGGCATTGCACTTGCCTAAGAAACTCTGGGCTTTCCATCGGAGAGCAGCTTAGACTATCCCCTGCTCCAGGGCCGGGAGATGGTCATGCAGGAGTGAGGGGTCATCCACGCTGTCAGTGGATGACCCTCCACGGGCAAAGGCCACCATGCAGTTAGTTGCAGCTGCTGTCGGATGCGCGGAATTCCCGTAGAATCTGCTTCCTGATGCCAAGATGCTTTTTCTAGGATGGTCGGTCCTGATGTTATTCCACTCCCACATATCTACGGAGCGCGAATCAAAGGTGTGGAAGTGTTCTGTCCTTTGGACCCCCCGCCTCCCTATGAGGCTGTGGTGAGCCAGACGGACCAGGAGCAGGTACAGTCTATAGTTTCTCCTTGGTACCTTGACTGCTAGTAGGAGGTGCAGCATGGGGCACAGAGAACGGCGGGAGACTGGGCCCTGCACTTGCTCTGAAGTTCAGTGGAGTCCAGATGGGGGCGGGGTTGAGTATCACCAGATAACCCTCTTTTCTCCTGTGACGTAGGGATCTTCATTCCACATGCCAGAAGGATCAGAAGGTGCCATGAGCCCCTTGGAGCCAATCTGCATGCCAGTGACTCAAGGTAATAAACATTATCACTGCTCAAACTCAGGGTTCAGTAGCGTAAGAATCAGAATGGTGACCTATAGGATACTTTGTTGGGGGTCAGATACCTTGGAGCCAGTGGTCCACACTGTATCCTTTGTCCAGGTGTAAAAGTACTGTCAACAATTAGGGTTGGCAAGTGGGAGATACTATGTAAACAGAAATAAAGATATCCTTAGAATTTTTTTAGGAGTGGGGCGCCTGGCTGGCTCAGTTGGTTAAACGTCCAACTTCGGCTCAGGTCACGATCTCACAGTTCATGGGTTCAAGCCCTGCGTCGGGCTCTGTGCTGACAGCTCAGAGCCTGGAGCCTGCTTGGGATTCTGTGTCTCCCTCTCTCTCTGCCCCTCCCCTGCTCGCACTCTGTGTCTGGCTCCCTCTCTGTGTCTGGCTCCCTCTCTTAAAAATAAATAAACATGACAAAAAAAATTATAAGAAGAATCTTTGAGGAGTAACAAGGCTCTTCGCCCTGTGAAATGGATTATAGATTATAATTTGGCAGTCCCATGTTTTCCCATCTCAGATTTTCTTTCTCCTGGTAAAATAAGCTGGGCTCTTTTAAAGGGAAAAAGGAGTTTTGTTGATTTCAGGATGATTTTCTGTGAGATTGCGCTGTCATTTTTTTTTTTTTAATTTTTTTTTCAACGTTTTTTATTTATTTTTGGGACAGAGAGAGACAGAGCATGAACGGGGGAGGGGCAGAGAGAGAGGGAGACACAGAATCGGAAACAGGCTCCAGGCTCCGAGCCATCAGCCCAGAGCCTGACGCGGGGCTCCAACTCACGGACCGCGAGATCGTGACCTGGCTGAAGTCGGACGCTTAACCGACTGCGCCACCCAGGCGCCCCTGCGCTGTCATTTTTAACCTAGGGTCTATGTCACGCTGCCTTCACACAGAGTGAATGCTGATTTTCAGTCCTGCCTCAAAACGCTAGAGTCAGTTTACAGCTATCCTTGTCCTTTAAGGGAACACTGTTACAGCTTTCTTTCTTTGGAGAGGTTTTAAATGGCCCAGAAAACTGTCCACCAGCACAAAATGGCAGTGGTGATAAATAATGGATCAAGTGTAGCTATTTTCGACGGAGGTGAATTTTCAGTGGCGCCATTTGGAACAGGTCTCTGTTCTGCTCACCTTCCATCTTCGAATAATGCAGCTGCATTCTCCCTCCTAAGCATGTTTGGGATTCTTCCACTTCTTAAAAAAAGTTGTCCAGACCACACTCAGGCTCACAAATGACGTGATTTGGTCATCCTGAGCAGAAGTCACCCCTTTCTTGAGTGGTTTTACCTATCTGCTCAGCGGCCCTGGCTCTTTCCCTTGGCCTTCAGGAGTTCCCGAGCCTGGCCTCCACTCTGGGCCGTGCAAATGCCTCGTCTTTCTGCCTTTGGTCTGCAGCCCTCACAGTCACCTTCCCCGGGCAGGCATGTACTTCCACCCACGCAAGCTCACCCTGGATTCTCAGAAACGGGAAAGTGGCCAGGAGCTTTCCCTGGAGAAGATTCTAACACTCTTAGGAAAACAAACACGCACACACACACACACCCTGACATTTTGGAATGGCTTCTTTATTTTGCTCTGCTCTTCGACTTAAAGTTTTTTGTTTGCTTGTTTTAGGTGTGGAGGGATGGTTTGGAGAGGCGGCGGTTCCCACAGTGCTGGGAAGTAAAAACTCACTGGGCCGGGAGCCGAAGCAAATGTTGTTCACTGTATTTTCCTGCCCCTACAGGTTGGGGCTCACGGGTGTTTCCCGCCCAACATTTTGAAGGCTGCAGCTGGTGAAATAATGTGCGTTTCTCTTTTTTTTTTAAAAAAAGAATCAGGTGGGGACAGTCCTAACACACCTGGAGAAGAAAGTGGATCCGTGTCAGCGCCCGATGCAAACCAGCTGCGTCCTGCGGGCAGCTGGAGAGCCCCGCCGCAGCTGAGGGCGAGATCCAGGAGCGACCCTGTGCTCCATCATTCCGCGGAGAGAGGTGATGGCACTCCCCAAGCTACTTGCAGGGCCCCGTGCACGTGTTTGCCCAAAGGTGCCTGGTGAAAGCTGGGGGTGGGGTGGGGGCAGTTTAAGAGATGTCTAGAAAGAGGTTAAGAGGTCTTGGGAAAATAAGGTATTCTGCATGCACATTAGGAATATATATCTGCCACATCTTTTAAGACTGGTATTGAGTTTTTCAAGTCATTGTTAGCAAAAGCATTTGGTTGCACGTGACCACGGAGTGCTACTATGTGAAGAAAACAATGCAAACCTGACTCTGATTTCTGGGCGCTCACAGTCCTGTGGAAATAAACCTTCTCTCTGAAGGAAAAAGTTAAAGGGCTGTATTTTTTTTACCCCCTCTCTTTTGATTTATCTTTTTTTTTTTTTTTTTTTTTTTTTTTTTTTTTTTACTGTGTATGAGTACTTGAGTTATTTAAATCGGGCTTGTTTTGAGAACTTTAGCCAGAGTGAGACTCACTCCAGTTTTCTCCCTCTCCGTTTTGAGTTTGTGTATAGATGTTATTTGTATAATTTTAAATCAAAAAAAAAATTTTAATTAAAAATTTTTAAATAAAGTTTTTTTTTAACGTTTACTTATTTTTGAGAGAGTGCATGCAAACGTGTGCACGTGGGCAGAGGAGGAGCAGAGAGAGGGAGGCAGAGAGTCCAAAGTGGGCTCCACACTGACCGCAGAGGGCCCGATGTGGGGCTCGAACCCATGAACTGAGAGATCATGACCTGAGCCGAGGTCAGATGCTCAACCAACTGAGCCACCCAGGCACCCCCCAAATGTAAAAATTTTTAAAAATGTAAAGAACATTGAGTCCTTTTTCTGGATACATGAATACCTGAATACGTGAATACCAAATAGCTCTTCATTGTGGAAAATTGTAAAAAATAAAGGAAATAAAGGAAGACAATGAAACTGTAAGGCTACCAGTACAGGCTTCTTTCGGTGACCTGTTCTAACAAGTGGCCTCCGCTCTCCTGAAGCTCGATGCAAATACGACTTTGCAAACGCTCTCCCCCTGCTCTCTCTGGGGCCCCGTGTTGTCCCCTCCCCCCACTTGTAGTGTTGGTTCTGTCCCTCTGACAGCCTGTGTTGTTTGCCACAGCTCTGGACTGACCTTGTGGGCGCCAGAGGGAACATTCCTCTTGTCTTCTGCGCTGGAGGAGTCCCACCGCCTGGGACTGAGCACCTCTGCAAGCCCACAGGCCAGCAGCCTGGCCCCTCAGCTCCCCAAGCCCATTTCACAGAGGGTCTCTACCCTACCTGGCAAGTTGAGGACTCGAGCTGGCCACCTGCCTGCTTCCACGGGAACTTGGCTGTCTGAACAGCTTAGTGAGATCCTTCCAGAGCCCCTTCCCCATTCTGCAGTGCTGCGGGGGCAAGGATGACACATGTTTACCTGTTGGAGCCCTCAGTTGTAGAAGGGACCAGATGGCCCTCCAGTGACAGTATGCAGTCTCTGACTATCCTCACACATGAGTGTCTGTAGGGAGCATTTCTGAAAACCTCCTGCTTTGTGTGGGAACATGCACATGGCAGCCTGGAGGATGCCACTAACCCCTGTTTAGAGCTCCCCATGTCTACTTTTCTCCAGAGGAAAAGGAGTGCTCCCCTTCCTCCTCCTGTTCTCCCACCCTCCGCCTCCTTTCTTCCTCGAATATCAAATTTCCGCTTGTCAGGCCTTCACAGACTCAATTCTCCAGTGTTGTGTACGCTGAAGGCTGCTGGCTGGCTGACGAAAACGTGGAGACCAGGTCTGAGTTTCACTTCACCCACTCGATGGTGCAGTAATGTTCTGCTGGTTCTGAAACCCTTCTGATGTAGGTAGCTGTGGAAATTAGGGCCTGTGGTGGATTTCCCAGGCCATGTGTTGACTTTGAGAATGACATGTGATTTTTCTGCACCTAGATTTTTCTCTCCTTAATAGTCAGCCATAGAGCTACCTCCCAGCCATGGTGTGAGCATCCATAAGTCAGCACCATGCCCTGAGGATGTTTAGGGCAAAGGTACAGTCAAAGGGAGCAGAGCACTCCATTCATCCCACAGTCTTGTCTCTCCTCAGTCTAAGTGCCACCTTCACCTTCCCCCCCGCCCCTTGGAACATTCTTTCATCGGGCCGGCCATCTCTTTTCCTGTTTCCTGCTCACCACCCATCCCCACTTACCAGTCATTACTCCATGGACCGTTGCTCCGTTGCAGTTTGCATTCTGGATGCTCTTCTCTATCATCTGTCTTCAGCTTGGTGGTTGTGTTTTATGTGCCACAATAAAATGCTTCGGGGACATGTCCTTTTGGAACTTCAGGGAATAAGTTTGTGTCATCGTCGTTGTTGTTTTATTTTTCCCTCTGCAAGACGAAAAGCAAGACGTGCATGGTCATTGGCATTTGCAACATGCTTTCCACGCCAAGTTTAGTGGCCCTCACTGTCTCCGTCCAGGCGTGTGTTCACGGGGGCGTGGCCAACGGGCACGTATTGTCTGTCTCTGCCCACAGCTGCCCCGGTGCTCAGCTGTGAAGCTGCCACACAGACAGAGGGAAGACCGCAGCTGGCCACGGTGACCTTGAGGAGAGGTCTGAGATGCAGAGCTTCGCGATGCCGGCCTCGGTCCCTGATAGATTACAAGTCCTACATGGACACCAAGCTGCTGGTGGCCAGGTTCCTGGAGCAGTCCTCCTGCAGTATGACCCCGGACATCCATGAGCTCGTCGAGAACATTAAATCTGTTCTGAAGTCTGACGAGGAGCACATGGAGGAGGCCATCACGAGTGCCAGTTTCCTCGAACAGGTAGTTTTATTACTCATCTTGGGCGCGAGTCGGAGAACTTGTTTCCATGGCAGCTGAGGCAGCTTCTCTGATTTCCAGTCCAAGGCACATAAGTTCCTGGTCACGTATCAAGGGAATTGGGAATCTTAGGAGGTCTGGGGAGGGAGAGAGAAGAAGCTGAAGCACTTTCTTTTCAGGTGTGATGACTTTTCCACAGGCTCCTTGTCCCAGGGAGAGAAAGTGATTTTCCTAGGACGTGGAAGCACTCCTGGGAAAAGAAAGGGGTGCAGCTAGGGCAGAAAAGCAAGGAGTCTGGGCATTGATTGATAGGGCATGGTTTCTCAGCCCTGTGGCAATGATGGACATCCCTGAATTTTAAAATTGGCAGCATTCTGGGAGCTGTTGATATTCCCATGAAGTATTGGCAAGATATCTAAACCAATAGGACTTAAAGGAATAAATGCCTTTTCCTCTGCATAGATTAAAAACCACAAGGCAATTCCCTAATCTGAAGTCACCCAGTGGAAACATAACATTGGGCATGTAATATAATCCATTTGGGTGTCGGTTTTCTCATTTTTACCTATTTTATTTGATTATTTAATGTGTATTTATTCATTTTGAGAGAGAGAGACAGAGAGAGAAAATCTCAAGCAGGCTCTGCACTATCAGCACAGAGCCCGATGTGGGGCTCAGACTCATGAACCGTGAGATCATGACGTGAGCCGAAATCAGGAGTCGGACACTTAACTGACTGAGCCACCCAGGTGCCCCAGTTTTCTCATTTTTTAAAAAAGTGAAGCCTTGGACTGGATGGTCTCCACCCCTGTACCTCTGAACGAAGAGGGTTTGCTCCTGATGAGAACTGCGGACGGGTCAAAGCTTTAATTACCCACCTCTTTTAAAAGCCATTATGTTTTAGGCACTTACTTTGTTGCCCCTTGTACGAGGCGCGGCCATGGTAGATCTCAGAGCACAGTGGCTCACGGGTGATGCCTGCCGGTGTCTGTGTGCATTAAGTGCCCAACGCATACACTGGGCTGCTGGGCCCAAGGGAAGTTGCTGCAGGGTCCTCGATGAGTTGTTAAGACGGACAAAGTCCCTGTTCATCTTCCTTTCCGTTTCCCCTTTCTACCTGCTGGCCTCTTTTGACAGAAGCCAGTTTCTCTCCTGGCCCCTCAGGGGACCCAGGGGAGTAGAAGAGACATCTGATTACTCACATGAGCAGGTACATGAACCGGAGACCCTCTTGTTGGCTGCTTTCTAAACCAGTGGTCAGCCTGTGGTCTTGGGTCAGGCTCTCGTTAGTGTCTGTGTAGGGGAGACATTTACATCCTCATATCCCGGGCCCACGCCGGAAGTCATTCCCTACCTCTTCCTCTCTGTCCAGCCCCGACAGCCCGAGAAACAGCAAGCATTTGGAGCCACTTGTGCAAGGCTGCCAAGCCCTAGGTAGGTGAGAGCTGGCGTATCTGCCAAGCCATTGGCGTGGACCTTCTGCACGGGCTCCTCTGGAAAACAGCTTTGGGGAAAAAGAACAAGCACTTTCAGTTCGACAGATGCCGTCACCGCGAATGTCTGTCGGGTCTTTGTGCCGAGTCTGGATAAAAGTTCAGGCACTGGGATTGCTGCAGTGGACTCCGGGTCATCTGCTGGCTCCTTCCAGGAGTGGCCCCCAGCGGTGATGTGTTGTAATGCCACGTCTCTCCCCAGACAGAAGGAAGTAGGGACAAGCAGAAGGAGAGCTTTTATTTCTGACTCCACTCAGCTTTGCACATTTTTACTTTTCCTGGTATTACTAGAATGCCTTTTTAGAGCCATTTTAATTTTTATCCGTGTCAAAACCACTTGCCCTAATTTACACGTAATGACAATTGACGTCTATGATTGCTGGAGTTTTCTTTTTAACCAGAAGGACAAATATAATAACAGTATGGTAGCAAAATTTAATGTCCCATCTCTTGGAGGGATTTTCTTCCCATGACCTTAAAATCTCAGAATGGTACAGGGGTGCCCTGGTGGATCAGTCGGTGAAGCGTCCGAGTTCAGCTCAGGTCATGATCTTACTGTTCCTGGGTTCGAGCCCCGCGTTGGGCTCTGTGCTGACAGCTCAGAGCCTGGATCCTGCTTCAGATTCTGTGTCTCCCTCTCTTTCAGCCCCTCCCCCACTCACGCTCTCTGTCTTTCTCTCTCTCTGTCAAACATTAAAAAAAAATTTTTTTTTAACTCTCAGAATGGTACAAATGAGATGAAAAGTCATCCCAGCGATTGCTTTCTGATAGAACAATCACAGGTCGTAATGAAGCACCTGGGTTTTTCTCAAGTCACTAACAGTACTACAGGTCATATAGTCATGACTGTGCCGCTTCTGGAAACTTCCACGTACCTACCCAACAATTCTCCCCTCGTCAATCCCAATTGGATGAGGAATTCCCTGTATTTTTGCCATTTTACGAAGTAAGTGCTAGCCTGACATGTTTAAAGTCACATATGTGCTCCACTGCAAAACAGATCGAGCAGTAGAACCGTTCTGAAACATTTTTACAAATAGAGTGGCTCAGTTTTTATGCTGTTTATTGTGTTTTTTATCCAAGGGTTGTCAGGTTGATTGGAAGGGTCGCTGGTTTTGGTTGACATTTTCTAACCTCATTAGCTGGACTCCATGCCAGACTGGTAGTCACTCACTTTTCAAGCACATTGCTGTCACCTGGGCTCCTGTTAGAACTACTGATGCTCCAGCCCCACGTCACAATTGCTGTCGGGGAGCTGGGAATCCACGTCACCAGCTCCTGTCCCCTCCAGAAACGTGGAGACCCGGGAGGTAAAGTGAGGCAGGTGGGCAGCCGACACCATAGAAAATTGGGGGAATTTCGTAGGAACGTTAGAAAAGAGGCAGTCAGTCTGTTGAAAGCATCTGTGAATTCCAGTTGTGTTCCACATGGGGAAAACAGCCTATTTTCTTTTCCAAAGCAACTGAGCTGCAGAGTGCATGGATGGATAGAGGAGGCCGGTTGCAGGGACCTCATGTGGTGAAGCTTAACGTGTCCCTCACCCTCTTCTTCTCCCCAAGATCATGGCCCCGTTGCAGCCCAGCACTTCCAGGGCCCACGTGCCACCCTCCCGGAGACAGCCTGGACTCTTGCACCTGCAGAGCTGCGGGGACCTCAGCACCTTCGTCCCGGCGGGGAGGCCGAGAGCCCAGAGGAGGCCCCGCCGAGCGGAGGCCGAGCGGCCCCACAGCCTCATCGGCGTCATCCGGGAGACTGTCCTGTGAACCTATGAGGCCAGGCCCCTGGGGGGGCAGGAAGGAAGATGGACCCGGAAGGAGGAATGATCCCCCAACCACGGGGTCCCCTGGCTGGGAGTTGGCGCGCCCTCCGGGAACTCCTTAAAAGGGGGGGCATGCTGGAGGACATTTGTCCCCCCTCTCTGGCACCTCGTTCTGCTGACTGAGCCCATTCAGGGGTGGACAGGCAGGTTCTTCCGGGCACTTTTGGCTTTTGGATGCACAGATCTGGAGGCCTCTGCCAGGTCACCTGGGCAGAAAGTGGGCTAGTGAATCTTTGCCCACCTCACGCCCCGTGGCTCTCTTCCTCGCCGTGTGCCTCCCTCAGTGGAAGGACAGATCTGCTGGGCCGCTCTTGATAGCTCCCACGGCCTTTCGCTGCTCCCTGGGAGAGCAGTGGGCACAGAGGCAGGACGATTAACCCCCATGTCTTCTGCACTTGTCAAGCTTCATTTTAGGTCACCCTCAAATCACAGTCTCTTTAGGAAAAACGGGGAACTCGTTCAGTGACAAATCGTGACGAAAGACGTTTGGGAGAGGGTCTTGTTGATTCCATTTACTCGTGCTTGCGAAACTAGAGACGGCTAAGGCCTGGCGGAGAATAAAAATGAGTACTTTGGACCTCTGGGCTCGGTGTATACCATTTGCACGTGTCTAGGTGACCTAGGCCTTTCCTTAGGAAGGGCTGAACACTTGAAGCAGAGGTGGGCAGCTGCTCAGGTCCAGGTAGACCACCAAACCGGCTTCATCTCCAAAGCACCATCCCCCTGGGGATCACAACGCGACCTTCGTCCATTCAGCCAGCGCTTGGCTGAGTGGCTTTAGGGAACGGCTTCCTTCTAGCTGGGCCGTGAGCAGCGGATCAGTCATTACAGACAGGGGATTCGTGCGAAGAAGGGAGAGAAGGTTTCTTTGAAGAGCTGATGTTTGAGACTTTGAGAGTCAGGGAAGGGTGCTGCAGGAGGAGCGAATGGCCAATGCTACCCTCAGCGCTAGAGGCCAATGGGAGCAGAGAGAGGGCAGAGGTGGGAGGAGCCTCAGGCTGGATTTCCCTGCTAACCGTGAGCTACCCCGGAAGAGTTTTCAACTGGAGTAACAGATTCCATTTACATTTCAAGAGATCAGATGCAGCTGGAGAATAGTTTAGGTTGGGGGCTGAGGCTATAAAAGGAGAGACCATCTTCCTTGCCAGGCCCTGCCTGTGCTCCGGGGACTGTGGTAGGGGAACTCTCACGCTCTCGGTTCACCTCCCGACGGCCAAAGAGGTGGGTGCTCTTCCTGGTCCCATTTTACAGATGAGGAAGATGAGGTTCCGTAACTTGCTCCAGGTCCCTCAGCCCTTCAGTGGTAGAGATGTCGTGCCCACCCGAGCAGCCCCTCCAGAAGCCACGGTCTCTCTCCACCTCCCGAACAGCGGCAGTCTGACATTTCCCGTTTCTTTCACGCAGTGCTTGCTGAGGCCTCTAGCTAGGCTGACAGAAGCACAGACTCTCCTGGCTGCAAGCCGCCAGGCCAGGCCAGAGTGGGAATTGCAGCGGGGCCCCTGGAGGGGCTGAGTAAGGAAGAGGGGGGAAGACCGTTTGGAGGCGCTGGTTGGGGTGGGTGGGGAGCACTGGCTGTGGGAGCAGAGCCGGACGCGAGGGAGAGCTGGGGGCTGCAGGCGGGCTGGGGGGCTGGCAGGCTGCTCTGGGGCAGGTGGGCTGTGTTTGTGGAGGAGGTTGATGGCGGCTTCCCCACCTGCAGTTTCTCTGTTCTCCTCCCCCACCCCCAGGCACTGGACTCTCTGTGGCAGCAAGCAATCTCTTCATTTTTCTAGAAGCCCTCGCCGTCAGCCTCGCAGCTGCCCACTGGGGGTTTGGTCCGTTTCCCTGGGGTGGGGGTGGGGGGTTGGGGGGGCGGGGAGGGCCTGGCCTTTCTCACATCTCTATGTTTATGATCTCTCCCATTCTGGGAGGGCATTGTCTTTAGCCACATCCGTCTTCTTCCCCTCTTGTACCATTACCTCCAACTGCCACTGAGGGCCTCCTCACCCGGAAGGCTCAGAGAAGGGGGGTGGGCACCTCACGTGCAGACAGCGTCCGCCTCTCTAGCCTTGGAGGACCACAGAGGTGGTGACAAAGCATCTCAAATGTTGTTATCAGAATGACCTCAGAGGGTTGACTGATTGGCGTGAGGGGTTTTTAAAATACATTTTCACTGGTGAGGTACAAGATGTGTGGCTGGGCAGGAGCCTTGCATGGCTACCGTCGCCTCTGCTCCCATGGGGAGTAAGAATCGGGTCCCCACTTCGTGAGACTGTCCTGGGATGGATCAGGACACGGGCTGCTCCTTCATAATGTTGGCATCTGTACCTCACCCTTTCACACAAGCTGTGTGTCCAAGTGTCTGAAGACCGAGTGGGACTTTCCCAAGGTTCCAAACTGTTCTGCACAGACATGCCAGTGAGTGTTTGTGTCTGGCTGGCGGAATTTCTTTGAAGACCTGCTTTCTTTGGAACAGCCTACCCAACGGTGAGATTAGGGAGAGGGGTCCGTGGCTGGAACTGCACAAGGCTGCCCATATTTGCCAAAAGAACCAGACATTTGCTAAACAGCTGCACTGGGCAGGTCCAATCCTTCTACACCCCTAGTTTGCACATGAGGAAACTGAGTCTCAGAGCAGAAGGAGACCAGTAATTCCGGCTCCAGGACCGGGGCTATGGGTACAGGTCAGAGCTTCTCAGACTATTGGGGATGAAGGACTAATTTTTTTTCCCCCTCCAATCTGTCATGGACCAAAAGCTTTTGTGAATTATAGACTGAGTGAAAACTGTGTTAGTTGACTAGGCCTGTTACAACAGCCTACCAAAGACTGGGTGACTGGAGACATAGAAACTTTATTTCTCACAGTTCTGGAGCCCGTGAAGTCCAAGGTCAAGGTGCTAGCAGATTCGGTGTCTGGTGAGGACATCCCCCTTCCTGGCTTGCAGATGGTGGGCTTCTTGCTGTGTCCTCCTGTAGTGGAAAGGGAGGGAGGGGGAGAGAGGGCAGGTGGGAAGGAAGAAAGTCTGTTCCTCTTTTTCTTCTTCTAAGGGCACTAATCCCATCGTGGGGGCACCACCCTCATAACCTCACCTAAACCCAATTATTTGCCAAAGGCTTTGCCTCCAAATACCATCACTCTTGGCATTAAGGCTTCAACATATGGACTTTGAGGGATGTGAACATTCGGTCCACAGTACTGATTGACCAGGAAAATGAAATCATAGTAAGGAAAAAAACACAGAAAGATGTAACCTCCCAGCCTTTACTTTTTTAGAGCAGTTTGAGGTTTAGAGCAAATTGAACACCAAGTACAGAGATCTCTCCTACAACTCCCGCCCCTAGGCATGTACCATTCCCCGCCCCCCGCCCCCCCTTCCCCATCAGCATCTCACACCCCAGCGCTGCATTTCCAGAACTTGCTCTTTTCAGGGGCCAGGAACAAAGCGTTCTTGGCCTGGGTCAGTGGCCTGCACTCTGAGCGGGGCATGTTGGGATTCCTCCCCTAGCCCCACTTTCAGCCCTGAGTCTGTTTTGTGTGCGGGGCCCTGGGGACACGGATGAGGAAGCCTGGGAGTGGGAAGATGGGCAGACACCCTTCCCTCCGCACCCACGTGTCTCTGAGGCTGCAGTCACAGAGAAGAGCTTTGGCAAGCCCCTCAGGATTCGGGAGAGCTGGCAGAGGAAAGAAGTAGCTCCTGTCTCCACCCAGCTTTTGGGGAAACAGAACAAAGTAGCACATCTCCACCCTCGCCACCACCCCGCTCCCCCCACCAAAGGAGGGTGCAGAAGAGAACAGTGAAGGGGGTGAGGGAGGGACCCGGACAAGGGCATCTTTGTTTACGTGGTTTTCCTCCCTGCCGCTGCTGCAAGGGAAGCCAAGCCTGGGGCCACAAGGCACCACATTGCTTCCATTTCTCTCTCCCCGAAGGCGCCATCACCCTCCCACTCACTCAGCAGGTGTTTATTGAGCTCCAGAGTCCAGGCAGCCGGCCAGGTGCTGGGGAAAGACCGCTCAGAGGAGAGAGGGGGCAAATAAAGTATACAAATAATAAATGCAAGTTACATTTCTCTGGGCTGCTGCTGAACGGCTCCCTGACCCCAAGGGACGGTCTTTTGGTCACCTGGGAAGACTGAAGGTCCTGGGCCTGATTTATCAGGATGGTTTGAAGGGATCCTTCATCCTTGACTGTGAAACAGGTCCTGGCGGACAAGGTCGGAGCTGCAGGGCAGAGCTCTGCCCACCTGGGCTTGTGGCAGCAGGTGGTTACCATCTTGGAAATCCTTTAAAGAAAAGTTATTCGTGACACCTGTTGAAGTTGGGCAGGAAGACTTATTTCAGGAGAAGCTGCAGTGGCGTTTTGCAGTAGGGGAGACAGATCAGGCTCAACTCTGACTACAAGGACAAGTGCCAGGGAGCAGGGTGGGGTCAGTGGATGGAAAATGACAAGAGGAGACATTAGGGCTGTGGGATGTTTGCTAGACCAACTCACTAGGACTCTTTGGAAGGCAGGCTATGGTGATCAGATACCAAGGGTTGGGAGAGGGAGTAGGGTTTTTTGCTATACTGCCCCAGCAGGATCCTTGTTAAAACCAAGGACAGAGCTCAAGGTTGGAGCCTGGTCAGAAAGAGGATTCAGAGGAGCCAATTCAAGTTTGGCCAAGGAGAGAGTCTTTGTCCTGACGAGCACCTTTTCTTCTGAAAGAGCACCTCTTGCCACACTGTGTCCTTGGCCTCAGGCATGTCATTGTCTCAACAGGAAGCTTCTTTTCATGCCCACAGCTGGCAGGATCCTTTGTGTTTTGCCCTAACAAAGGAGCTAGGGCCAAAATTCTGGATGAATCCTAGTTCCTCTCTTTTGAAAAGTGGCTGTAGGACCCAGGTGGATGGAGACTTCTTCCAGTGTCTGCAGATACTGAGCATGAATGCAAAAGGATCCATTTCATGGTGGGAGGGGGGGACACCTATCAGACAGGAAGGGCTCCATGCAAGGAGAGTTGCTGGAATTACTTTGCTTTTGGTAGGAGCAGTTTCTCCCACTGCTTCCATATCTGTTTGGTGGAGGCAAGTGGGTTTTCAACAAGAAATCACAAACCACAGTATCAGAGGTGTCAGGGACAGAGGCCTACCTCTTCGTTTATAGATGAGGAGCCCAACATCCAGAGAGGTTAATTCATTTGCTGAGGATCACCTAACCTACAAATGTCAGAATTCAAGAACTTTACCTATGTCTTCCGCCTTCTGTCATCACAGACAGCGTGTTCTTCTCTGGACTGCCCTAGCGTGGAGCTACAAGAAGGTAAAGGAAACACCCACAGGAACTCTTAAGCAATTGTAACATTAACACCAATGTAGCAATTAAAAATATTAATAATGTCTAACATTTATTGGGAGTCCTTCCAGAGCTGTCATATTAACTTAGTTCTGGTAATCATCACAATAACCGTCCCAATTCACTAAATTCACTAGTTCTTAGGGCTTTACTTGATTTCTCTTGTCTAATTGCATTGGCTGATATCTCCAGTACAAAACAGTAGTGGAGATGAGTGGACATCCTTGATTTTTTTCTGATCTTAGAGGAAATGCCTCTGATGCTTCCCACAAAGATGTTATCTTTAGGACAAAATCATGTATTTTCCATCATATTAAGGACGTATACAACAATCTTGAAGTTTTTGAGGTTTTTCCTTCCTCCTCTTCCTCCCTTTTTTCTTGGAAGAGCTATTGAATTTTTCTCAGCATTTATGAAGATAATCATGATTTTTTTTTTTGCCTTAGATTTATTAACATGGGCTATGGTTTTAATGGATTTGTAATAGTGAACCAACATTGCATTCTTGAACAAATCCCACTTATTCACGATGAATTATTTTCTTAGTGTTAGATGTTAGATTCACTGCTCATATTTTATTTAGAAATTTTGCAGTGATATTTATGAATGGTACTGGTCTATATATTTCTCTATACTGCTTCTGGTTTAGCTATCAGTGTTATATTTGTTTCATAAAATATATTAGAAAGTTTTCTTTCCTTTTCAGTGCTGTGGAACATTTTAAGAACACTGGATTATCTTGTCTGTAAAAGTGTGGTAGAATTTCTTGTGGAAACATCTGAGTCTGGTGCTTTTGTGTAGGCTAGTTCCTTAATATCTCCATTTATTCAATGGAGTTGGTCCGTTTAAACTTTCTTTTTATAATTCTTTAAAATATTTACTTATTTTTGAGAGAGACAGAGCACCTGTGGGGAAGGGGCAGAGAGAGGGGGAGACACAGAATCGGAAGCAGGCTCCAGGCTCTGAGCCATCAGCACAGAGCCCTTTGCATGGCTGGAACCCATGAACCACGAGATCGTGACCTGAGCCGAAGTCAGACGCTTGACAGACTGAGCCACCCAGGCACCCCTAAACTTTCTCATTCTAATGGTGGTCAATTGGAGTAATTTTAATTTTCCTGGGAAATCATCCATTTCATATAGTTTTCCAGATTTATTTGCATAGAAGTCTTGTGAAGTAGTCATAAGTAAAAGTAAACTTCTGTTCCAAAGGTTATTTTCCCCCTTGACGTTCTTCATTTTGTGTTCTTTCCTATTTGTCTTGACCAACCTGCTAATGATTTGGTTAGTTTATTAATTTTTAAAAAAAATTTTTAAATGTTTTTATTTATTTTTGAGACAGAGAGAGACAGAACATGAACAGGGGAGGGGCAGAGAGAGAGGGAGACACAGAATCTGAAGCAGGCTCCAGGCTCTGAGCTGTCAGCACAGAGCCCATTGTGGGGCTCAAACTCACAGACTGTGAGATCATGACCTGAGATGAGGTTGGACGCTTAACCTACTGAGCCACCCAGGCGCCCCAAGTTTATCAATTTTTTAACAGAATTTTATTCGTCAATTACATCTACTGTTTCTCTACTCATTAATTTCTGCTTTTATCTTTATTATTTTTTATGCTTTCTTCTGGTTTACTTTGTTGTTCTTTTTCAACTGCTTTGACCTGGAAGTTGAACTCCTTTTATTTTTATTGATAAATGTAGGTAGTGCAATGATTTTTCTTATTTGTTGCTTTAATTGCATTCTATAGAGTGTGGTGTGTTTTCATTGTGATTAGGGACCCCTCTTGAGGAAAAAGTATACAAAATTATGAATATAAAATTAGGTACCTGGCTTTGAAAGGGGCGCATGTAATTGAGGGGCCATCATACTTGAAATTTTACTAGCTTCACAGTAAGTCCATCTCTGTTTAAACACAAGGCCTGGGATTTACACATGATAGTTGTCGTTGGCATTTTGAGATGACTTAGTAGTCAGGGAAGACCTTGACACATGAGTAGCAAGAAAACAGAATTGCAAAGAGAATGAACTGTAATGGTGTGTGCATCGCTTGTGCTTAGCACTTGGCAGAATTTACCTCCGTACTATACCGCATGCCTGATTGTTTTACTATTACTGTTTTATAAACAATAAGAAGGAGTTTCTGAAACGTTAAAATACTTGCTTCAGATCACACAGCTGGTGAGATTAAACCCAGCCAAGTTCACCCTGGAAGCCCCTGTCCTTGTCACTACACACACGGCATTGTTGGTACCCAGAAGGGACTGGCCATGTGCTCCTCCCCCGAGCAGCCAGTTCAGGAGCTTGTATTTCAGAAAGCCACCTGGAAAGGCAAGTACTGGTGGTGCACGGTTACTTTTTGTGGGTGTTGGACAAAGCACGCTGACTGTATCAGTCACCGATGGCTGTGTAAGAAATCATCCTCAGACAATACATACTCACAACCTCACAGGCTCTGAGAGTCAGTAGCCTGGGAGCAGCTTGATTGGATGGGTCTGGCTTAGGGACGGTCATGAGGTTGCTGTCACGCAGTCAGAGCAGCAGCCAGCTGAAGGCTCACCTGGGACTCAGGGCTGGCTTCCAGGCTCACTCCTGTGGTGTGGACAGGCTTCAGTTTGTCACTGGCTACTGACTGGATACTTGAGTTCCTTACTGTATAGACCTGTCTGTGGGGATGCTTACAACATGGCAACCAGCTTCCCCTGGAATGTGTGATCTGAGAGACAGAGGAAAACTGGAGAGACTGCTGAGAGGGAAGCTGCAGGCTTCTTAAATTGTACCTTGGAAGTGACAAGCCACCATTTCTGTTTGTTAGAAGCAAGCCATGAAGTCCAGCCCACAATCTGGGGAGGGGAATTCAGCTGTACCCTTTGAAGGTGTATCCAAATATGCGTGCATGTAATTTTAAAACCACCACGGTGCCAAAGGGAGACTTCAGCATTTATCTCTGCCATGGGACTTAGAACAGGGATTCTGCCCAGACTGAGGTCATCCTCTGGAACCCACTCCTTGCTCTGCCTGGAGATCGAAGCCCCTCCTCATCCTGCGGGATAGGGAGAGGCGGTTGCCCTCATTCCCGCATTCATTCACTCACTCCCTTGGCAAATATTTATCAAGTGACAACTAGATGGTGGGTGCGGTTCCAGGAACTGGGGATGAGGCAGAGAACAAAACACATTCCACCCCGTCCTTGGGCTCAGAGAGCTTTGATTTGAGTGAGAGGGGCCAGATAATAAAGAAAGAAATGATTAAAAAAACAGCAATAGTGATAAGGACTATGAAGAAAAATAAAGCACGATGAAAGGATAGGAGGTGACCGGTGCCAATGCCCCCAGACAGAGAAAACAGATGAGGTCTTGCTGCATTGTATCAGAGGACCTGCTCAGAGAAATCCTCTTTGCTCAGGTGACATTTCAGCTGAGACCTGAGATGAGAGTGAGCCACAGGGCCCCTGGGAGGGAGCACAGCAAGGGCAAAGGCTCTGGGGCAGGAATGTTCTTGGTGTGTGTTGATGAAGTGTTCTGGTTGGGATGGAGAGAGCACGGGAACGATGGATGGGAAAACGGGTCAGAGAGGAGGCCAGGGTTCTTGGTTTTTAAGTCTATGTGGGATGGAGCCCATTTAAAGGGATTTGAGCAGGGGCTTAACATGATTTTGCCATGCTAATGGGTTCACTCTGGCTGCTGCTCAGACGGGGAGGAGGAGAGAAGGAGACAGGGGGCTGCTGCAATTACCCAGGGAGTGGTGACCGGGTGGGTGGTTGTTTGTTCTAAGGAGGACGCAGCAGAAGTCATGAGACACGGTCAGATTCAGATGCGGCTCCTGCCACAGCCGCTTACGTGTAGGCGGTGGGGTCGCTGACCTCAGACAGTGAGGTTCCTGCCACTTTTGTAAGCTTCAAGCCGAGTGGTGACCATTGCTTGAATACACGATGTTCTGTGTATCATGTTCCAGGCACTGTGCTAGGTCTAACGGGGAAAGAAATGAGCGAGACCACACGGCCCTCCCGGAATAGCAGGGCAGAGGCAGCTGAGCCATGCACCACGGCGTGCTGTGCGACAGGCTGTGAAAAGTACCCGAGGCGTCACAAGGCAGCGAGCCTTCTGCTCTGGGCGGGGACACGGAGGGCCGCAGGGGATTTCCACTGGCAGGAATGGGGTGGCTGCTGTTCCAGGCAGAGGAAGAAGAGTCCTGGTGGTGGGAGAAGCTGTGTCTGGAGGACAGGTGGTTCCAGAAGCAGGGAACAGTTGCAGGAGATGATGCAGGACGAGAGTTAGGATCCACTTACAGAGACCCTGGAATCCCAGGCTGAGGCAGTTGGGTTGGAGGGGAGCCCTGGAAAGAGCTCCCAGGTCCCAGGCGGCATAGGCTGCAGCGGAGGAAACGGAAAATACGGACCCTGCGGAGCTGTTATTGCTAACACTATCAGGACGGGATTTAAGAACAAAGATAATGATCACAGTACAGTTGAAAAATAGCAAGACAGGGGCACCTGGGTGGCTCAGTCGGTTGAGTGTTTGACTTCGGCTCAGGCCGTGATCTCACGGTTGGTGAGTTCAAGCCCCGCATCAGGCTCTGTGCTGAGAGCTCAGTGCCTGAAGCCTGCTTTGGATTCTGTGTCTCCCTCTCTCTCTCTGTTCCTCCCCTGCTCATGCTCTCTCTCTCTCTCTCTCTCTCAAAAATATTAAAAAAAGTTTTTTAATACAACAAAAAAAATAGCAAGAGAAAATTGAAATAAGCCTAATTAAGCAGCCTAGTTAAAACTTCTTGCATTAAAACCTTTTAAATTGGCAAATGTGATAGAATAATGTCCATTAAAAAGTGTTTTCAAAGAAATTCTTAATGACATGGGGAAGAGTTTGCAATACAACGTAAGTAAAAGGATTTAGGAAATACAGCACAGTGCACAGTATATAGTCTGAACAGAAAGGTAGCAAAATGTTTACAGTCATTTTCTCTAGGTGCTGAGATTACATGTGATTGCCATTTTCTTTTTTCTACTTTTCTTTTTTTAAAAATTTTTAAAATTTTTTGAGAGAGAGAGAGAGAATGAGCACGGGAGGGGAAGACAGAGAGAGGGAGACACAGAATCCAAAGCAGGCTCCAGGCTCTGAGCTGTCAGCACAGAGCCCGACACGGGGCTCAAACTCACGAGCTGTGAGATCATGACCTGAGCCGAAGTCGGACGCTCAACTGACTGAGCCACCCAGGTGCCCCGGTTAAGCATCTTTTTAAAAATTTTCTTAATGTTTATTTTTGAGAGAGAGAGAGAGAGAGTGACAGAGAGAGAGTGTGTGAGTAGGGAGGGGGCAGAGAGAGAGGGAGATACAGAATCCAAAGCAGGCTCCAGGCTCTGAGCTGTCAGCACAGAGCCCAACGAGGGGCTCGAACCCATGAACGTGAGATCATGACCTGAGCCCAAGTTGGATGCTTAACTGACTGAGCCACCCAGGCATCCCTTTTTCTACTTGTCTAAATTTTTCCAACATTTCACAGGAATTTGCATTACTTTTGGAATCAGAAAAATTGCTTGTATATAAAGATTACACATTGATTCTATTTAAAATTTTTTTAAATGTTTATTTGTAAGAGAGAGACAGACAGACTGTGAGCTGGGGAGGGGCAGACAGAGAGGCAGACACAGAATCTGCAGCCCGTTCCAGGCTCTGAATTGTCAGCACAGAACCCCACACAAGGCTCCAACTCACAAACAGTGAGATCATATCCTGAGTTGAAGTCAGACACTGAACTGACTGAGCCACCCAGGGGCCCCAAGATTAAACATTGATTTTAAATAAGGACTGGCTAACACGCTTCAGAAAGATGGTCTTGAAAACCTGATTGGGAGGACTAAATACTTCGGAGGCAGAAGTGACAAACATTTGGGCTAACTGGATATGGGAGAAAGAAGGAGGCAAGAGTCAAAGATCTGTATTCTTCCTCACTCCCTTCTCCTTGGCAGCAGGTGGAGCAATCCTATTAAAATAAAATCCAGATCAATTTCCTCCTCTGCTCTAAACCCTCCAGTGGCTCCCACCTGACTCAGAATAAAAGCCAGAATCCTTAGCCACTTACAGGGACCCACATACCGAACTTAGGGTTATCCCTGACATGGTGGTCTTACCCTCTCCTTCCTTCTGCCCTCTGCTCCGACTGCCTCACTGTGCTGAACACGCCCCAGGACCTTTGTACTTACCATCTCCTTGCCTGCAATGCTTTGTGAAATCTCTGTGTTTTGCTCCCCTCACCTATTCCCTTCTCACCGAGGCCTTTTCCTGTGCACCCTCTCCAAAACTGCAATCCTCTGGCACTCCCATCCTTTTGTTGCTTAATATTTATCCCCAGCACACATCATAACTATATATTTTACTTACTTGTTTGGTTTTTGTCTCTTCCATTAGCATATAAATTGCAGGAGGGCAGGGGTTTTGTTTTGTTCACACCTCCTGGCACGGTATTAATACTGAGTAAATGCTTGTTGAATCTAAATAAAGAACTCAAGTGTTCCATTTACCTCCAGGGAACATCAGATCTGCCATCATTTAGTAAAAGGCATTTGGTGGCTTGACTCTTTTCAATTGTAAATTCTCTTGGTTCATTTAAAGTTAGAGTCCATTTTTAAGGATTCCATTTCCATGTGATTTGTTGGTTTGTTTTCAGGAACAACATCACTCTGTTTGTGGCTTCCAGGCTGATGTCCCCACCTCACCAGGGTAAGCTGCACTTGGGGCTCACTGGTGTCCCAAGCTGTGGAGTGCCAGCCCAGGAAACATACTACCTCCTGGCCAGATTGGCTGGGACCCCTGGAACCCTGGCCAGTGAGAGCTACTGCATGGGATGGAAGGTTCTGGAGTCGGTGGAATCCCTCTCTCATCTCCAGGCCCTAGCCTGATGTCTTCTTTGCACCTAACGGGTTTTTTAATGAAAACAACTTGAGCCAAGCAGTAAAATGGGAAGGGTTTATCCCCGCCCCCCTGTCCCCAATCTCACCCACTATAGATAAACCAAGGGAACACCAAATGACTGTTCTCTTTTTTACTAAAGAGAAATTTGGAAAACGCAGGCCCTGGACAATCTATGGGGAGTGAATCTACGCATGCATTTTGCTCTAGGAGCAGAGTCCAGAGTTTATTGAATGAGTTGCTCTGTTCCCATATGGCCCACCAGGTGGCTGTAGAATATCACGGATGGACCCAGCAAGCTGGCCTGGGCTGAAGAAGGCCAGGACAGCCAGGCGCTGCACAGAGACCCCTGGCCCACCTTCAGGCAGGGCTGTTCTGTGTTTTCCTACAGGGACGCCAGACGAGGATGTCGGCCCCTGAGACTTTCCTAGGAGAAGAATGGCTAACACCGTGGAGTGTTTCCACAGCCAGGAGCTAGCTAGCTGCTCTGTGTATCTCATCTGCTTTCTCTCTTACTCTCGAGAGCCAGCCTCTGAGGGAAGTATGGTCATTGTCTCCATTTCTCAGGTGAGGCCACCAAAGCACACTGAGCTTAGGTAACTTACTAGATGCCTCGGTGCTGTTGAGGATCCAGGGTGAAAGGGAACCAGATCCCATGCATTGGCCCAGTCTCCGGGCCGCACGGCAGCTGGCAGGTCCCTGCTGTGCACCCCCAGGGCACGGGACTAGCCCCTACCCTCTGTGTCCCACTCCAGCATGGTGAGGTGACTGGCCCCAAGCCGTGCTCCCAGCTGGAGGAGTGCACTGAGGGAGCAGGCAGGGTAGAAGGTAAGCTGGTGTTTACTTGTGTGAGCCCCTTCCCCTGGAACTCTTCTTGAGTGAAAAGTGAAATAGGTGAAATAAAAGGCAATCGGAAACAGACTTGGTCCTGTCTGGACGGCACGGGCCCCCAAACCTAACGCTCGCCAACCTTTCCTGCCAAACGGTGGGCTGACTATTCTCCGTGGCCCCTGGCATCCTGTTCCTGGCCCCCTTGTCCCAGGTAGCTGCCCATCCACCCCCAGGCTCCCTGTAGGTGACATCTTACACGAGCAGCATCCTGCTTGGTATTTCAGGTGCCTGGGTACCCGCGGGCCACACCGGTGACCACATGGCCCCGCAGAAAACAGGGGAAGGCACTGCACAGCCAGCCACTGGCAAGACAGGATTGAGGGGAAATCACTGCTTCTGGTCCTTCGGGCAAATTACCTACCGCATCTGAGGCCAGTTTCTTTATCAGTGAAACGAAGGTAACATCTGCTTACCTGCTAATGGGTGCTAGTGGGACCGGCTGGAATTCATGAAATCCCGGTGAGTGCTAAGTGTTTTGTTGGTAAGTTACTAGGAGCGATGGAGTGTTAGAGGGTTTCCAGTGAGGATGTGCAGGCAGGGTGATGGATAAAGAGATCAGTTTGCACTGTTGACATTGAACCGCGTCTGTGATGCACTTGCAGCCTTCAGAGTCGGAAGCCGGGCGGGAGCCTGCTCTGAGCCCCCGAGGCCAGCGCACCGAAGGGACCCTCAGATGTTCCCCAGAATGTGTCCCTCTCCTCACCGAGCCAGAGCCTGTCCCCTGCTGTGACAGATACCTAACAAGACTCATTGACACTTTAACTGTTTGCTCCCAAATGGCCCATAAGAACATTATTTATTTTTTAAATAAAGATCTGCAGACCAGCTCTCCACAAAGTAAGCTTGGGGATGGCCCAAGTCGACTGAAGAGCTGGCCTGGAGCAGGTGTGCTGGGAAGGGGTTAACGGCCGGCTCTCTGGGGGCAGAGTGCTTCCCGGGCCACACATACTATAGAGTAACTCGCATAAAGGATGTATATAGAGCACACAAAGTACAATAACTTTATCCCTTATTCCAATCAGTAGAGATGTCACTGACGTCACCGAAAAATGAGTGCCGCTCTGATATGAATGTTAGCTGAGGTTTGTAAAATTTTTAATTTAATATTTTTGCTTTTAGAGAGTGCTTATGTGTGCACACAAGCAGGGAAGGGGCAGAGGGAGAGAGAGAGAGTTTTTTTTTTAATGCTTTGGCTTTTGAGAGAGAGGGTGAGCGGGGGAAGGGCAGAGATTGAGGGAGACAGAGGATCTCAAGCAGGCTCTGCACTGACAACAGGGAGTGCAACGTGGGGCTCGAACTCACAAACTGTGAGATTATGACCTGAGCTGAAGTTGGACGCTCAACCAACTGAGCCCCCAAGGCGCCTGAGAGAGAGAACCTTAAGCAGACTCCACGCTCAGTGTGGAGCCTGACGTGGGGCTCGGTCCCATGACCCTGGGATCATGACCTGCGTGGAAATCAGGAGTTGACGTTCAACGCTCAGCACACTGAGCCCCCCGGGCGCCCCACGCTGCTGGTTTCGTTTATGTTAACGAGTAAGACAGATCCTAAACGAAGGAGGTTTGTGTCAGAACATCCCTGCCCGTCATGCCACAAGTGAATTCTTTGCCGAATTGGCTCATGGTGGGTCGGGTGTGGAAAGACTCCTTCCCTCAAGTTTCTGTGCTAGTCACCACGTCGTGGCTGCAGGCACAAAACTTTTAGTTTGTATTCTTCACGTCTCTCCACCACTTTCTTAATCCTAGATGATCAAGAAAACAATAGATCAAGTTTGCTCATATCTGGGAGCACATACCCCCCCCCCCCCCCCCCCCCCCCCCCCCCCCCGCCACGGCCGCTTGTGAGCCCTCAGTGTGACGTTGCTGAGCTGAGTCATGAAGACAGGTGCTTCTTCCCGGTAGCTGGTGTTGCCATCGTTCAGACGGCGGGGAAAAATGGAAGAGTGTGGATTAACGGTGAAACACAGTAGGTAATGACTGAGTTTTGATGACTGATTACCTTTGTTTTTACCAAAGCTCATTAATTTTAGTAATGATTCTATTTAACCGCAAAATTCTGAAAATGGGTCAGTGGGTTCTCGCGGGGGATGCCAAGCTGGCTGCAGCAGGTGTGGCCACAGGGACCCTACACCGAGGGCAGCTCTGCCCCCCAGGATGTCCGGAGGAGAGCCAGTTGCCGGGTGTCCTCTGAGGCCCTGTGGGGTCAGGTGGTTGTTAGGGCCCTTGAAAGCCATGAACGACCTATCCTTCCTCATCCTCCACATTCCCGCCTGGCGAGGAAGCCCGTCAGGAAGCCGTCCTGACTGGCAGGCTGGAGACCAGGCGTGAATTTGGGGACATGAGGGAGAATGTCACTCTGCTGCCCCACCCTCGCACACAAGGGCACCCTACTATCCTCCTAGTTTCCTCTTAGGACATGGCTGGGACTGGAGTCCCAGACCGGGGACACCCATTACTGTTTTGGAGGTGTGTGTCTTTGGGCCAAGTAGTCTCCTGAGTCTCTGAGCCTCAGTTTCCTCAGAGCACAATGGGGATGCTCTGGCCAATGGCTGTGAGGAGAGGGATGGACAGGAGGCAGCTCACAGCTGCATCCTCCACAGACCCCAGGGGCTGGGGTAGTTTTTCCCGCACCAGAGTTCTTCATGAGAGCTTCAGGGAGCTGGAAACGTCCTCACATCTCCAGATCCCATGACAAAGAGGAATGACTTCCATCTTCCACAATTCAGGGGTGGGCGCAGCACCCAGGAGCTGTGCATTCTCAGCCAGAAGGACTTGCAGGGGAACAAAGTTGACGGTGTTGAGCAGGCCTTCCAGAGTGTTCTGTGATCAGCCTCAGACTGAGCTTCTTCACTCTTTTTCCGTCTCTGTTTCACTCTTTTCCGCCTGTTTGGGTTTGGTCACTCTGAGCGGTATGCAGGAGGCATTTACTGTGGGGAATCAGGCCACATGCGGTTGTGGGAGCTGGTGAAGAAGTCCAGGGAAGGCTGTGCCTCTGGGTGGGCAGGGCTGGCTGTTGTAGAGAAAAGCAGATGTGAATGGGGGCAAGGAGAGGCTGGAAACCACGGGCACAGAGTGGCCCTGAGTCTATCACCTCCCACCTCTGTGACGTGGTGTCCTGTTGGAGCTGGCTGCACACATACCTAGTCCGGGGCTCGGAACCCATCGATGAAACAGAGGCGCCACTGGATGGTTTCTGTCCGAGCCAACAGTGGGCACCGGCCACCCAATGACACTGTGGGAGCCACGAAAGCACCCAGCTTAGCCAAGTTGATGTGGTGAAAAGCCACCACCGCACTATGCTTCTGGAGTACCAAGTGCTTTTGGACCTTCTCGTCGTTCTTCCAGGTTCCTATGCCTCTGCATGGAGTGTTTGCTCCAGCCATGGCACCTGGAAAACTCCTACAGCACCTTCAAAACCCTGCAGAGACATCACCTCCTCTGAGAAGAATTCCCTGACACCTGCCCTCCAGGACTAGCCCTGTACTTCACACATGGTGACTGCCTCTGTTGTACCTGAGACATGCCTCAAGGGGACAAGCTGTGCCTGTTTGACAGCTCAGGTTGGTTCATTAACGTGCCCAGGATTGCACAGGGAGAATAGAATTAGTGTCATACAGAGCTATAATTTGAATCCCTGTCGGTGACTCTTCTGATTCTAAGCCACCATGACTAGAAAGCTGAGAAAGATTTTTGGCCCTTGCCCTTCGGAAACTATTCAGTGGAGGGGAAAGAGAGCTGCAGTGTAGTTAGTTAGGCAGCTGGTGAAATTACCAACAGAGACTCCAGGGGTGGCCCCAAGGCTGAAGTGACAGCACTGTGCTCCCCAGAGGGTCTCCAGGCTGCTCCAGGCCTGGCCGGTAGGAAGGTGAGGACCCCCTCCCTCCAGCAGCAGCTGTCAGGGAGCGTGGTTCCAGCTGACTCCTCACCGTGTGGCTTCGGGCAAGTCCTACTCCTTGTTTGGAAGAGACGGGCCTGGGACGGGTGGCTAAGAGTCCTCATTCACTCACCACCATCTGGCATAGCAGGTGGTTGTCTGGATTGGGCATTTCTTATATTATTCCACCAGAGGGCGCCAAATCCCAGCTCCTGCCAAATTGGTTCTCTCAAAAAGGGGTGGTTTCGGGGATGTGAGCTCAGAGGAGGTGATGAGTGAGAGCTGTGTGTGTGGGTTTGTGTGGAAACAATTAGGGGTGCGTGTGTGCATGTGTTTGCATGCAGCACCAGAGTTTTTTTCCAACTGTCTACATCTATTACCATCACCCCTACCCTGCCGAGTTCATCTCCAGCTTTTTGCTGCCTCCCTTGCTCAGCTCTAGCCACACAGGCCCGCTAGCGCTGCCTCCAACACTCCCTGCAAGATCTGGCCTCAGGGCCTTTGTGCTGTCCCTTCAGCCTGGAACACTGACCGCCTAGACATCCCCAGGAACCTCCCACATTCCCTCTCAGCGAGGCCTTTCCTAGCCCTCCCATAAAAAAAGTACCTCCGAACCCATTCCATGCTTTACTCTTCTTTAGAAAAACTACACAACACAATCTACACGACGAAATGTCACCTATTTAACCATTTTTCCAGTTTTGCAGTATGAAGTCCCTTCTCGTGGTGGTGCAACAATATCCGCCATCCATCTCCAGACTTTTTTCCATCTTCCCAAACTGAAACCCTACGTCCACTGAACAATAACCCCCTATTCTGCCCTCCCCCACCCCCTGGCAATGGCTGTCCTTTTTGTCTCCATGAATCTGCTCCGGCTGTCTCGTAAAAGCCATAGAGTATTTGTCATTTTGGGTCTGGCTTATGTCACTCAGCATAAGGTCTTCAAGCGTCATCCATGTTGTAGCATGTGTCAGAATTTGCTTTTTTAAGGCTGTATGATATTCCATTATATTTATATATTGATTATTCATTTGTCTGTTGGTAGATGCGTGGGTTGCCCCACTCTTGTGAAGAATGATGGTATGCATGTGCTCTTTTCCATGCTTTCTCTTTCTGCACAGCACCGAACCCCATCCAGGCACCCTCCCTTTGCCCCCAACAAGACATACAAATGATGGCATACAAAAGACACAGGCCAGCTAACCTAGCATTTTTAATCTAACATCGCTTTTTAAATGTCTAAAAATGCTCGGGACCTCTCAATGCTCTTTGGACCAGCTTTATCATTTCACTCGTGTCCTCATCAACGAGTTGATAAATCTTTGACCTGTTCATCCTGTATTTGTAGGACAGTCCTATTTTTAAGAAGTTACACCCTGACGTTCCAGAGGTGTCTTTTTCTTTTTTAACCAGGAATTTAAACATGCCTTTGTGGGATGAAAACGAATACATCAGTTCATGCTGCCCTGCCAGCCAAGCTGGGGCTTCTGGTGTCCTGGGGCCATGTGAATGGAGCAGAGACACCGCCAGCGCCTATGTTCTCCGGGACCTTCTTGAGCTGTGGCCGCTGCTCCCAGGGTGTGCAAAGTCCCAGGCAGCTGATGCGGACCCATGTCTGCGGCGCCCATGAAAGACTATGCTTTCATGAGAGCGGCCTGCCCTTTCTGAGCCCTTCTGCGAGCCGTGGGATTCCAAATGCTCTGAATGCATTAGCTGACGCTCACACGGTCCCCATGAGATAGATAGACGCCCTGCGGCAGATGAGGAAGCCAGCCTGGAGGATCACAGTGTAAGGGGAAGTTCTAGAGCAAAGACGAGAAGGAGGGATCTGTGTGTGGCGGGATAGGTGAGTGGAATTTTTTTCTCTAGTTCTGCAACTTGTGGCGGAGATCATGCCGAGGGGGAAAGTGTCGGGTGCCAGACCCCACTCCCGGGGACAGTCATCCCCCCGGGGACAGCACCCTTGCAGGGGGCTTGGTGACGGGGGCCAGAGCAGGCCCACCCACTGTGGCGCCCACCTGGTGCTGGCCTGACGGGCAGGCCAGGAGAGGGCCTGCAGGGAACAAGATGCCATCTTTCCCCCACCTGGCATCCTGCCCCTCCCCTGAAACAACACGACACTGGGCCAAGAGGCGAAGTTCTTGTTTATTGTTGCAGCGACTCTTACAGACATTAGCGTTCAGTGAAATCAAGGAAGAGAACACATTAAATACATCACAACCCCCAAAACGGTACAGAGGAGGGGAGGGCGGGCCGGGCCGGTGACCAGACTGTCAGAGCAAGTACATTCAGTGGGTGTGTGGTGCCATCATTCCGGGCTCACGTGTATATATATTTTATTTATATAATTTATATTTATATATAGAGATCATTGAGTTTTGTGTATACAAAGAACGATATTGTTACAAATACAATACTCTACTTGTCCCAAGCTTTACAATAAGCTCTATTTCACCCTCTTTACAGAACAATAGTACAAGTTCAGACTCTAGGGGCTGTGCTGAATATGTACAAGAAATTTCCTTCCCACGTGGTCCTCACGCCCTGCTGTGATGGAGGGGGGCAAAGAATCGGGTTGTGTGTCCCAGAGGGCCCAAGCCAGGGAAGGCGCAGACAGACACGAAGCTCAGACCAGCAAGCGGCCTTGGAAGAGAGAGAGTAAACAGGTCTAAAAGGAGGTGGCCCTTGGTTGTAAACATTGGTAACAGCCACACCACTGGGTCGAGGGACCCAAGAAGGGCGTGTGGATGGGTTTCCTCAGCGTGCAGATGGGGACGTTGGGTGCGAATGGGGGGGCCTCAGGGGCGGCAGAAGTGATGGGGGAGGTAGTCGTTTAGTCTGGGACTCTCTGAGGCCGCTGTTCCATGGTGGGCTCCAGGCCCCGAGGAGCCTGCTCTGGGGAGGGCGTGCACTCCAGGCCTTGGTCTCTGGGGGTCTCCTCCTCTTGTGAACCCAAGGCTGACGGTGGCTCCCTGAAATGCTCCCGTGTGAGAAGGCAGAGACCGGATGCGTTCTGGTGCATCCTGGCT
The DNA here is from genome assembly GCF_018350215.1 of Panthera leo. Lineage (NCBI taxonomy): Eukaryota > Metazoa > Chordata > Mammalia > Carnivora > Felidae > Panthera > Panthera leo. The sequence goes on from NC_056691.1 coordinate 12,077,387, forward strand.
GGACCAGGACGGGTAGACGAAGCTGAGAACCTGTCCCCGAAGCTGAGTCACCAGCATGTCCCAGCCAAGCAGCAAGAGTGGCTTTTTGCCTGGGCCCTGTTGGGGAAGGCTGCTCTGTACATAGTGTTCCCCGTGACGGGGTGGGGGTGGGGGTATTCAGATATTTACATATATAACTATATATACTGGGATGCCAGAAGAGACCACCACGTCCTATGGATTTTCAAACACCGAGTTACTAACGCTTAACTCCCTCCATCCGACGCGAGCAGGGCCAAGAATACACTCCAGGTGAACCTGTACCGAGCTCCGGGAACGAGAGTGTCTGGGTATGCAGAGCCACTTTCAGTAACAGAAGGTAGGTGGTGGACAAGTAACCTCACTCTTCTGCTAGAAGATGCTGGTCTTCCAGCAGCTCTTACCAAATGGGCTTTTGCGGCACTCGTCAAACGTTCTAAGACTTTTGTGCCATAGCGGCAGAATCTGTGTTCTCTGTCCCCTCTCCTTTGGGTGAAGATGCCTAATTGTGATATTGGCAGGCTGCGTAGGGACTGCTGGCCCATCGCGAATCGGCCTCTGTCCCGGTGCTGGGGCAAGGGGCCCGAGTGGTCACCCTGGGACCAGACAGGCATGAACCCCTCCCATGACCTTCCAAGGCTCCTGAGGCCTCACACCCCACCACTAATGCTTTGTTCCTGTTCTACTCTCTCTTTTTGGCAGAGGGAAGAGCGACACAAGGCTCTTGAGTCCTTGACTATATTGTCAGACACACTACAGTTTGGTAAACTGAGAACTTGGGGCCATGGTTCTGGCTGATTTGGGCTGTGTGGGGCTGAGCCTCCTCTGAAGTCCAGGGGTCCTGGACTGTCCAGCCTGGCTCCCCTGCAGAGGGGGCAGCCCCTACTTTATTAAGGTTTATACTACAAACTGAGGGCCGACCACTGATGCCTTTGGAACATTCGGCTTTCCTGACTCACAGAAACCCTGAGGTACAGAAATCCCAGGGGAACACACTGCACAGTCGTCTGGGGCTAGTCTCTTGTTCCGATTTTTTTTATGTTCATGTGTCTCCCTCCCCGAAATCCCTCCAACAAATAAATACATGAGCCAGTCCACATATGCTCACCGAATTCCTGTTTGCACAGATACAACATAAATATCCCATGTGCAGAGAGCAGGGACTCTTAATATTACAAAATATATTAGTTTCTCTTCCCCTGTCTCTGCTGAGGTCATGAATGAAATGGAACAAAAAAAAAAAAGCAAACCAACCCACACCCACCTACATGAAAACAAAATGCTCTTTGGACCAAGAGTAATTGAAAACTGGCTCAGGATAATATCACTACAACATCTGCATGAACTGAGACAGAATCCACAACACGAGGCACCTGGTGAGAACAAGCAGCATCTCACCCAAGTCCAAGCGCTCTCAGACCCACCAGGCAGCAAGCTGATGTTTCTAGAACACACGTGGGGATGCTCAGGCATCGTGTGAGGTCATCCTTGTCCCCTTAGTTTTGTGGTTTATTACTATTCTGGCCTCTCGAATCCCATCCTGATACGTGGCCCTGAGCAGAGAGGAAAGCTGGTCTTACCTCGGGCCAGGAAGCCTAACACGACTGCATCTGCGTTCTCTTCCTCCACGGGAGCAGTCCGTCCTTCCGAGACCCCCAGGGTGAGTGTGGAGTGGGGGCACGAAGGGAGTCCACTAGGACCCTGAGCCAAGGCGGCGCTGGTGGGGCCAGGCCTCGGGGCGGGTGGGGGGGTCTCGCCCCGGACAAGGCTGAGTAGCCCCTGCAGGCCTCACCTGCCAGGGGAAGGGACCTCGTGGAGAGGCGAGGTCGGCTTTCCAAGGGCTCTGTGTGCCTCACTGGTGAGGGAAGGAGGCGAGGGCGATACCTACACAAGAGAGGCTGTATACGTACCTGTGTGGCAGAGAGGGAGGAAGAAAGTACCTGCCCATGTCTCTCGGCTGGTTGGTGACCTTAGCACAGCCTGAGGCGGCTGGGCTGCCCCAGGACCTGCCGAGCTCTCTGCACCAAGATGGCACCCTGGTCCCAGGCCGTCTCCCTCCTACCCTTGGGGGAGAAGGCTCACCTTTAAGAACGCAATTATGTCGAAACTAAAAGTAGTTATGGAAGAGGCATAAGATTGGCTCAGAAATTCTGGGCGGAGGGGTGTGGAGCCCCAAGTCCAGTGTGGTGGGCAGGGCAAACCCTGAAAGACACAGCTGGTCTCTGCTGATACACCGTGTTCCCATACACTGAGCCAATCAGAGCCAAGACCAGCCGCTGGACTGTAGGCCCTGCTGACTCAGCGCCCTCACTGCCCCCCCAGGAGCACCTCTTGGGGGAAGGGAGGACTCCCCTGGAGCCGTGACGGTCCTCCTGGGAGCCCCCGGGGGCCCTTCAGGATGGTCTGGGCAGACACCCGGTGGGTACTGGCTGCTCTCTACCCTCAAGGGCGTGTGTACAAAACTTTCTGGGCGTTAAAAAAAAAAATGCAAACTGGAGAGAGAGTAAAGAGGTCTGCAGATTCTTCTCTTCCTGTGTAGAACCGGTGCTGGGCGTGAGAGGGAAATGTCTCAGTGGGCACACAGATGCAGCACGAGAAACACACCACGAGTGAGGACAGTCCTCCATGCAAGCCGCCAGGCGGGGGGACACGGCCTCAGATGTAAACGGGTTGCTCCTGGGCCGTCAGCAGTCGGTACATGGCAGCCGGCATCGTCTTCATGTGAATCTGAGGGCAGAAACGTGCATCAGCAGGCCTGAGGCTGCGGGGTGGGGTGGGGTGTGGCTGTGTGGCCATGGCCCCCCGTTGCCCCGAGGGGGGGCAGCACCTCTAACCACGGCGGGGTGGGGGGGGAGCTCCGAAGATCGCCCCCCACCAGCCACAGGGACCTGACTGAGGCCTCCAGGAAGAGAGGGATCCACGGGCTTTCTAAAACGTGTGGGGTGGCACAGAGTGCGCAGTGAAAACTGGGGAAGCTTTGTTTCGCAGCCAAGGCAAAAGGAGAAAATCCCTTAAAAGCAAGGGAGAGTGGCAGTAGGTAGGGGCCGTGGGTTGGGACTCCTCCCCCAGGGGGTCAGGTGGCTCAGGAGGTGGGCCCTGGAACAGCCATCGCCACCTGGAGGAGGCTGGAGCCCGGAGCTGCCCCTGGAGGCCTGGTCCATCTATCAGACGGTCAATCTGAGACTTCCATGGCCCAGCAGGTGTGATGACATTAACCGGAAGAATGGACAGAACTCGGGCGGCCCCAGGGGGAAGCCACAATAATGAGTCTGAGAGTTGAGAAGAAAAGGTGAGCAAATAATGCAGGAGAGAGTGAATCCTGTTTCTAGGAGCCGCTCTCGGACGCTGCTAGGCAGTGGGTGACCTCTGGCCTGAGTCTGACGGTTCTGCTTGTCGAGCAGGGTTTTGAACCACAAAGGACTCTGCCTCGAAGGCCTGTGTGGGGCCGCGCAGGTGCGAGGCCGGGGTCCCCCAGGCACACCCCCACCCCAGCCCCTGCTCCTACCTCCCCCACCGCATTGGAGAGGATGTGGACGATCTTCTCGTGAGGCGTGGCCACCACGCTCTGCCCGTTGATCTCGATGATCCGATGTCCCACGCGGACGCCGCCTCTCTCGGCTATGCCCCCTCGCATGAGGCTGCAGATCTGTCAGAGCCAAAGGCCACACCGTTAACCCTCACGGCAGGACCGCATGTCGGAGAGGTGGGCGGAGACAGGACTGGCTTTCCTGGACCCCTGCCCTCCGTTCTCCACGGTTACTTTTTGGGGCATTCCAATCTCTCGGTTTCCTTTTGCAAGCGACAGGGCTCCGTGGGCGCACAGGGCCACCCGGCCGCTGCACCCCGCCCGGGGGATGTAGTACATCGCAGGAGGTCATGGCACACTGAGTTCCGACTGCCTGTCATCCCAGCTGGGTCCTGGGGAAAAGAGCTTTTTGGACCTGTCACCGAGTCACCAACGGTTTCAAACTCTCAGCCTGTGTAACACAGGCGAATACTATTTCCCACATTCACCGCTAGGACTCAGACATCCAACTGGATCATCTGCAGCCTGCTTTTCAGGGTCACGGTTACATGAGCCAAACCCCGCTTTGGGTTTCCAAAGTGTGGCCAGCTGGCCGGGACTTGCTCCTTTCGACCTTCTCGACTTAGCAGCCCGTGTTCAAACTCACTTCCCCCCGGAAAGGACTTCGGGGCTGGGTTTTGCCTCTGTGTGGCCGCACATCATGGTGTGCAGAAGCTGCGGGCCGGTGGAAATGAGCTCCCCAGGGCTTGGAGTTGGAGGGCTGGGGGCTCAGCCCTGCAGGGGAAGGCCGCCCCCACTTCAAACAGAACATCAGACTTTCTCCAAAAGAGTGTGTTTTTAGTTTCCAAAGTTGACATTTCACACCAGATCGTGCGCTTTTTTTAATTTTTTTTTTAACGTTTATTTTTGAGACAGAGACAGAGCATGAACGGGGGAGGGGCAGAGAGAGAGGGAGACACAGAATCTGTAACGGGCTCCAGGCTCTGAGCCATCAGCACAGAGCCCGAACCCACGGACCGCGAGATCGTGACCTGAGTTGAAGTCGGACGCTTAACCAACTGAGCCACCCAGGCGCCCCAGATCGTGCGCCTTTTAAGCCCACGTAGACAAGACCGTGGCATCGTGCGACAATGCTCTGTGACCGAGTGTGTGGACCCCACAGAGCCCCCCACCCAGTACTCTGGGGTCAGAATGCTGCTTAGGTGCTTCCCACACTTGAGAGAAAACCGAGGGACCCACTGGTGCTATACAACAACTCTTTGTTCATAGCTGAACTTTTAAAATTATTTGCATATGAACAAAGCAAACAAGGAAATATCGGCAGATGAAAACAGGTGTCTGCCCAAAAGCGTAAGGAGTAAGCAACCCCGGCTCCCTTCCTAAGAGGAAAGTGAGGCCGCTGAGGTCCAAGGAACAGATGAAGGGGAACTTCAAAGGTACTTCAAGGGTATTTCTAAACCTTGAAACAGACTTGGAATAAAATTTTAAAAACCTACCACTCTTAATTGAGATTTTTAAGGGGGAAAAGAATAGCGTTCTTCAATCTGGAAAGATGAAGGGAAAGAGAAGGAGAGACATCCAAAATCTAAAAAATCAAGGTCGCAGACAGAGAACAGGATGGTCATCAGAGCCCACAATTATTGTGATTGCAGAATAAGGCAAACCAGCACAAAAAGGGAGTAATGCTGAGTATGGAGTTTCTGTGTGGAATGAAGAAAAAGTTCTAGAAAGAGACAGTCGTGACGGTTATACCACTCTGTGAATGTACTTTAATGCCACTGAACTGTATGCTTAAAGATGGTTTAGATTGAGGGGCATCCGATAGACTGACCCGCTTAGTCAGTCAAGCGTCCAACTTCAGCTCAGGTTATGATCTCACAGTTTGTGGGTTCGAGCCCCGCATCGGGCTCTGTGCTGACAGCTCAGAGCCTGGAGCCTGCTTCCGATTCTGTGTCTCCCTCTCTCTCTGCCCCTCCCCCACTCGCACTGTCTCTCTCTCTCTCTCTCAAAAATAAATAAACATTAAATTAAAAAAGAAAAGTATTGTTTCCGGACAGATATCCATGTGATGAAAATACTCTTCATCCCTAAAGTGCTATTCAGGTTAAAACAAGGCAGAAAACATGCACGCATCACAGCCGTGGGGGCCGGGGCTCTCCACCTGCACTGTGCCCTGGAATCACTGGGGAGCCCGCCCAGTGCTGCCCACCCCTGGTGGGGGGCTGGGCAGCTCTATAGGGGCTAACAGGTGTACCCAGGTGGTGACACAATGGCATCCCCTGGCCGGAGGGGAAGGACGCACTTGGTGACACATCCCAGCCTATCTCAAGTTGGCAGCTGGGAGGCTGACCCTTGCACCATCACAGAGAGATTCAGGGCCAGGGCCCTGGGAACCACCCTTCTCTTCTCATGTGCAAGGGCACAGGATTCTCTGCCCACAGGGGCACACAGGGCCTGCCCTCACCCACTCCTCCCTCTCCTTGCTGGGTTCTCTCAGGGAACTGCCTGGCTTTAAAAAATAAAAATTTGGGGCCTCTGGCTGGCTCAGTCAGTTAAATGTTCAATAAATATATATGCAGATGAATGAATGAAAAATTTTCTCGATCTATAAAATGAGTTTTGACTAGATTTTGGACCGTGTACTTAAATAATCGTCAAGAGGCGCCTGAGTGGCTCAGTCGGTTGAGCGTCCCACTTCAGCTCAGGTTATGATTTCATGGTTGGTGGGTTCAAGCCCCACATTGGGCTCTGTGCTGACAGCTCAGAGCCTGGAGCCTGAGTCTGACAGATTCTGTGTGTGTGTCTCTCTCTCTCTCTCTCCGTCCCTCCCTTGCTCATGCTCTCTCTCTCAAAAACAAACATTAAAAATAAATTAAAAATAAAAGTTAAAAAACAAACACTGTACCACGGTTTTATTTGTCAGATCTTTGGAAGAAAGTGTGGAGCCCTACTTACGATTCCATTCTGGACGCTGAAACCCAGCTGGTAGCGGAGGTCCGGTCTCCTGATCAACACGGTCGTCACTGGAGGACACCTCACGATGTTCAGCTTGACCCGGGGCTGATTCTTCAAACCCTGAAATGTGAATGGAGCACAGTGGAGATGGTGACCGGTGAGGCGGGCAGAAGAGATCCAAGCAGACAGCACCAAAGGCAAATGGAGTCCTAAGGAGTCCCAGGGGATCTTCCATTATTTCTGGGACACACGAAGCAGACCCGCATGCAGGCTGACCGTGCCCAAGCAGGGACAATCCCCTGCTAGCCTGTACCAACTCAGGGCCCAAAGAGCTCATTGACCCCTCACACCTGTGGCCAGTGTGCTCTGTGAGCGCACAGGGCTTGTGGGAGACCTGGGGAGGCTGCTTAAGAATCAGCCACTCTGTGTTGGCACCACGTGTGGGCACCCTACCCTCACGGTCCGTCAAAACCCGTGCAGCCGATGAAACCAGCTGAGCCGCCCGTCACTGAGCTTGGGCTCCTGCCGCCCACAGGAGCTGTCTCCTTCAGTCTCCTTGACAAACTGCAGCTCTAACTATGTCCATTCTACAGAAGAAGACACCGAGGCTCAGAGATCCTAAGCAACTCACCCCGCTTCGCCCGCAGCGGGATCCAACCGCACATCTGTTCTGTTTTCAAAACCAAGCATTTCGCCTACACCATGATCCCCCCTAAAGACAACGGGACAGCGTGTATCATTCATGAGTAAGGCTTGCTCGACCAAGCCGCCAGGGAGAGCAATAAAAGAATGAATTCGTGCCACCAAAGCTTCTATTCTGGCCTTGCACGGGGCCCTGTCGTCAGCTTACTTTCCTATCCGGCTCGAGTCCAGGGCTCCTAACATCTGACTTCCCCACTGCCTTTGATGGATTGCAGTTGGTCCCTTCAACGTGTGAGTTTTGACGGTGCTCAATTTAACTTCCCACCTCCAGCATCTCTGCCCGTCTCCTGGGCGTTCTGAATCGCTCTGTTTTCTGCCGGATCGGAGCCTCCCAGGGGCTGCAATTTGGGTAATGCTCGGTGCTCACACGCAGGCAGCCCTCGCCAGCCACTCTCTGTGGTTTCTGGAAGATC